>NC_088858.1:28813280-29134508 GCF_963853765.1 Magallana gigas | reverse complement strand
TCTATTCTCCATTTTATCCACATCATCACCTCCATTTTCTTTTTGAGAATTAGTACTATTCTAAAACAAAAACACATATGATTAATATTTTAGGCTCCATCGACTTCTCAAGAATGGGAAGGTATTGTAGTGGTATTTAAATCCAAAGGGAACTTTCCTAATCGCATCGGCGCGATTGATGGAAAACAGATCACCATACGAAATCCAATTACGAGCGGATCTTGTTTCTTCAATTATAAAGAATTTTATAGCATTCTTTTAAAGGCAGATGTTAATGCAAATTATAAGTTTATTTATGTAGACATTGGCTGCAACTGAAGAATAAGTGACGTTGGTATTTTCGGAATATGTTCCCTTGCACCTTCATGAGAAGCATGATGGTACAACTACCAAAACCACTAGGTTGGTGATAAAGCTTTCCCCCTTAAACCATACCTTCTAAAACCGTATCCATCATTACAACTCTATGAACCAAAAACAATCTTTAATTGCAGACTTTCTAGAGCTTGGCGCATAGTATAAAAGGTATTTGGTATTATGTATGAAAGATTTGCTATTTTTAAGAAACCTATTGCACTGGACAACGGAAAAGTGGAGATTATTGTACTAGCTGCCTGTGCACTACATATTTTTTTAAGAACGAAGTGCCATGGCATGTACATGCCGACAGGCAGCACTGATCAGGAGGATTTGGAAAGTAACTCTTCAGTCGATGGTGACTGGCACAGTGGCCCTAATCCCCAGGGTAACGTCATTCGTTTATCAAGTCAGGGAGGAAACAGGACATGTCAAGTCTAGAGACAAGGGATATTCGCGATGAATACTGCTATTATTTATTCACAAACGGACACGTGTCCTGGCAGTGGGATAAAACAAGTTAATTACAATGAATATATGCACATGAACAAATAATGAATTTATAAGATTAGATAACACAGTCGAGTGAAGGTTACCAATGTGCTGATCGATTGTCTTGGAGTAATTTTCTCCCAGGGAAAGCTATCCAAAATTGTAAAGTATGGCCATTTTGATGAGTAAATTTCATTGGTATCAGATCCACTTTTTTTTGCTCGATTTTGTTTTCTTCAACTCTTTTGCATAATAGCATCTCAGACTTTGGAGTTCGCAATTAATTTGAGATGCTACAAAGAATTTAAACCAATTCGAGTTCATAAATTGCTTATTTGATAAAAATTAGAAATACATTATTGTTATTTTTTTGCATACTTTGGAAATTAAATTCATATGTAAATCAAAGTAATTTATTTCATAATTTTATTTCTTTTATATTATTTTCTGTGCTTATTGGTAAATATGTGATTTCTAGAATTCCTTTGGCATCAACAAATATACGCACAAAATAACATTTGTTCACTGTATTATAATTTTTTCAACATGGACAGGGCGATGTTTATGTTAAATCGTATCAAAACAATGCACACTAATGTAAAGTCCATATCCATGTCTCGTTTGAGAATTTCCTTAATTTTTAGCAAGAGCAAAGAATTCTGGCGTTGGTCTTTTTTGTGATATGCCTTGCAAGACACATTACAAATGCTTTCTTCCTCCTCCCACAGACAGCATAACAGCATGTGGTCACTCAAATATACCCACTGAACGGTTTGATATATTTTAGATTGACATTAGGGTAAATGATTTTCATTGGCTATGATGCAAAGGTCGGCTAAGTTTTGTATTAGGAAATAGAGCAGTGCTCTATTCGTAAGATTGACTTGTAAGGCTAGCAAAAACGTGTATTTAGGGTGTACACACGGCAAGGCAAGTTAGAACTTAAGTTTTAAGACTTGTAATGCAAGCCTTATCGTGTGTACCGGCCCTACGGTAGCCTTACACTGCTGCAAAAACAAAACAAAAACAGTTTCAAATTTATTAACTTCATTTTAAGTAACCAACTACGAAAAGGTTGCCGATCGGTATGACCGTACAACAGTCGATTACTTAAGTAGTCGTTGAAATCCCTATTAAGAAGTTTCCGATATGTATATGATAAAATTACACATTAACATGATGTGTCAATCTAATTTGTAAGTAGATGTTTATGAATGCGACTTTGAGTTATTTCATGACCTTTGCCCAAATAAATATGCTTTTCATGTTTCTAGCTAATACCAATATCAAAACAACAGACAATTATGATTCAGATATTTACCCTGATGTATATACAAAACTAAATAGACTTTTCTTTGTTTGGCGTAGTTGTCATGGCCGTTTAATCAAATGTGCAAAAATTAGATAAGTACATGAATATCAGATAGATATCAGTCAGATATATAGTACAGGTACATCAGATAGATTTCATACATGTACATTGAACTCGACATGCGCCGTTCAAACAATATGGCAGCATATATCAAATATATATGTAATATACAATATTAGAAATACTCTCTTGACCCGAGGAGCCTGGAAAAAACAGTGCCCCACGGAGACAGTATTCTAATCAAAATTATGCCAAATGGATCACGGACACTGTCACGTGAACCATCCGCCAATACCAGGCGGCAATTTTGACAACAATGACACCTGTAGATATGATACATAAGAATGTCTATACTTGGACATTCTAGATTCAGATATATGTATATGATATATAATAAGATAGATAAGTAAACGGACCATGACTTGCCAGAGATATATCTGCTAGTATATTTTAAGGATAGGTGCGAGAGGAAGATGTCACAAACTGCACAATAGCATTTTTCAGGGAATTTATGTATATATTGTTACCCAGATCTGACAAATGCACACCATCTAATCTAAATAATCTCTTTTGAGTTATCTGGATATCTGGATATTTTATAGATGCACCATTAAGCTTTTTCAAAACAAATGTTGCAATGGCACTATTTATTCTACGCCTAGAGTTTTCACCTTCAATGGTTGATAAAGACTGCCTCCAATTACTTCTAGGTAATATATGTGACCATACAATGAGAGTGTTTGGCAAGAGGTCTGCTATTTGAGATAAAGTTAGTTTCATGAATTTTTGAATACCTTTTAGGGTATTTTGAGGGTCCCCAATATTATTACCACCGCAGTGAATTATCAAAATAGTTGGTTGTTTATTAGCTATTAACATACTTGACACAGTTGTATACAAGTACTCCCAAACCATTCCCCTTCTACCATTCCAATTAATGGTGAAGTGGTTTAATCCAAGGTTTAACTGATTTGTGGTCTCTGCATATTTCTGTGCCCAATGAATAATAGATGAGCCAATGATCCAAACTGAATCTGAAATTTATGTATGATTTAACAGCATAAAACTAAAAATACTATTAACATGGTCTTATGAAGGATTTGAAAGCCGAGGAACTCCATCTACCCATGTGCTTGATTTGTATTTCAGAAACCCCTTTTAAGTACAGGTAAGTTGCACCTCCAATCCTAAATGAGTGCGACTTGAATGAATTTGTAGGTACCTCTAGGAATTTTAAGGATTTATACAGCATGGATGAAAATTGATATTGAGTCAATGGTTAGTATTGCAGTGGGCAAATAGATGTGTTGCTTGAATGCATTGCCTATGACTTTGAAATTTTTGAAAAATTTGCAACATCAAAAAAGAATCTGGTGTTTTGGGTATTCTAATGGATGAACCGTTACCAAATTGATCTGTTTTTGAGCAACCCACAAAAACTATAAACTCATCCTCCAACATTTGAACATGATTTCTTTCCAATGCCACTAGCTCACTTACTCTCAATAAAGCAAAAAATGCAATGAGAAGTGCTGACTGAAATAAATGTGCTTCATATGAAGAAATAGTTAAATGTGGAATGATACTGGTAATTTGTGTTAATAAAGACAATGTAATTGGTTGTCTAATGTCCTGAGTTCTGCATGACCTTTTAAATCCTGCTAACAACTTTTTGACCAAAAAGGATTCCGTAGCATTCTGCCAACCATGTAAATTTACAACAAAACTCAAACCAGCCATATAAGATTTTGCTGTTGAAAATGCAAATCCAGATTCTTTCATATAAGCTATAAACATTACTATATGATCTATAGGTGGTGGCCAGAAATGCTCAAAGGAAGCTTGAACTCTGAAATTAAAAAATGCTTGCCATGGATGCCTTGTTTATAAACTTTACTTGAGTTTTCAGATATACCGGCTTCTAACAGTTGATCTATAGTTGATGAATAATCTCCCAAAATGGAGCAGGAATTTGACATGGAAAATTGTCTGCTGTAGGAGCCAACTTTCGGAATCTTGACCACTGAAAGCGAGAAATAGCATCTGCTATATTGTTATTTTTTTCCCGGAACATGTATAGCTCTAACCTGAATATTATAACTAAGGGTATACAATACCAACACTCGAATTAAAACCATGACCCTGTTATTTTTTGAAGACTTTTGATTAATAATATGAACTAATGAGAGATTGTCAATATGTAACAATAACTTTTTTGCATAGAGTTGTTCTGCCCAAATAAAAACTCCCCAAACAATAGGCACAAGTTCAAGAAAAGTAATATCTTTTGTTGTCTCATAAAACCAATGTGAAGGCCAAGCCAAATAACACCACTGACTGCCAAATATAACCCCACACCCTTTTGAACCTGAGCTATCTGTATAAAATTTGAGTGTCTCATCATCTTGCCATGTCAAAGATGGAAAAGGGGTTAAGCCATTAAACTTTGTAAGAAGTTCTACCCACATTTCTAAATCCAATCTGATTTCTTTTGAAATTCTTATGAAATGGAAAGATTTTTTACCTCCTGCTAAAGCCGCATATACACGACGACAAAATGCTCTTCCTGAGGGCAAAGCTTTAACCACAAATGCAAGTGACCCTGCTAATGACTGTAATTTTTTAACGGTGACCTTTTTACAACTTAAAGTATCATTAATTTTTTCCAAAAGTTCAGTAACTTTATTTTTTGGAATGAAAATAGTTCTTGAAACTGTGTCAATGCCTAATCCTAAGAAACAAATAGATGTACATGGACCTTCTGTTTTTTCTGGAGCTAATGGGATCCCTAAAATTTCAGATAACTTTATCATATGAGCCATTAACATCTCACAATCAGCTGTGTTTGCTCTACCTATAAATAAAAAATCATCTAAATAATGAATGATCCCCCTTGAATTTGACCTTTGCTGCAGCTCCCAGTGAAGGAAGAAAGAACATCTCAAATAATGAACATGAAATTGAGCAACCCATTGGCAAGCATTTGTCCACTTAATATGAATTTAAAAACTTGAAACCTAGCAAGCAGAAATCTTCAGGACAGACTGGCAACAATCGAAAAGCACTTGAAATGTCCATTTTGGCCATTAATCCACCCTCCCCCATCTCCTGAATCAGTGACAAGGCTTGATCAAATGTAGAGTATGACACTGAACAATATTGCTGATCAATGTCATCATTGATACTATTACCCACTGGGTGTGATAAATTAGAAATCATACGCCACCCCCCTTGCTTTTTGGGGAGGATACCAATAGGATTACACCGCAAATTTGAAATAGGTGGACAGGGAAAGGGGCCTAAAATTCTACCCAATTTTATTTCTTTATTTATTTTTTCATGTAACTCAACAGCATGTTCCTCTGCAGATATCATGTTTTTAAATTCAACCTTTTTTCTAATGCCTGTATATTGAAGCGAAAACCCATTTTTAAACCCATTTGATAGAACTGTTGCTATTTCTTTGTTTGGGTAATTTACCAGTAAAGAATCGAAGTTATATGTATTGATTGGAGTGCTGCCAATATCCCATAATTTATGTAACAAGTTACATGTAGGTTTGCCGTCCTGTGGTTTGTTGTCGATTCCTGAAAAATTTGTTGTTGGAATTAAAATTTTCCGAACGAGCAGGTGCATTTTTGGGAATTTGATTAAATTGATTATTTTTGAAGCAGTTAATGGAGGGATGATATGCATTACATGTGATGCACTGATGCAAATACTTGCAATATTGTTTCTGACAAACACCTTCATAATTGTAGGCATAACATTTCAAATACCTACGAGTTGACTGATTTGACAATTGGGTTTTATTAACTGTTTGCATGTAAAACAACCATAGTTCAGCATCAATAGATCCCCAGTTTAAAGAGGAGTCTACAGACTTCTTTAAGCGAAATTGCACATCATAATCCAACCAACCTGAATTGTTACTAGCAGCCCCCCTTTTAATTGTTGACATATATCTCAAGAGTGAAATGGCTTGTAGTGGATGTTTTTCTAAGTATAAAAAGAAGCATATATGAAAAATGCATCCATCCATTGCGAGAAGTTTGTAATTTTTGTTTCTTTATTTTTTGGTTTGACCTGAAAAACACCCCCCTCGAAAACAATTTGATTTTGCATTTCTGTGCAAGGCTCTTGAAGCAACAATTTGTTTAAATGAACAAATTCGCCATTCCAAATTTTATCTTTGAGAGCTTGGGATACATGGGATCCCAGTATAGAAGTAACACTGTTAAATGGGTTTGGCGTGTCAATATTATTTTCCAAATAATTTTCTGTACCTTGATTCATGGGAACATGTGACCGACTCAGGGAACAGTTGAATATAAAAGGAAGAGCTTAACGCGCATGCTCCAAGACCAGGAAGTGTAGAGTTATTGCCTTTGAATTAACATTACTAGAGTTGTAGTTGTTGTCCCAAACAATATGCTTAACTGCATGAAATAACAGGGTTTATCCATATTTGATAAACCTAATTAACTTCACAGGCAACCCTGTGTCGTCGCTCTGTTCGCAATCGTTTGTTATCTTACCAGGTTTTTGGATTGGTTTTTTTTTACACGTCCCAACCTTTTGTTAGGAGGACTCGATTGTAGTTGGTATTCTTAGACTGCATTGATCTTCTTCCAATAGTTCCCAAATTTAAAAGATTAGGTGTATCTTTACTTAAGAAAAGTTAATTACTATAAACAAACCATATCTTAAAAAATTTTTGGCAGATCTGATTGTATACTTTTTTACCATCTAGCCACCTTAAAATCAGTAAAATAAGTTTTAAGTGTATAAAGAGTAAGAAGTTCTGGTAAGTACAATAATTATTAAAATAAACGGTGCATGTAAAATAACCTCCCTTGAAACGAGGTCCCGGTATTCTAATACAGAAATCCATTAATAACGTGTTGCATGTTTCCACTGGGTCTGCATAGAACAGTTCAGATCAGTGTCAACCTGAGAACTGACACCGCTCATTGGAGTGATAAAACCTCTTACGGACAATATTTCTGACAGTTGTCTACAATATTGGGGAGCCAAAGTAAGTAGCTTTTATGTTGGTCATTGCGTTTGAACGTAAATACAAATTTATTATTTTTGATACATATATTAGTTGTAAATTATGGATGTGAATTCTAGGGACAAAATCCAGCAAGTGATTTGGAGAGTTTACATTTAGATTTTTGTAAGAAAAGTCTGGTGTTCTGTTTTGAATTGTGGGCATAAACTATTGCAGTTGAACAGAAAATGCAGAATATTGAAATATTGGTTAAAATTAAAGAATTATGAGAATTGTATATTAAGCAATATATACCAATATATGTTTTAAGTATGTAAAACAGAGGTAATTCCTAATTGCTGGCTGTCTTTATGTAAACCAGAGAACTTCAGGCCTTGACGGTCACCAGAGTACCATAGTCCTTAGACTGACCTGTCAGGTGGTCTGATTTTTGTATTTAAAGCTTCATTTTAGAATCTCAACTCTAATTCGAGACTCCTCTCCCCTGCCTTTTATCATTTGATGTTTGAAAAGCGTTTATGCGTTAAAGGAGGGGAGCAAGGGTCAAAAGGATCTCGGGTTTTATATACCCTAGCTCCAGGGGCCGAACAATGTAAACGTTTGGTATAAAGAGACTTGCAGTCCCTTAATGATCAATTTTTTAATTATATTTATTTCCATTTATAATGCGAACAACATGTATAAATTTATTTCTACAAGCAAAAAGTGCGCAGGAAATAAAAGTAGCCATTTTCTTAAACAGAACACATATTTATGGCCAAGTCACAATTTACCTTATCATGTGGTTTTCAAAGGTGAAGTTTGAAATGCATAATAACAGATTAACGGACGGCAAAAGGCATTAGGTTACACGAATGATTCAAGTGACATACTTGTACATATTTACTATACAACAATACTTGTCATTCTCCCACCCATATAAAAGCCCTAAACCCCTGTCCCATTAGCAGGGAATTTCAGAATTCAAGAACATATCATTATGTACATAATATTGCATTTAGATATCTCCCACGGAATTGAAAGTACAGAATAAAGTATAATGAAACTAAATGCATTTTCACTATGTGGCCATATTGGCCATCCCTTAGAGCCTGAACCCCTGACCCATGGACTATGAATTTCACAAATGGCAGAAGGCTTAATGGACATCATATTGAGGCATTTAGTTTTTTTCTCAAATGTAAATGGTGGTAGTGAAGAAGATTTAATACATTTTCTTTCAATGGCAATATTGGCCACTCCCTCGGGCCCGAACACCTGACCAAGGGACCGTTTCACAGTTTATATAAAAGGCTGAATGGCCAGCATAACATTGCTTTTAGTTTTTTCTAAAATGTATATGGGATCGGAGAAGAAGATTTTCTAAGATTTAATATATCGTCACTATATGGCCGGCTTTCGTTTTCCGTCCGATGAAAAATAATTTACAAAAATTACATGATCATTTTTACAGGAGCACTTCTGTTTGTCAGCTTTCGGTTCATCGACAAAAAGCCTTGTCTCACTCTGTTTTGAATATCATTGTTTAGTTTAAAAAACCGCTAGATGATGAAATAAGACATATATCTTAATATGTTTTCATATTTAACATAAATCAAAGTAGGATATGATACAAAAAACGACCAGTACTTTCGTATTTTGATAATATTATCCGAACACTTATACTTCCACTAGAAATTTCATAGAAACTAAACAAATCTCGGGGAAGTCTCGTGAACTTTCATTCGAGCACCTCTGGATTTATTACATACTTTGCAATGATAAAGAAAATATTCCGAACACCTTCGCAGGTGTGCCACGGGTGATGAAGAGAGGAACGACGCGTGATCAACCGTAGATTTTCGACGATGCCTTATCTGCATTGGTAAAAGCTATGGGTTGTTTACCGTTTGCTAAGACAAAATTGCAGTGGGAGAATTTCGGTAGACATTTTAATATTGAAAACATTCTTCAATAATCTCCAATATAATTTGGAATTATTTTTACTGGAATCTGAAAGATTAAGCACTAAATTGTTATAATAATTGTCAATAGCATACTTTTTCATATTGTTTACTTTATTGCGCGATTTTTTAAAAACTTTTGCATAATTATCTAAAGCGTCTTTAGAATTTATTGCAATCTTCCTTAAGCGGTTTCTTTGTCTAATTTCTTTCCGCAAGGCTGAGTCAAACCATGGTTTATCTTTGGGTCTGATAGTTACAGTTTTCCGGTAATATAATTCCTAACATGAGATAAAAAAAGTTTCTGAAAAATTGACGGCAGTCTGATCTACATCATCGGGCCCATTATTAATGTTTCCCAACCTGTATGTGTAATAAGTAAATTAAGTTTATCATAATCCGCTTTTTTGTAAAGCCAAAGTTTGCGCTTGTAAGGACTGTTAAGACATAACAATATGTACAAAATCGTAGCTTTATGGTCATTTATAGTATGGTGAACATCTTGAACACCAGAGTCAAAAACTGAAACGTCACGTGTCACTAGAATTGGGTCGATGAGAGTGATCGTGTTTTGGGTTACTCTTGTCAGTTTGGTGATTGTTTTTTAAAAATTGACTGGATAGTAAATCTTTGACCAAGTGAGTGTGTTGGATATTTAAAACATCAACATTTAGATCGCCGACTACAATAATCTTGACGTATCTATCATATGCTTTTTCAATGGACCAAGACAATTTTTTCCAAAAGGAATTATCGCAATTTGGACGCCGATATTTACAACAAAGCAAAATATTGCAGGTAGGATCGCTTTATTTCAATCCATGTACATTCCATGTTTGTTGGTTCTAAATCAGTGCGCCTTATCACTCGTAGTGAGTTTGATACATATATAATAATACCCCTTCCAAAAATATTCCTGACTTTCCGAAAAATTGTCTTAAAACCATCAATACACAAATTTTGGTCTAAAATAGAGGAATTTAAGTGAGATTCCGTAAAACATAAAACATCAAAATCTGTGACTAGCTTTGTATTTTGTCTAATATACAATGTATTTCTAATACTTCGAATGTTAAGATGAAATATATTTATAGTATATTTAGTTCCAGGACAAGGCCCAGGGTTCGTCTCAATATCTTCTGACAGAAATAACAGCATGAAAATGACTTGAAAAAAATAGCCAATAACTATTGAGTATTGCGCCCAACACCTCAACAAAGTTTTATACAAGTTTCCAAATCATAGTAAGTTTTGAGTTAAACATTTTAAAAGTACTCGTAATCGAAAAAATATAAGATAAAAACATTTATTCATACACCGAACACAACAGTAAATAAGTACAATCGCGACTCGGTATTGTTCAATTGTGTTACCCGCCATTGAAAGTCATGTTGATTAACGTTGTCGAAGCTAAAAGAGAGCACTGCGATCGAAAAGACAGGTGTGAATTCATGCATGTACCCAACGACCATGACCTTCGTTGCATAACATCAAGACAAAAGTTGAAGGCAAAAACACAGTAAGCAAACACTTGGAAAATGTGTGCAAACAAATAAAAATTGTAAAGTGAAAAACAAGAATGGAACCAAAGAACAAAAACAAGAAAATGTAGAAAAAAAAGAAGAATTTTGAATAGGTTTACAAAAGTTATAATATACTATATTATAGCAATAAAATTTCCTATATGATTTAACCACAACTATTATATACATGTACTATAACTTAGTTGTATTTATAAAAATATAAATTGTTTTCATATATTTGCAAGTATCTACTGTTGAGAAACGCAATTCTTAGACTGTCTCACATAACTTATTATACATTGTATTTAATTTATACTATACATTGCTTACATAGGTTTGGGATTCAGAAGAGAGCATGGGATAAGCGTTTTTTAGCCTTGTTGTTCGTCACTCGGTGGCGGCGCGATTTCGTGCAGTTCACTTATGGATTTGATCGAATATTTTTGCCCATTTTTGGACAGTTAAGTTAAAATTATCCGGTCGTTTGTCCAGAAAGAGTGATGTTTACGCAGACGTTTAGCAGCTGACAGTTGATGTACGATTCCCTTTCAGTATCTAGTGAGGTCTTCAATCACAAAAATATCGGAATTTTTTAGTTTGCTCTTTGCTTTGTACACTGCTTTCTTTGTTTTCCAATTGTGGAAACGATGAATAATTTGGATACCCCCATTGTTGTTTCTGTTTCCAATGGAATGGGAACGTGAAATATCGTTTCCGGTTATTTGGATCCCAGTTTTTCCTTGCAAATATCTTTAATAATGATGTCTTTGCTGTTGTTGGAAATTCGGTTGGGGACAATTGTGGAACCGAAGGGATGTTCGTCTACTGTATTGTTCTAGCTCATCCATTGATTCTTCGAGACCCCATATTTGTTGTTGAAGATCTTGATTTGATATTTCAGCATTTTTGAGTTTGTCTTGTAATGTGACAATTTCGCGATTTTGTTCGTCAACTGTTTCTGATTTCTTATTGTATCGTTTAGTGACTGGAATGCATTCTCTACTGCACTTTTTAATGTTGTCATTATAGCTTCAGATGATACATGGACAAGTTGGTTCACTGGGGTTTGGTTTTTGAATGCCCCAAATATTATGTCCAGTAGAAAGCCTTCCCCTGGGCTTAAAAAATGGGTGGCTGGTCTTGGGTTGACGAGTTGGAAGTAGTAGGACTTGGAGCAGTAGGATTGGTCATGGCGGCTAAGGATAACTTGGGTTCCCTAGCAGACTGATCTAAGGCACTAGATTATGTATCTATTCACTTTAATCAGGAAGGGACGATGACAAAAACCTTCTCCGCTGGGAATTGGAATTTTCAACAGGGCTCGTTTGTTTTCGTTTAGAGATAGACCTGGGTCGGGACTGTCTCAACATGAGCACTTTTCACCGTGCAATATAGGACACAAATTTGGCAAAATTTGCACAATCCCCTATTAGATTACAAAAGTTCTTGTAAGAACACAAGTAGCAGCTACTCACAATGTCATTTTCATAATGGTAGTCTCAATAACACACATAGATCTACAAACCGCCTTGATTTTCTATCCCGATATAACTATGAGATAAGATGTTTTAAATCTTTATTTGATATGACACAAAAGACATTTTGCATATTGTTTTAATTTACATTTTTGGAAAATCTCGCTAAACCCGGTGGTCGTGCATTCGGAGGCCTAATTTCGAAAATACATTCAAACAAATCGATAGGATTTTACACGTACGAAAAGATGTTTTTATGTGGAATTGTGCCAATTCTTGACTACTGTAGTCACCCCTGCGAATGTATTCGGAATGTTTTCTTTATCGTTGCTAAGTATGTAATAAATCCAGAGGTGCTCGAATGAAAGTTCACGAGACTTCACCGAGATATGTTTAGTTCCTGTGTAATTTCGAGCGGAAGTATAAGTGCTCGAATAATATTTTCAAAATACGTAAGTACTGGTCGTATTTCATATCATATCCTACTTTGAATTATGTTAAAACATGAAAAAGTGGTTGAAAATATAACCATTGGGTTGAATAATAAAATCAAAGCCATGTTTGATGCTTGTGGTGTGCAATACCATGTTTTTAAATAAACAATGGGTGTCTGTTTTTCATAAAAACTTTGTATATCGAGCCATTTTCAAGGGACATTCTGCATAAAATAGTATAGTCTGTTTCACTATTGATGTTATTACTAGGTCAGGCGCGGATCGAAAATTAATCCTCGGGGGGGGGGGGGGGGGGGGGTCGGGGGTCTCTACTAAGCATGTTAATCGTTACAACAGCAGACAAAAACTATTTACATTTAAATTATTTCTAGAACAAATTTTTCCACCAATTAATGAAGATAAAATTTAAATTCACTAAACCTCAAGATTCTATTTTTGACTACAATTACCTAGATTCCATGAAATAGACTATTAACACGAGGTATGGTTTTTACTGCGAAACTTAAAGGGTCAAACAAAACCACGTGGTCTAAAATTTAAATGACAATAACATTCGCAGGGGTGGTAGTGGCGTGTGGGGGCACACAAAACATTACAACATGGAATCCGTACAGCGACGGGAGTTGTGATTCTTTCTGGGGGTGCACCGGTTTACACCGTTTGTAGCTAGTACTCAAGGAGATACATTTACTGGCTGGCTTCCTTCACTCTATCGCCATCAATTTAACATGCTACGACTGTGGAATCATCTTGTTACTAATTAAACCTTTTCTCCAATCTATCGATAGGTCAACATGGGTTTTTTTTTCAAAAATCGGGAGGTCTGTAACTTGAACGTAGCTGAGATCAAACTTCAACAGAAATTTGTGAATGACTGGCACAATGAACTACAAAGTATTTCAAAGCTCAGAACTAACAGATCTTTTAAAAGTGATTTTAATTTAGAAAAATACGTTACAAAGGACATACCCAAACCTCACAGATCTACACTTACACAATTTAAGTGTGGTGTTCTTCCTATCAGAATAGAAACAGGGCGATTTAGGGGAGGAATAAAAAGATAGGCTCTGTATTATATGTTCTGTAGAAGCAATAGAAGACAAATTTCATTTTTTTTTACATTGTACATCTTATTCAAAACTTAGAACCGAATTCCTTACTAGAATTGGCTTTAATAATCAATTACTAAGCATGTCAGACTCAGACTGCACTGATTTTCTCTTGTCTATAACTTTATACATAGACAAACTACAAAATTCGTATATTTAGCTTTTATGTGAAAACAATCTATCCTGTATAAAAAAAAATAACAATACATAAACTTATTATTATTTGTATAAGCCTGTTTAAAAAGTGATGGGCCGGGTGTTTATTCATTAAGTTATATATTATATAAAGTACATGTATCTATATTTGTTTATAGAACACATGTCACTTAAACAAGCATTCTGAGAGTATTGCATAAGCAATACACGTCCCCTACCGGTTTGTGGAAATTATGAAAACAATGCACTGTTATGCAGAATATCAAACCCGAACATTAAAAAAATTGGAATATAAAAAATTAATTTTCTCAAAAATATGTCAACCAGACGCTAAAAAAGTGTAAACTTGATCTGTAGTTTGACATTTTGAAGCTGTTCAGCAAATTTCATATTATTCCTCAAACGCATAAAGAAAAAAAGTGTGGAAAACTGAAGTGGGACAGACGGACGGACAGACAGACGGACGGACTGAGGGACGCAGAGGAAAGCTGTAGTCCCTTCCGGTGAAAACCGGTAGGGAACTAATAAATCATTTACTTACTTAAATGACTTACTAACTACCAATGTAAGGTTCGAACTATTTATGACACAGCCCCTCGTTTCAACGCTTCATACCCTAAAATATACCACAGAAGCGACACACATGGCTGTCTAGCCGATACTTATCTTAATGGGAAGCGACTCCATTTTGTATAAAATTCTAATACATTCGAGGTGTTTTTCCGAGCCCGAGAAGTTGCGATTGACTAGTGACTTTGCTCGATATGCATGTCTAAATGACATTAGATCGTATTTCTGTACATGTATATGCACTAGATCGAAGAAAAGACGGAAGTGTACTGTCTTCTTAAATCTGCACGTTCCGTTTATGAATTTACATGTATGATCAGCAGCGAAAATTAACATTCATTTCTAAAACGATAGCCTAATTAATACATGCTTGCTTCCATTGATAAATTTTTTTTAAGTCAGGGAAGCTTTTTTGAAAGCTGTTACTTGTAGTAACGTAATGTTTGGCTAGCCACTGGTGTGTTGTACAATGATTTTTGGATAGATGCCACGCCCTGCCGTCACCAACTTTCCCCAACTCATGCATTACTCAGCCTCAAATCTGATTACAGACCTCAAATTTATACAGCTTTCTTTAAAGTAGGAAAGGATTTGAGGAAATAACTGAGTTAAGTGATTCGAGAGTTTTGATGACGACGGAGCCAGATGTTATAATTTTTATATATTTTATATAAATTATACAATAATTTGCAGTGGTGAATACTGAAAGCCAAAGTATTGTTAAAAGAGTAATAAGAAAGAAAAAAGGGTAGTTTACCATCTTATTTCCATTAACATGCCATAGGGAAAGAATCATTTGATGGGGGAGGGGGTGTAAAGGTGTACTAGCTACCTTTAGTTTTTTTAATGAAAACATATGCAAGTAAAAGCTATCTTAACATTGAACAAATTGTGGGGAAATTATTTCCTATCATTAGAGTCTCGTACCTTTTCAATATCCGGGGTTAATGATTTTTACCAAAATTATAGATTGTATAGTCCTTCTTGCAAGATTTTAGGTTAAGGGTGGGGGCTGTCATTACCATGGTTTAGGGTTTATTTTTACTCCAGAATAAAGCAAAATTAGATACATATACAGTTATTATGACAGTCCTCCTCGACAGGTCTGTCTATGGGCTATAGTATTCAGGTGACCGTTAGGCCTGTTGGCCTCTTGTTATTTCTTATCTATAGACAAAAAGCATCGCGTAGTTAATTAAAACAATAAGAAAAAGTCTATGTTATGCCTGTTTTAAAACATTTATGTCACATATATAGCACGTTATTTTTATTCATATCTTTTTAATTGATTAACGAGATTAAATCAAACTTTTAATCGGAGTGAAAATTTTGATATCAGGGTATAACATTTTATATATTACAGCGCACATGAGAAGCGCGGTGCGTTGTGTGACTTAATATTTTTGGATCAACCCTTGTAGACCGTGTGTTTTCAGGATGGCCCATTATCTCACAAACTAGGGATGGCACTTTCAACTTTTCACACCATGGTATTGGTAGAACAACAGTCAATGACCATGGACTTGTAGAAATTTAGCATGAACTGTACTCACTGAGATTTAAAAACGATAAAATTAAATTCCACGGTAGCATATATTTTTTTAATTTACAGATAGATACAGATTACAGATTGATATTGATAAACACAAACTTTACAATATCTCTCAAATTAACATTTACCTGCATATATACATGTATAAAGAATATTATTCATATATAAAAAGTAAAAAGAAATTCCCTATTACAATTGGATTTCCACATTTTTCCGCCCTTTTGAACAGAACTTTAGCCCTGCAGAATATATATTTTTATTGTTGCTTGGGTTTTTGGGGTTTGTTTTTCTTGGGGGAGGGGGGTGTTATTTTGGGAGTGTTTATGGTTCATGTCATAACTCATGCAGTCTTCAGCTAAATCATTGCCCCAAATCCACGAGAGGGATTTAATGTTGTATCTTGTTTTGCAATTTGTGTCGTCTAGATATGCTCACTGAGCCATAAACAATGAACGCAAATATTAATAGATAAATATGGTCTAAAACAAACCACACGCTCATAAATTTCGTGTACGTATAGAGGAGATGTTCAGGAAGTGCCCTTGATTTTCCATTCGTGACTTGCTGGAATGTATTCGTTTATCTAGTTCATGATTTGTCAGACTAATTGCAGAATATAAGTATTTATAAGTAACACACACACAGGCACCCCCCCACACACACACACACACACCCTCCCTTACATATATACAGTTTGTTCTCAGTTTAAGTTCGAATTAACAACACGCATATTGTAAAATCATGCAAAAAGTCAAACACTTTTTAATAAAATAAGAAAAACGGAATTTGTTTCATCAACTTTTAGCCTGTATATACAATTGAATCCAATAAAAACAAATTATTTTATTTAGCTAGTTTTTATGTAAACAAAATATTAATGTTAATATTCCAAATAATAATCAATCAGTAAATCCTACCTTTTGTTCCCATTTGCCCACTATTTTATAACTGTTTTGAAATTACAATACTCACCCATTTATTTCTACCTTCATCTAATTATCAAGAGTGCAAAACAGATAACACATATCACAAAAAGTGTTGTTTTAAAAATGAAGTTTTTGAAAGGAAAAATAACCATTGCATCTGAAAGCTTAAGCTTTGTTTAATATCCGAACGCTATTTGACAATAGTTGAATATTTTGTCTTCTAATAACACAACATGCAAACTGCATTTGTTTAAATCATGAACTATTTACAGTGTTGTCTACACCGTTGTTCATGCATCATGATTATGTTTAATTTCAATTTGATGATCAAAATAATTTTATCCAGTTTAGATGAAAACCAAATAAAAATTCAAGTAGAATTTAAAAGATATCCACAACGTATCAATAAATGTCTAGAGGCTTGCTTATGAGTTATCCAAAAAAATCTTTATTGTCAACTTATATCCCGAGGCTTACGCCAAATTTATCTCAATATCAACACATCTGGCAAAGCAAGTGGACACTCAAAATGCCAAACACCGTAGCTCACATTGTTTTCTCGCATTTACACGGTGTCCATTAAAATTGGTAAGTAATTTTCTTTTATTTATAGAGAAATTGAACGTGGTTAATAAGAAAGGAAGATATGAAGGAACAGTTTACAGTATCCATGCTACTTAAAGACTTCATCCGAAGGTCTCTCTCTCTCTCTCTCTCTCTCTCTCTCTCTCTCTCTCTCTCTCTCTCTCCCTCTCTCTCTCTCTCTCTCTCTCTCTCTCCCTCTCTCTCTCTCTCTCTCTCTCTCTCTCTCTCTCTCTCTCTCTCTCTCTCTCTTTTATACGTATAGTTATTTATTTTTATATGACTAATATAACATGAAAATTTCATGTATTCAGGTACCGTGATATATCATATCAGCCAGATCAGATAGTAGGAGACAATCAGGAAAATGTGGAGTGTATTTTACAAAAGGCTGGTTTGACAGGGTATAACATTTCAGGAAATGAACAGGTTAGTGTGTAATGCCCATTTTATTTATGAAGTTTTACAATGTACATGTATATCTTTTCATTTCGTTTTCTTAAAAGCAAATTTAAAACAGACAATATGATAATTTTCAAACTGTTATATATTATTGATGCTGATGCATGTACTGAATTAAAAATTCTTTAATCGTCTTGCATTTAATTATACAGGTGGTCATTCCACAGTGGCATAAATCTATTTTACAAGATCTTGTTTATGAAAGAAGAAAAATGATGGTCGTTGGACAACAAACGCTATTAACTGACCCTGAAACGGATCTTGACACAACATTCGATGTTTTGGATGAAACCCTACCAAATGCAGATTTTGTTGAATCAACAATAAAAGGGCAATGTTTTTCCGGAGAAACTGCGAGAACTGAAACAAACGTAAGCAGCAAAAATGTTGAGAAATCACAATTTGGATCACAACGAAAGGTGACAGAGTGGATGCAACACATAGACTGCGACACATCTGAGGTATGTTATTCATGTTTATAATGTGTTTGATTATATCTATATTTTATGTTTAATATTTATCCTAATTGTTACTAATGTTGAACTGAGTTACTTAATATTTACACATTTATCGGACAACCTATATTCTACACGTAAATAATTTTCTGAATTCCCAGATAAGTGTGGGATTGAAAATTGTAGCCGTGATATTAAATGTTTGTTTCCTTGACAAGTATACATGTATTACATCTACTGAGTACTATAGTATTTACTGCTGTATTTCTTAAGAAAACCGATTGTGATTTCAAAGCTCTAAACAAATTGACAGGGTCAGCTGAAAGCTACAAGATCTAGTTCTAGCCAATTTATCGGTTGAAACCATGAGCAACCTAAGAAAAATCACAGACTGCACGAAATAATCATGTTGATGTTTTCACTCGAATTTCCATATATTAAGACGACTTTATAGCTACTAGTATTTCTCTTTCATGTATCCATCGTACTGATGCACATTAACAATTAGTTAGTTTTACTAATGCTTTAGATCATTAAACTGATTTATAAAAAGAATGTAAACATAAACAATATTTTTTTATGATTCATGCGGTTTGTGAAGGTAGCGATTATTGCAGAAAAAATTTACAATATATTAATACGGGGCGCTCTTTCCCCATCTTCGCTAGCCAAGGGTTTACGATCCACTCTGCTCCTGTAGCAGAGTGGATCGTAAACCCTTGGCTAGCGAAGATGCTCTTTCCCGTACGGAACTAATACTGGGCCAACCCCGAGCTTCACACAGTGACACATGCTTCGCGTCCGCGTAAAACACGTGTTTTTAATATTTTTCATCAAAAGTAGCCGCGTTATTGTCTTCTTTGTTGCCTATGTTGTTGAAACAGGCGTTCAAGTTGTTTATCAAGCAACACGGACTCTAGATGTTCTTTTTCAAATGGTCTTCAGGAGGGCGTTGTTT
This sequence comes from Magallana gigas, assembly GCF_963853765.1. Classification (NCBI taxonomy): domain Eukaryota; kingdom Metazoa; phylum Mollusca; class Bivalvia; order Ostreida; family Ostreidae; genus Magallana; species Magallana gigas. Next base: position 29,115,104 of record NC_088858.1, on the reverse strand, counting down.
TGTTCCCTCAGCTGTTTGGTTGTCTCGTCAGCCTCCGTCTGAATCTTCATTACATAGTCATAATGTTCTTTACCTATCTCCTTAAGTTTTCTGTCCATTAATTCCATTAAAACCTTGTCTCCTTGAGTGTTCTTTTCTAGTTTACGAATTTTCTTTACATACATATTAATGTCAGAACGTTTCGAGTTTTCTTGTAACTTCGTTTTCAAATCCATATTTTCGCTTTGAATTCTTGCGATCTTAGACTTTTTCCGTCAAAGATATTTGCACAGTCGTTTCATGTCTCGCGTCTTTTTACGACCAAAAAACCTCTTCCTTTCAACACGTTTTGTTGGTTTCTTCATCTGTGTTAAACACATTCTGAAATAATGTCCAATTCTGTGACATCGGTAGCACTTCTGGTTGAGCGCAAAACATAAAACGTTGGGAGGCACGTTTCCACACCTTCCGCACACTGGACACTGACATGAAGGGAAGCTGAACTTCTTCTGTCTCCACTGCGGTTGGAAAGAATATTTCATGTTGAATCTAATTTAAATCGCCTTCTTCATCTGTAAATTCTGCACCTTGCTAAACTGTTGTAGAGGTCCAGGATCCGACTACTACAAAATATATGTAGCAGTCCCAGGTGTCGTTACCCTTAGGTTTCTCCAACCAAATATTACGGGGCACTTTCTCCCGTACAGGACTAATACCAATTAACACAGTGTCCGAAAAAAGTTATTTACACAATAATTAAAAATAATCCGAAAGATAGAATTTCACACCGTGACACAACAACCATGCAGCTTACGCGGGTTATGTATTTATTTTTTATGCAATGTTGCTACCTTCATATCCCGCATGAATCACGATTTTAAATATGTTTAAACATCTCAAATATCTTTAAAGGTTTTTTTCGTTTATTAAGGTTGTCAACAAAAAATAACCAGTACCCTCTCTGATTTTGATGCCAAATGTAGAATGTTGCAGGTTGAAAAAATATTTGATTGTAATATTTTATCTGATCAATCAAGAAAGCCTAGGGGTTTGAAAGTCATAAACCATCGTATACAAGTTGGTATATTGTGCCTTTAGGTTTTAGTCATCAAACAAAAGGCTGAACGCCAATCATTAATAGTCAAACAGGTATATTATCCCTTCGATTTCGTCACACCCGATTGCACATGAATTTAATGAAACCTGAATGTTGTAGCTCTGTGGGAATATTCGGGTTGACATGGCAAAAGTCAATGTGCATTTCGCAGTTACAGTAGTTGTAGGAGAGAGAGAGAGAGAGAGAGAGAGAGAGAGAGATCATCTAGGGTTAGAAACATATTGAGAAATTTATCGACTTTTTAAAAATATTTTAAGAAAACATGTGCCTTTCTCTTTTTTTGCGTTTTTGACAGATCATTTACAAAAGCATGTCATTGTAACCAAAAGCATTAATTCATGTTAGATTTATTAAAAAAAATGACACAAAATGTCTTATATATGGTGGCATAGATCTGCCACCACTTGTCAGATAATTATGTTAAATTCTCATATGATAATGTCGACTTGTCAGATATTTATGTCAACTTGTCAGATCTTTATGTTGACTTGTCAGAAAATAACCATAGTGACTAGAAACTCAATATTTTGTTGTCAAAGTGTGTTAGTGCCACTAACTGCCATTTACTTGTCATCATAATATCATATAAGTCGACATAAATATCCGACAAGTTTACATAATTATCTGTCAAGTCCACATCATGATCTGACAAGTTAACATAATTATCTGACAGAAAAAATAATATGGCCACTAGTTTAAAGAAAATTATCATTCATATTGTAAGTCGACTTGTCAGATAATGATGTTGACTTGTCAGATGTTATGTCGTCTTGTCAAAAAATTATGTTGACAAGTCAAATAATTATATCGACTTAAAAGATGATTATGTCGACTTGTCAGATCCTTATGTCGACTATTTCAAATGGATGGCACAAATTGGGCGTGAAAAGGTTAAAGTGTTGAATTCTTAAACACGTGTATAAGTGACAAGTCGACTTAAAGAACTGACAAGTAAACATAATTATCTGACAAGTCGACATCAAGATCTGACAAGTCGACATAATTATCTGACAAGTGGTGGCAGATCTATGCCACCATACTTATAGCATAACCAAAAAAAAAACGGTATTGGCTGCGCCGTGTAGTATAGATAGCATGTGCTACATGAAGAAAATAGTGGCTTTAAAATGTTGCTTTTTAAAAAGTGTTCAAATTGGAAATAATATTAATATAAGTAATAAGGAATCATTCTTTGAATATTATGAGGTGATAGTTTTGGTCGGAGCGTGGTCAAATCTATCATAAATCCCTTCGGGCTTTATTGGATTTGACCACGCCCCGACCAAAATTATCAAGTCGTTATACTCAATGAATGATTTCTTATTCCTTATTTACTGAGGGATATTTTGTTATAGACTATAGCAACCAAAATGTTTATCATGTACCCATATAATTTGATAATTTTTCACGTTGTTACAAATAGGAGTTTTTAAGGGTCAGAATATCAAAACTTTGATTACCTGTATCTCGTAAAGGAAAAATATTCTGTTAAGCAGTAGAGAAGATAAAATGTTTATAATGATGCGCTGAACAGTATTCAACCATCAAAATTTCGTTAAACGGTCCCGATGAATAAAATGTGCTGAGTTTCAAATGCCCTTTTGTCCAAGTTTTATCAGAAATAGACATGCTGCCCTGCATGTGGTTTATCGTTTCCATGAAAAAGGAAGGTAACAATATATAAATAGTGCCTGTTTGGGAGGGTAACAGTTGAAATTGACACCCCGAGAAAACCATTGTCAACCGACGCGAAGCGGAGGTTGACAATGGTTTTCGAGGGGTGTCAATTTCAACTGTTATCCTCCCAAACAGGCACTATTTATTTTGTTATACTGAATGTCTTTTTTAAAATTTGTAAGAAAATTTTACTGCTTTTATATAGGAATAACGTGAATTCTACAGCGAACCGTACGCGCATAATTTTCGCGCATGTAACATTTTTTAATGTTACCCGTTGCCAAGTGCGTTGCTAACGCTGAGGGTAATAGTAAATATTATTAACTGCGTCTTAACCAATCAGATTTCAGTATTTAACATGAAAGTATAACAATCATATTTAGTGAATATCCTATCTATTCTGGCTTCTAGTCTCCTTTCAATAAACCATGCTAAAACAGTAAGACCTACAAGTGTGATGCATGCCTTGCATTAATATAAAGTTCAAACACACCAGGGTAGCTGTAGGCAGATAAGAATTGCATGAAAAGTTTCAAATTCTAGTAAATTTTCATTTCAAAATCACTGTGTTGATTTTAACTTTTTGTTATTGACATTGCGCTAGATATTTAATTTCTGATCTAACATGCTTTCATTTTACTAATTTAATCTGAACAATCAAACAATCAAATCAAGCAACATTTGATTTCAGAACATAATTTTTAATGCAAATTACTTGAACCTTTCGTTACTTGTCTACGCTATTTTGGGACAACCCTCGTACATCTAAAATATCACTTTGGGACAGGAAGGGGCAAAAACTTTTTGACATTTTGTCTAGTCCCTTAGGCCCAAAGCTTCTTTATGAAACGAGTCCCTGAAACTCGTGGCCAACGTGTAGTATTCGTTTTGTGGTTTGAGATTTTGTGCACTTATTTCTTGTCTTATTTTCATTTACTGTTTGGTATTAATGCATTAACCTGTATATTTGATGTGAATATTCTCCTGGCTTGAAAAAAAGTGCGTAAAAATTTGATAATTTCCTCGTGACCTACCATCACAGCGTCCATACAGGTTAGACCTCAATAGCGAAATACTGCGAACTGTTAAGAGGTCTACAGCTTATTCCGTATATTGGAGTTGTTGGTATAGCGGTGATTAAAGCAAAATATTGCAGACCTTTTACGAGTAGTGTTCAGCTTTATCAGACCATTGGGCGAACTCCATTAATTTTCTATTTTGCATGGAGGTAGGGGTGGTTAAAAAGAACATTTTAATTACTTGTCAATTTGGGAGACAAAACTATTTTAGTTTCGTAACTTCGAATCGTCAAAAATAGTCAATTTGGTAAATTTAATTGCATATAGAATTTATGAGAACTACAATGACCCTACTTGATATTTACAGATGAATTCTCGTTATTTAATCGAAACCAATATTTTACTTTTTAATACAAAGGATCGTGACTTTAAGAATATCCTTATAAGTCACTAATTGCACCATAACTTTGCAAAATATTTTATTAAAGAGGACATGTACTGACCTATATTTATTCATGTGCGAAAAAGTAATGATTTAATTGTAATACTATTTTAGGCGCAGGCCAAATGCAATCTTCAAGAGAAATCGTTAGATGCGTAAGTATAGAAGAATGGCAGAATATGTATACCAGAGAGAGAGAGAGAGAGAGAGAGAGAGAGAGAGAGAGAGAGAGAGAGAGAGATGTATGAGAATATTTTTCTTTTCAGCGAGAACCAGCTTTGTCAAGTTATATTCTATAAAATGTTTCTTCGTATTATTATTTTTTTTCTTTAGATATACATATGACTGATGGATATGAAATAGTTCAGCTTGTTATACGCCACTTTATCAAAGGTTAATCATTTTGTTGGCCATTTAATTAACTAGTTACATAAGAAACCACTGAAATAAATTACGAACTGAAAAACCACAAATGTAAATAACCAACTGAAAAACCACTTATATAAATAACAACTGAAAAACCACTTATATAAATTACCAACTGAACATGGGGTTGAAAAGATAGAAAATTAATTAAGCCCTGTCAAACTGTCACGATTTTCAGTCGAGCTACGATAGCCCACGAATAAAAAAAAAAGATATTTAGAATTTTCCTTAAAATAGCATGCAAAATGCATTTTAATGCTTATTGATAAAGTCAGTTTATATATTTTCAATTGAACACTTTATACATGTATCTAAATTAAAAAAGGATCATAACATAAAAATATAATTATGGAATTACTAAGTGGAAATTTTCACATCGTGGAGATTAGAAAAAAAATTGAAAAAATGGAAGACAAGGCCGCATTTGACCTTAATGCGATTTAGACTCTGTATTTTACATATATTATCCACCTTTTCTAACATTTTCTGTAATATTGCTATTATTTCTCTTACTCGTGCTTATTGACACATGTGTTTGATTTACTATGTTGTATAATATTATTATATATAATTTATTAGACCCTTGACGTTAAAATTTAACGCAAATAACACAATTTTGTTCCTCGTGTACCATTGTTTTTGTAGTGGTTTGAGAGAAAAAACAAATATGCTGGTTTTCATTTTGAGATTGTATGAAGAATTATATTTAGTTTTATACTCTACCTCCATGAATATAATTTATCATATCTTTTTTCCCATAATTCCAGTCGTCTCTGGGACCGTTTCCAAATGATCCCTCGTGAAAGAGTTTCTACAAGTGATACATTCCGACCATTTTTACGGCTTTTTAAGGTCCTGTGTTATACCCTTTTATTCTGTATAGTACTTGGTTCAGCAGTTGCAGCAAAAACCTCTATCCTTTTGATGACGTCTAGCATTGTAAAGGTAAGAATCTTATTGAAGCTGGTTATGTATTCTCATAAATACATAAAAAGAAATTAAAAGAGTTATAGAATAAACAATGGTTTGCGATTTGAAAGTGTTAACAAATCTGGTGACTATATATTTCTTTCAATATTTCAGGATGAAAATGTGCGGAGCGTCGACAACTCCCCAACACATACAATGCTAATCATTAGTATTTGCTTTCCATATGTTTTATGGGTGATTGGTTACACAGCAAAATCTTTGTTTGGAAGCTGTGCATGGCCGTCTTTAAAGACGACAACCGTGGTATGTCAATATTTTTAAGCACACACTTAAACACACACGTGAATAAACAAGCAAACAATCTGAGAAAAAAACCCAGGAATATTACGTAAATTGCATGAATACCAAATTGTCCTTGTAAATGATAATCTTTATATGAAATTATCCCCAAATAAAAAGTAACTTAACATCAATGGTTCAAAGATATTTAAGGAATGAATTCAATATTTATTTGTTTTATACGATATAAAATGGTTTGGGGCAGTTTACGCTTTATAAACCGCGAAGCGGTTTATAAAAAAGCGTAAACTGTTTCAAACCATTTTATATCGTATAAAACAAATAAATATTGAATTCATTGCTTATAATTTAATTTTTTTACTCTTCATTGTAAATAAAAACGGTCATTTGATCTTGAAAATGACGTAAAATTGTACAAAATTCAAACGTAACGTCAGGCGTATTGATATGTTTTTGACGTTAATCTTACTATGACGTAGGCAACATTCTTTATACGATATAAAACAATTTTTAGCCAATCAGAAAGCACGTTACAACCAGAATTAAATTATTCATTTGTCAATTTTAAAACACGAAGGAATGCGTAATATACATGATACATGTATCGACATACAAAAGAAAATTTGTTTACTCTCTCTCTCTCTCTCTCTCTCTCGTACTTAATGTATAACTTTTATATCTACTCATTTTCTTTTTCTCTTTTTTCAGATGCTGTTCATAGAGCTCCTCCACAGCTTTGGTTTATGTTTGATGGTGTTCCACATTCTTCCAAAAACAGATATGGCTAGATGTCTGATACACTTGAGTGGAATATTTGTTATTCCAGCTTTTCTAAAAACGCTATTTGTCATTACAGACAAATCTCTTTCGGGCATTAAGCGAGTAACGCTGACACTGATTAATGGAATAGCTTTTCTGATTCAATTTGGAAATTTGGCAGCTACTTGCATGTTTAGCATTCCACTTACAGATGGAGAAAAGCAGTCACTTGTAAATGACGTCATTGACAATACTCACGTAATCACGACGATTCAACGACAACGCCCTCTGTTTACAAACAGAATAATCTGGGAGGTTCCAATGGCGTTGATTTTTGTTTCACTGTCATTTTGGGAAAATTATGCAGAAGGAGATTTATATATATGCTCATTCAAAATACCTCTTCTTGACTGGAAAAAGAATTTGTTGCTTGTAAAACAAAGACTTTACATATTAATTGGATTGTGGAAGATTGGTTGGACTTTAATCTTTGCGGTATTATTAGTTCCAGGACTGAATTTCAATATGAATTTTTCTGATCTAAATTCAGTTGCAGGCAATCATACGAAAAACAATAGCACAGACCTTTTACCACTGGCCGAAAAGAAAATTGATGCACCTACCATTGGAATAACAACAAGCCCTCTAGTTAGTGGCATTGATGATTTTTCGCAAATTAATCTGACGAAGGCAATCAAAGACCAAGGAATTAAATCTGTGCTGCACCTCACCGAGGAAATGTTAGATCGCGAACAAAAAGTGACAGGAAAGAACCAAAACATTACAAACATGAAGAAAAACAATACTTCCAATGATTACCGGTACATTTCTGAAGTCATAAGATTGAACTTTGAAAAATACGGAGTATTGTATTTGAATATTATTTCTAATTGTCTTATGGCATATTTTGGGAGTCTCGCGTGCAAATTGTGTATGCAACTATTAGGGTTTACAGTCCCGATGTTTTTAGCAACGCCTATAACATTTGGACTTATCATTGCCCAATGTAATGAGCGGTTGATACCTTCGTACATTTATGTGTGGGTTTGTCCAGAATCAAAGGGAGATATTCGACTGTTCCATCTTCTTTGGCTTGGTGCAATTTGGATATCACAGATAATCACCACGTCACATATCTGGTTTCCCCGAAACGGAAGGATGGCTAAAGTTGACAGGTATGAATACCATGAAATAATGCAAGGTTCTTTTTGTAAATACATGTAGCTGCATCATCACTTCTGAAAATCGAAGAATCACGTGCACTATTAAATTTCATTTTGTTTAGTGAAATTGTGTATACAAATAGAAAGTTTCCTTTAAAATCAAATATAATATTTACATTCCGGATATAGAAAACAAGAGAAATGACGACTGACCTTAAGCCTCAGTCATGCGTGCGTGTTAATTAATTAATATGCGTTTGGTACGGGTCTTTTGCCGGTCCTGGCTTGCGTAGCTGATCGTAGGACATGAAAAAGTAATGGAGTGATTGCAAGTGCAAGTAAGGCAAACAATTTGCTTGCGAATTATAATTTTTGTGCATCAGGCGTACGTTCACCTTGCGAATGGCAGTACTAGCTATCCCGGTAATTTCCGCGTCGTAGTTCACTTGCAAATCAATCGTAGTTGCATGGACAATTGTTACTATTTCCGTTAAATGGAAGAATATCCTTGGGTCACCTGAGTCACTTCGGTGACCTGTTGCGATATGTTTTCGTACGTAGGCGTGCGTTAACATTTGAACATTTTCAGCTTCTTGTATAAAACTATTTGGGCCATCTTGACCATACTTGGTTTTTGGCCTCTACAGGGGAAGGGGGGCATAAATTGTGAAATTCATGACCCCCACCCCCAGGGACCTTAAATTCAGTAAAATCTGTCATAATCGTTGCAAACTTAAAAATCCTCTTCTTTACTATTGGACATTCAGCAGAGAATATAATATATATGACAATATAGTTAAAAATGTATTAAATCAAATAAATAATCGTCTTCTCTTCTCCTGTATATATTTGAGAAAAACCGAATGCATAATTATAATGTTCAGGATGCCCTTTACCGAAATTGTGAAATTCATGACCCCTTTGTCAGGAGTTCAGGTTTTGAGGTGCGGTTAATATGGCCATATAGTTAAATTGTATTAAATCTTAGAAAATCTTCTTCTATACTCCCACATATATTTGAGAAAAACTAAATGAATGATTATGATGTTTATTATGTCTTCTTCTTAAATTGTGAAATTCACTGCCCATAGGACATGGGTCCAGGCTATATATGGCCATATAGTGATCATGTATGTTTTAAGTCGACATTAACGCTTGTTCGCTCGTTTTAATACCGATGCGTCAAGATTAGTTTAAAAAAACAACTGAGAATGCAGTTCATCGGACAGAAAACAGTTAAACCTGATGCTAATATTTCTTGTAAATTTGCCATGACAAAGCTAAAGATGAAAAATCATATTTAATATTATCTGCAACAAATGCATATAGAAAATTCACTTTAAGTTTCCATTATAGTAAGAATAATTAATAATAAAGGACTTTAATCTAATAATAAAGAACTGTAGTTTTCAAGTTGACAATATTTAATCTTTGATATTGAAAATGTTTTGAACAAGTAAATTTGAAGATCGCGCAAGTAAATGTCTTGGTCACTTAAGCTTGTTACAAATAAGACAAACAGATGATGTAGGGCCATGGGTCACTTGAGTTTTTAGGGTAACCCATTGTCGTTGGTTGTTCATTGTCCGTTAATAATCTAACATTAATGGCATTCAAGTGATCGCCAAGCCCTGTGGGCCTCTTGTTATAACCAGACAGAGACTGAAATAAAATGCTCGATAAATCTGGTGTCACCAAGTGAATATCTAAATATGAAAAGAACTCGAAAAGCAGGAAAACTATTTAATTGTTATTGCTGCTCTTGTGAATAGCCTATGTTAAACCGATGACACAAATTGAGAATTTTCTCAAAACAGTGTGTATTTTTTTTAACTTGATACCATAAAAATTTTGAATAAAAATATGATTTTACTCTGAAACATACCAGAACGCCCATGTAAAAATATAATTTTAAAAAACCATTAAAAGAAAATGTTTCGCTGAAAATATTATTTATTATTTGAAAACTGTTATATTTTTGTAAACTACTGAGTTGAACAAAAATAGCTTTGACGAAACTTTTAAGAAGTAGTTAAAAGCTTTAAAAAAAAAAGATCACGCCGAACGCTTTAAATATTTCAAAACGGTTACACAATTTGCAGTTAAATTTATCAAAGTCGAACAACAATTATATGGGACTTTGAATTCAGTATCATTAAAAAATCATTTTACAAAGTTTTTGTCATTATAGCTGATAATTAATATTTTCAAATGCTCATAACAGTTATAGTCTATGTACAAACAAAAATATCCTACTCTTCCGTTCTGTTTTTAGCAACACCCTAAATTGTATGATTCACTGTCGTGTCTCGCAAGATATTGATCAATATCCGCCCTCAGACCACCCGTAGGAGCACACGTACGACTAGTTGTGACCGAAGCTTTAACGCTGCATTTACCGACAGAAGAAGTAAAAAAAAAAACATCATAAGAAACATTTATTCCTTTTAAAGGAATTATCGGCATGTGCTATCATAGGTCAGCTTTATGTTAATGTAATGCAAAAGCAATAAACATGATAAATAGGATATATCGCACCGTTTTGCTGATTTTCGAAAAAGCAAATATATCAAAACCGATTTGGTTTGACTTTTCCTATAGCGTCACGATCATTTCTGTCAGCTACGTCATGCATAAATTATACACGCCGCCGGTGTGAAAACTATATGATTGGTTAACTCCTATTTTTAGGCCGAGTTATCAGTATACGCTTATGCAATGCCAGAGCTGAAGGATTTCTCAGAACAGTTTATTTCCCCCCAATATTATTCATTCAAAATCGACTATCCCGTATGTTTAAATTCTGTGCTAAACTCTCTCTCTCTCACTCTCTCTCTCTCTCTCTCTCTCTCTCTCTCTCTCTCTCTCTCTGTGTAAACAGGCGTTAAACCATAGCCTCAAGCTACGGTCCAGAGTACGGCGTTATAAAAAATAAAATATTTAAAGGTTGCATGTGCTAAGCGTTCATTTCATGTAAATACCGTAAATGTATAATGCACATGTAAATGTATAATGCACATGTATTACCTACTAACTTGCCAGTCAAAGTGATAGGTATGAATTCCTCGATTTCTACACCTTTCGATCGGCAATCGACAGTCAATAAAAGTATTGAACGATGGTGTGAAAGAACGAGACGGAAGTGGAGAGTGCAAGGCGGTTTGTACATGTGCGTCTTCATTTTGTCCGATTCGTTTCTCTTCTGTTGCCCTATCACTTTCGGTGTAAATATATATACTAAAATATTCACAAACCATTTACTGCAGATTTCTTTATTTTACCTGTCTCTGAACCCCCGATCACCCGCTCCATACATGAACACTGGTTTGTTTACATACATAAAAATACAGTTCTTGATCCGCTTTCCGAGTACGATTAAAGGTTGTTTAATAGGAGAAAGTTTGGGGCGGGTAAAGCTACAATTATTAACAGTAGTAAACTAAATGTCGAATTATTTAAATGTATTATTTGCACAAAATGTGGTATGGTATGATGTAAATATTTTTAAAAAATAGTGTTATTTTTATACGCGGCAAATTGCCGTAAAGTTTTTTTGTACATGTAAGTATTGTATGCACTGTAGCTTTATATTTTCTAACCCAAAATTTATACACAGAGCTACACAGCTATATATGTTATGTACCGTATGTATTGTTTTATCACAAGTGTACACTTTCGAAAAATAGCCCAATTTCGACAGTCACGAGTACCCATGTGAATTTTTCATTCTCTGATATGTTGTTGTTCTGTCCGTGCATAATTTAGTCTTAGTTAACCAGCAGCCAATCAGCGGTAAGCTGAATCCACCAATAAAAAAACTGTGGTTAACAGTGGTTAAGGTGCGGGTATTGTTTATGTATGACGTAGCTGAAAAAGTTGAACGCGACGCGATCGGAAAAGTCAAACCAAATCGGTTTTAATAATAATGAATAAACTTTCCTCCTAGTTGGCGAAGTTAACTAATCTTTTTACGCATATAAAGAAAAATTTGATTTGAATAATTATGTATAAATGTATAGATGTTGTTATCTCAAGGCACACGCATTAGAATAATATTCTTTTAGTAATTTACATGTAATTGAAAATTTACATGAAGCTGTCACTGCGTTAAACGAAAGTAGAGCGAGGCGCAGTGCGTGTGCAAATAGTAAAATCTGCCTGATCCCCCATATTACAAACACGACTAGTGTTAATGACTTCTCAAATAATTATTGTATTGGCCCAATAAGTAAATAATTATGTCGAATTATAATATACCCCAATACTATTGGGGTATATTATAATTCGACATAATTATTTTCATTCAGTATTTACATTCAGCAAGTATGGTTCCCTCTATTTCTGACGGAAACTTATTGTAATTCATAGCTCTGTAGTAACTGACAGGACTCAAATCTATACACCCCTTTTATCAATTGGTCGAAACCTTCATCGACCTAAGAAAAAATAAAGGACTGCACGAAATAATCATGATGATGTCAGACTCAAATTCCCATTGAAGATTATTTAGCTCTTTGCGTTTAGCTAATGTACTTATGTACGTTAAACTGTAATTTAGTTAATTTTACTTACTTTTTACAATCGATTTATTAATCTGATGAAAGAAAGATGTCAATATAAAAAATAAAATGCTTTTTTGATGATTCATGCGGGTTATGAAGGTAGTGATCATTGCAAGAAAAATGACATAACCCGCGTTATTACAAAACCCGCTAACGCGGGTTATGTATTTATTCTGAAACGTCGCCACCTTCATGTCCCGCATGACTAAAAAAAAGGCATTTTATTGTTAAAATTTGTATTCTTGACTAACACGATATGATTTACGTGGATAGGGTGTTTACTGTGTAAATCATGTCTGTCTACTTTGTGATATATTTTTTCTTCGATAGGAATAAAACTAAAGTTCAATATCGATATAATGAATATTGTACATAATTTTATGTATAAATATTTCTTTAAATAATAATAATGCATTCATTATATACTCATTTAAAGGTACTTTTTTCAGGCTCTTCGTAACTCCATTGAGGTGCGGGATTTTTACAGATCTTTCATTAACGCTTCGCCGAAGACTTAATGATAGAGATTTTAATCTCTTCAATAACGAAGAAGAATGCTCTTATATTTCTGAAGATGACGAAATTCACAAGGCAGATGATGTTGTTCCACAAATATATGCGTGTGCAACTATGTGGCACGAAACTAGAAACGAAATGATTCAGCTATTGAAGTCCATATTTCGGTTTGTTTACTAACTAATTTATGTTGGTTTAAATATGGTTGAAATGTGGCTTAAAGTTGTTTTTAGGATTTATTTTCTTTATTGCTTTCAGAATGGATGTTGATCACAGTGGCCGATCTTTAGCACAAAAATTCTACTGCATACGAGATCCGGATTATTACGAATTTGAAGGTGAGTTACATTTAGAACTTCTGAAATCTATGCTGTGCGAGTCGTTCTTTAACATTACTTGTAATTACACACTGAAAATTCAAATAACAGGCCTTTTTTTCTTAAATTATCAATACAGGTTTTGGCCCTTTGATTTTAAAATGCATGTTAATTTCCTCTTAATGTTTTGAATCTCTTTATACAGACCCATATGCTGAGAAATGTACCACACGCGACCAATAAGACCATTTGTATCTATTAAAGCTTTATTTTAAAATGGCTGTTTTTGTTTTCATAGCTCATATATTCTTTGACGATGCATTCGATGTACCAGACGACAACCATACTTCTGTTCCAAATGAGTTTGTGGCTGAATTTGTTGACTGCATCGATGATGCTTTAAGGTAACATCCGAAGTTTGTTTCAAAGTATAGGTGAATACATGTTAAAGTAGAGTAGAAGGTCTAACATTTTCCAGAGACCTCTTTCCAATGACTTATTTATAGGTATGCAGTCAATTAGCAGAGTTAAAACTTTTCTAGCACAATTCCTGTTGATTGATATTCTTTACAAAAGAGGTATTTTAATTATAGCCAGTAAAAATTATTGCTCTAAATGTCTTCATATACCTTTGGCTGTATAATTATTCAATGACTAATTTATAATCAAAACAGCAATGGTCATGCGGTCATCCAATAACACAGTAAAAGGCAGATAAAAATTATTCGTTTCTTACCAAAATCAACGCACATAATTTATGTCGTTTGCTAGAATAATTAAATTATTACAGTTAACTGTGGAATTAATTAAGCTAAAAAAAATATAAAAAGAACAAGTGCTTATAATTCAACATACACATATATAAACATGACTGCCTTTTTCCCAAAACAACTCAATATCTACTTGCTCTTTAATACCGCGGCGGATCATTTAGGCATTGAATACACGCCTACAGTATACAATTACTAATTATTATATTTTCTACTTTTTAACGTAAAGTTCTGTTCATGCGAGACAACTTCAACTTGGCCCTCCTATGCGAACATCTACACCTTACGGGGCAAGATTAACATGGAGATTACCAGGTTCAACTAAATTGGTGGTTCATCTTAAGGATAGACAAAAGATAAGGCACAAAAAAAGATGGTCTCAGGTAAGTACTTGTGGGTAAATGTTTAAGTTTTTCTCCTTGTCACTTAATTAATTAGAAAAAAAAATTCTAAATTCATCATAAACACGTCTGATAGAGTGTCTGACTGTTGGTTATGTTTGTCAGATATGTTTCAAATTTTTTGTACGCTTTAAAGAGGCATGATCACGATTTTAGTCAAATTTATTTTTCTCTTTTTATTATTTACAATGCTTTAGAAATGCATTTCTAATGATCAAATGAAATAAGAACGATACAGGGCTCACAATTCTTTGTCATGTAAACAAGGCTCGTGCCCTGTTTTGTTTACATTGGTTCAATATAGCAGTAAAAATAAAATTTCAAGCTGATTTGTCTCTCTTTCCATTCATTTTAAGCATTAATAAACTAGTCCTAACGTTTAACATATTCATTTTAGGTCTAAAACTGGAATTTTCATTTCAACATTCAAAATGAAAACAAACGTTTCGTTTACCTAGCAAAGCATTTCAAACTTTTTAAATTGTTTATTAGCTAAAAAATGACACTCAAATTTCGGTGCCTATTATAAATAACCTCACTGAAGCATTGTAAATGTTAAAATCGGAAAAATAATTTTTGACCAAAATAGTGACCATGCCTCTTTAAAATTATGGTTTTGTTTGGTGTGTGTATAAAACTAGACATTGTAGTAGTTTCCCCGGTGAATTGAGCCATACTTCATTGGGAAATGGATCTGCAAAACTCGTTTACCAAAAAAAAAATTTTTATAAAACGGTACCACATTATTTCGCCCATTATTAAGATCTGCCTGAATAACCATAACTAAATAGAGATAATTGAAAAATGTGTAATTACAAAGTACGCATGCTTTGCAATCTACAATGTAACTCATCAAGAAAAGCCATTGTGACAGTACTTGCTGTTCTTTGTCTGAAGAAGCCATTTTAAACAAGAGGCCCAGATGCCACATTGCTCACCTGAGTGACAAAAGCCATAATTCTGATCAAATCAGCATTACAGTACCAAATTAAAATTATCTTGACAGTAGATCATACACAAAAAATTAAAGAAGATCTGCTGATTTTTATTCACATATTTTTATGGTAAATACCAAGCCCCTTTTGTTGTTTTAGTATCTATGAGAAGATTTTTCTCTATTTCTATTACCCCCCCCCCCCCCTTTATGGCTTCACTTTTCTCCAAGGAATCATGGTTTGATCACACTTTCATCTGTACAACATTTGTACAATCTTTCACACAAGTTTCAGCTTTTTTGGCTGACAGCTTTCCTAGAATATTTTTAAAGATGTTCTCTATATCTTCCTAGTATAAATTCAACATCTAGACTCCCCATTGTGGCCCCGTCCTACCCTTTGGGATCATGGTTTGAACAAACTTGAATCTTCACTACATTTTCATGGCCAAATGGTGTTTGAGAAGATGATTTTGAAAAATACTAACAAATTTTCCAATAATTCTAAATTATATCCCCTTAAAGTGAGCATAACCGTTCAGTTGAGGCAATTTAAATCCCATTCACCCAGTGATCTTTGTACCAATCTGATTTTAATCAGATCCTTTGATCCGCTCACGAAGATCGCTACACTAGGCCTAGTGTTGCGATCTTCGTGAGCGGATCAAAAGATCTGATTTTAATCAGATTGTCTTTGTACTAAGTTTAGTTAAAATCGGCCTATTGGTTCTGGAGAAGAAGACGAAAATGTGAAAAGTTTACAGCAACAACGACAACAACGACAGATAACAGACAAATCTTGATCAATTTTGAAGGAATAAAAGATAATAAAGAAAATTAATAAGTTGAAAGATTTGGTAAAATTACTAAATGGGAATTAGGTGAATCAGATGTTAGGCTATGTGACGTTCATTTTAATGCAGTCAATTTGCTTGTTCATGCCACCAGTTCTGAATGATTTGAGTCTGTGCATCCAGAACTTTACCTTTTTTCCTAGTAAATGATACCAAACTGTCTTTTTGGTGCTAGAACCATTATGACGTTATAATTGTTGATTTAATGAATCTTTTCCCATATTTTACGGCTTTAAAGGAATTATGTAGAAAATAAAACAATATTTTGACATTCTATATTTAATCACAGGAAAAGTAATCCCGGTACATATATTCATTTTGACATCATTTTAAAGAGGAGGACAAGAGCTTGTTTACTGTCGTTTTTGGAGAGACTGTAGGCATTCTAGATATATTTCATTAGTCAAAAATGGACAAAACTCCGAAATCTGTAACTTGTATCCTTCATATTTCATAGAGAACGGTTGTTTAAAACACCCTATGAAACAAAGATATTGTTATGAAGCACCATTAAAAAAATTTATATCTTGAATTTCATAAACCTGTAAACACTTTTCATTTACTAGATCTTGACCCTGATTTTTTTGGTCTTTATGGTATAGCGGTGGTTGTTGTTTATTTTGCGGGGGGTCATCTGTTTCATCATCAATTTCTTAGAGCAAACTTTGCAACTGATGAGATAGATGCAGTTGCCAAATATTTTGAATGTGCGACCCGTGATAGGGCTTTTAATACTGTCTGTGTTGGTGCTGTGATAGCACATAAGGCATCTGCATAGGAAAATGTCGTTAGAGTTCCTTGGGCGTTAAAACGCAGCCATTGGCGGATCCTTGAAAGGGTCAGCCATTCTTGTGTAAGTGTGAAGAATTGGCAGATTATTTCTAAGGATGCTGTTAAGGTTCTTAAAGGCGGGGTGATAGGCAGCGAGAAGTGGAACCCTGCTTTTGACTCTTTGTATTGCAAAAGGGTTTTATATTCTATTCAGTGATATATATATATATATATATATATATATATATATATATATATATATATATATATATATAAAAGGAATCATTCTTTGAATATTATGAGGTGATAATTTTGGTCGGGGCGTGATCAAATCCAATAAAGCCCGAAGGGCTTTATGATAGATTTGATCACGCCCGACCGAAATTAACACCTCATAATATTCAAAGAATGATTCCTTATTACTTATATTTATATAACTTTAGGCCATCGTACGATTGAATATTTAAATATAAATAAACAAACCCTGCTGGCGCCTCGATTTGGCGTCATTTGTATTATGAGTTACTAGTATATAGTACAAAATCGATACTTAGTGTTATCACAGACAAAGACACTGGATTATATATATATATATATATATATATATATATATATATATATATATATATATATATATATATATATATATATATATTAAAACACGCTTATACCGAAGTACCAGGGACATGCGATTTTGCTTCGTTATAAGCGTAATTCGTTATATCCGTCAAGTTTACAACATATAATAAAGTCACGGAGAATGAAAATTACTTTACTGTAAGCGTCAATTTATTATAAGTGTGTTCGCTATAACCGTGTCTTACTATTTATATATAAAGTCTTGGTACAGATTAAAATACTTAAAAATGTAAAACAGAATGCAACAGTCGGCTCTTCAGTCAGTTATATAAAATTGTATAGATCGCAATAAATATTTGATAACGATATATAATTAGTTATATTAAGTCGATTCTGTTCCTCTATATTTGCAGGTGATGTACATGTATTATCTTCTTGGGTACAGAATTCTCGCTCAACCTGAAAATTTGCTTCCCAGAGATGAAAGAATTTTTGTGTCTTCATCCGAGGAAACTAATAGAAGTACGCGGTTGACCTCATCGCAACTCCGACACAGGCGTCAAGCCTCACACTTTACCAGAAGTGTTATTTTTAATTACACATCCGAAGAAGTTCACACACAGGTTTTGTTTATTTTTTATTTTGTTTTTTATTTTTTATGACAGTTTACTGATAGTAACAAAATATTTCACAAGTTGAATTTTCATTTGTATGTAATTCACAGGCAGAAAATACTTTTATTTTGACTCTTGACGGTGATGTGGAGTTTAAACCTGATGCAGTTCGACTTTTGGTTGACAGACTGAAAAAGAACAAAAAAGTTGGTGCTGCTTGTGGTCGCATCCACCCAATTGGCTCAGGTACATTTAACCATAACAAACAAAAGGGATTCAAAATCATGACTTAAAGATTCGAAGTGAATCTTCTAACTACTTGGCTTCGCAGGTGACATTTGAAAAAAAAACTATTTATAAAATTACACTTTTCAGCAAATCAGAAAAATTACGGACTGCACGAAATAATCATAATGATGTCAGTCTCAAATTCCCATATAAGACGACTTGGCTATTTCTTTTGTCTATCGTAATGATGAACATTAACAATCCTTTAGTAATTTTTAACCGGGTTTTCCAACGGAAAAATCCGGTTATTAAAATGGTGAAAATGGCGGGCGGGCGGCTGCCAAAAGGGTACCCTCATTGTACGGATAACTCCTCCTACAGTTTTCAAGATAGGAAGTTGTTCTTTTGCAGATCAATTGTACATATATCAGAGGTGTGCATATTGCAAGGATTTTGATTTCTGATAATTTATCAAAAAAATACCAGGTTTGAAATTAGTAATTTTTTGGCAAAATTTTGCATATAGGGTACCCTCATTGTACGGATAACTCCTCCTACAGTTTTTAAGATAGGAAGTTCTTCTTTAACTGATCAATTGTACATATATCAGAGGTGTGCATATTGCTAGGATTTTGAATTCTGATAATTAATGAAAAAAATACCAGATTTTGAACTTAGTCATTTTTTGGCAAAATATTGCATATAGGGTACCCTCATTGTACGGATAACTCCTCCTACAGTTCTCAAGATAGAAAGTTGTTCTTTTGCAGATCAATTGTACATATATCAGAGGTGTGCATATTGCAAGGATTTTGATTTCTGATAATTTATCAAAAAAATACCAGGTTTTGAACTTAGTCATTTTTTGGCAAAATTTTGCATATAGGGTACCCTCATTGTACGGATAACTCCTCCTACAGTTTTTAAGATAGGAAGTTCTTCTTTTGCTGATCAATTGTACATATATCAGAGGTGTGCCTATTGCTAGGATTTTGAATTCTGATAATTTATGAAAAAAATACCAGATTTTGAACTTAGTCATTTTTTGGCAAAATATTGCATATAGGGTACCCTCATTGTACGGATAACTCCTCCTACAGTTCTCAAGATAGAAAGTTGTTCTTTTGCAGATCAATTGTACATATATCAGAGGTGTGCATATTGCAAGGATTTTGATTTCTGATAATTTATCAAAAAAATACCAGGTTTTGAACTTGGTCATTTTTTTGCAAAATGTTGCATATAGGGTACTCCATTTCATTGGATACGTGTTGACATGGATTATGGATACAATTCACATAAAAGAAAACCCGGTTTGCTGTCACATTGACAGCTTTTCTCTTGTTACTTAATCTTAACGATCAATTCATTGATTTGTTAAAAGAAAGATGTAAATACACGTCATAAATTTTATTATCATGAATGTACCCCCCCCCCCCAAAAAAATGAAAGTTTGCAGGGAAAATTTTCAGAATAATACTTTTCAAACTATACGTAAACTCCACCTATCTGGACATATTCTCCACAATTCTATATTTTATCTTTATATTTGGTTCATCATTTTCTCACTTTTAGAGACCATATTATTGTACAAAACTTGATTTTTTAGCTCACCTGAACCAAAGGTTAAAAGTTTTCGCAATCACTCGCAATTAGCAACGGGACCACATCGCTATAATTAAAGGGTTTCTAGCGTCTTTATTCATCAACATCCATGAAATTGTGGAGTAAGGGCACGTAGGGATACAAAAATTGTTTTGATGTATAATTTTAATGAAAAGAAATTGTTGGAATAAGATGGGTAAAATGCTTATATTATAATAAACTTAAAATATAAGTCTTTCGTTCAAAAGAATGCTTATTTAACATACGCTTAAATAAGTTTTATATTGATTTAAACTTGTGGATACGTACCAAAATATTCCAGTTGTGCCATTCTTTCAAATTTTAATGTCTTTGATTTCGTATTGTGTGTCAGTGATTCATAATTTTCCCAGTCTATTTAATTTCATTAGAAATATCATATTGTATCTCAACAATTGAACGTTTCTGTAAAATAATATCTGTAAAGCCGTGTTCAAAGTCACATATAGTGTCTTAAAAAACTTTGTTTTGACTTTTGACTATATGATTCAGTGGTTAATCTTAATAACCTTATACCAAATTAGTTCTTTACGTTAAGGGTGCGATAACTTCGGAATTGAGACTTATTTTTTCTTCGTGTTTATTAAGATATTCAAAATGACAATATTTATAAATTGTATTTTTGCAAAATTGTACCATATCATTTAAAAAAGATTTAAATGAAAAAAAAATTGAAAATAAAATTGTAATCTGCGATTAAACTAATGGACATATGCGCCACCTTATTCACCAATCTTATTTTAATTTTCTTAGGTCCGATTGTCTGGTATCAAGAATTCGAGTATGCCATTGGCCATTGGCTGCAGAAAGCCACTGAACATGTCTTTGGGTGTGTTCTTTGTGCCCCTGGGTGTTTCAGCTTGTTTAGAGGATCGGCCCTCATGGACGATAACGTTGCTAGATGTTATGCAATTAGAGCAAGTGAAGCCGGTCATTATGTACAGTATGATCAAGGTAGGAAAAATTTACGTTTCTTATATTTCATTTACTCTTATAGATCAACCATGAGTAAACAATCGCAATATAGAGAGCTAACTATAAAAACTGTATCAAATTTGCTATAGACGAAATAAAAAAAAATGATAGAGATGAATATTTGAAGATAATGAAGTGATTGCAAATTATTTTTCCCAGAATTTTTGTGCAACTGTGTCTGACTTTTGTATAGCAGGAATAAGAATAAATGTTGTGAGGCCAAATGAAACTATCAAACTTCGATACGCTCTATTTGTTTTCTTATTTCACGAGAGATTGTGGTTTGTATTTTTTGCGTTTTCCTAAAAGTTCTATTTTATTTCGTTGTTTTGCGTACAATTTGTGTTTGCAAAATATTTCTAGTGCAAGTAATATTATTTGTTCACATTTTTTATTTACCATAGCCTAGTAAAAGTTTAAATTTAAAATAATAAGAAAAAAGTATTCATTTGCAAGTAATGTTCACATTTTCTATATCATTTTATTCTTTTTCTTGTTTTAAAAATCATATTTTTATATTGGGCATAACGAAAAGAAGCGAAAATCACTTACAATATAAAACAAAGCTTGCAAACATAAATTATTCTCATTGTGAGTTCTGTTAGTTTTGAATTATAGAAATATTCTTCTGAATTAAGTGATGGTAATGAATACATAAATCCTTTGGTTTTAAAGGAGAGGACAGATGGCTCAGTACACTTCTTTTACAACAAGGATACAGAATCGATTATTGTGCTGCTTCAGACGCCCTTACACATGCACCTGAGACGTTTTCCGAATTTTTCAATCAGCGTCGTAGATGGGGACCTTCAACTCTAGCGAATTTGATTGATCTTTTAGGGGACTGGAAAAATACTGTGCGGCTCAACGACAACATAA
Organism: Magallana gigas; assembly: GCF_963853765.1. Lineage (NCBI taxonomy): Eukaryota > Metazoa > Mollusca > Bivalvia > Ostreida > Ostreidae > Magallana > Magallana gigas. The sequence continues at coordinate 29,093,248 of NC_088858.1, read as the reverse complement.
GCACACCTTACGTGTTGTACCAGTTCTTCCTTCTAGTGTCTACCACATTAGGTCCAGCTACAGTACTTTTGATGATGGCAGGAGCATTTACTGTCGTATTTAAAACAACAGTCTTGGAATCGTATGTGATATCTTTGGTACCAGCAATAGTTCTCATTGTTGTATGCACTTATGCAAAACCAAGTACGCAAATCATAGTCGCTACTATCGCAAGCGCATGTTATGCAATTGTCATGACGATTGTCTTAGTTGGTACAGTTGGAACTGCTATAGAAGGAGGTCTAACAAGCCCAAATGTTGTTTTTCTCTGCATGTTAGTTATCATATACTTTATTGCTGCTCTACTGCATCCAGAGGAATTTGCTTGTGTTATACCTGGAGCTTTATACTTTATATGTATCCCCTCGGGTTATCTTGTCTTAACAATTTATTACCTGTGCAACATGCATGTAGTATCTTGGGGTACACGTGAAACTGTTTCGTACAAAAGCAAAAACCAAATGGATGAAGAACAAAAGGTTTTGGAAGAAAAAAGTAAAACGAAAAAAAGCAAACCCGGAATACTTGGATGGCTTGGAATTACTTCTATTTTTAACGAGGCTGTGGAACTTTTTCGTCAGGCCCGTTCATTTTCGTTTGAATCAAACTCGAATTCAAAAACGGACACATTGTTAGAAGAATTGATAACGGAACTACGTAACAGCCATATGCCAAATGTTGATGACAAAGAAGTCTGTTGTAATACATCAGTAACAAAATCAAAACATTCAACAGTTTCCCAGGATTCAATTAGTACAGATATTGTGAAGGGCAAAGATCTTAGGCATAGCAAACGGAAAAATGATGATTGCTTATTAGAAAATCTTGTTTTCGGAGATGGTCCTATAAAACATTTAGAGGAGAGAGAGATAACTTTCTGGAAACAAATGTTACAGAAGTATCTTTATCCTATAAAAGAAGATAAACTTCATCAACTAAAGATGGCAAACTCTCTTAAAAACTTGCGAAACAATGTCGTGTTTGGATTTTTTATGACGTCGGCACTATGGATTGCTCTTACAATGCAACTTCAACTATTACAAGATGATTTTAAGGACACAGTGTTGTTCATCAAAATTCCACATTTTTATTCTTCAGAAAAACAAATGACGTTTGAACCTCTAGGCATGATATTTTTAGCATTGTTTTCTGCAATACTGCTTTTCCAGTTTCTGGGAATGCTTTCACATCGTTGGGGGACAATTCTTCATGTTCTGTCCATTACTGATATTGATTGCAGTCAAAAGTTCACGGAGAAATACAAAGTTCAAGAAGTTATTGCTAAAGCAATGGAGCTACAAAGAGTTTGTAATATTGAAAATGAACCTGAACCCGATTATGATGATCCTTTGCCAGATTACGAAGATGATGATTTAGAAGATGACGACGAAACATTATCGACTGCATACACAAGTTCTTCGTCCTCTACTACCGATCACGCAAACCAGCAGACCAGTGGTGTGTTTAAAAGGTCGTCTCTTCGTCGTAGAAATAGCGCCGTGTTCAATAGACGTGGACTAACAACAGGAAGAACACTGCGCAGGGCATTTGAACGACGATATAGATATCAACTTCAAAAAGAAAAAGGCGTCGATCAACACAGCGAATCTGGTTTCAATCACCTGAAAGATGGCGAGCTAAACGACGGATTTTTAAGCGTATAGATATGGGCGTTAGAAAAAAAATTGTTTTAGGTGCAAATTTATATGTACCGTGTACCGTCTATAAAATAAATATAAATGTATACATGTATATCAACATTCTTAATCTAATGGGGTTTTTTGTAATGATTTGTAGTGATTTGTTTTTCAACTTTCTAGTAGTTTTTGCAAAAACACAACAACAAACAAACAAACAAACAAAAAACAAACAAAAAATTAAGATAATTATTTTTAAAAACTTACTTAAAAAAGCAAAAATCAAAAACTAATATCTTCAAATTTATTCTCTAAGGTATAAATTTACTCAGAACGAAAAAAAAAGATTCCACTGATGATAATGAAACACCATCTATTGTATGTTTAAGACCTGTCATGGTAATACTATCTTTCACTTTCGAAAAAGTAGGTCAATGACCTACTGTTTGAATTAATGGCCATTGAATATTTTTTGAAAAGTTTAGAAAAATCCCTAAAAATTTTACACTTTGATTGAAATTTTCTTAATAGTGAAGATAATACAAATTGCTTAACTCTTTAAAAATGAAATACAGTTTATGAATGTCAGTGACACTAAACATATTAAATGAAGAATATAAAAGGAAACAACAATAAATAAAATACAAAATGTATATCCTTTGAAAAATCCAATATGTGTGTCGTTTATACATAGTGCATAGCGTTTTCATTTTTGAAAACCCCGGCGGTACTACATCCAACACAATAGCTAAATGATAGTAAATCCAAGAAAGAAACAACATATTAACATCATTTTCTACAAAAACGCTACGTTTCTAAAATCCATGCAATCATTGACATTGCTCGATCTGCCACAATTATCGAGGATTTTTTTATTTCAGTTTGTCTTGTTTCGTCGTTCATTGGATGTTCTTTGCCAGTGCAGTGATTGTTATATTATTTTTGTTCAAAACGCGCTTCTATGCGTCTTTTCGTCCAAGGTAACGTTTTCGGGAGCATGAAGTACCTGAGTGTGGTGAAGCATGAATAGTGTTCTCGGCCTTATATAGGGGGTGTGAAGCGATGAGCAGAACAATAGAATTCGACAACTAATATCGCGTTAGTCGGATATAAAATGGAAACAAGAAAACATATTGACGCAAGCGTCAAATGGGCCGCAAAAAATATAATTGTTGTTTGAATCATCATGGCTGATTATACATAAAAACACAGCACACAGAAGAAATTAACGAGTTGGTTGCACTGGTTTTGATGGCAAATTTTAAAACATTTTCAGCAACACGTTTTGAAGTTTAATATTTTACTATTATCATTAAGAATCGAGTTCGTTACTGTAAGTATTTCTAACGGTAATTGTATGACCATTGCCATAGATTTGTACATTATTCAAATACAAATTCAACTCGTCATTATTCTCTTGGAGATTCTGTATTTCGAACCATTTTTATTTCTCGTTGCAAAACTTAATGCATTAGTTTATATGATTCCAAGGGACCATATAATTAAAAAAGAAATAGATTATTTTAAAGGTACATGTAAGATCATGCTCATCCAGTAGAAACTGCACAATTTTAAAGGTAAAAAAAAACCCAGGATAATTTTTCTCCGAAATGGAATGGTTATTTAATTGCATGAGGGTTTCGAAAGAAAAAAAATAAATCAGGTCAGCTCAAATTTTCAAGTCATTCAGTTTTTCATGTCGTTCATATTTTTGCGTAAATAACTGGAATGGGTGTCATTTCATGATATTTTTCTACATTTCACATGGAAATATAATAAATACACGGACAAAGTCATTTTATTTGATGCAGAATATAGAAATCAAATAGATCATTTATATAAAATTTCATGTCATTTAGGTCTTTAGTGTTTCAGGTCTTTAGTATGTCCCTAATACAGATCCCGATGCAATGAAAAACTCCGAAATTTTCCGAATAGAGTTAGTCTCTATAAAAACGCGCCTAACACGTCTATGGCCTACTTTTCATTTACGAGTAATACAAAATATATGTAATAATTTTTAAAGGCATAAAACATATTTGTACATGCAAATTTACTTTTAATTCATGAAAATAAGCATGAAATTAATTCTATAAAAAAAACTACCCCGTAAAAACGCAGTTACAATATGTAAATGTATATCAAACAAGTAATAATAAGTTTTCCAAAAAGCTTGCCTGACTAAACATAATTATTCAATGGAAGCATGCATGTATCAATTAGACTATGTTTTCAAAAATGAATTTTAATTGGGCCATCTTTTACATTTGAGAAGAAAATGTAAACATTTCTTAAACTGGTTTGTTCCTGTCCAAAACTAGCTAAAACTGTTGTTTTAAAAAAGATAAAAAAGCAATAAATATGACGTTCAACATGTTATTATGTATGCAATTTACGCATACAAGGGCAGAACAATGCATTTTCATGTCACTTTGAACTGCGCAGCTATAGACTAAAATTTAAGATTTAAAAATTTGAAAGTAAGTCATTAGTGTCCACCCTGCAACCATTTGGTGATAAAAATGTCAAAGCGTGCATTTTTAAGTTGTAACTTTGTCTCAAATGAGGGTACCCCATTCTTAAAATGAGTCTCAAAAACCGTAAATCTGCACGAGATATTTTTGTCTGTGTCTGTAGAAGTACATTAGAATTATATTTTCATTGAAAAATATATGTATATTTTACCTTTAATGCAATTGATTTATTGGACCCCTATCCTACTTCTGGAAAGAACTCATAGAACTAAAACAATACAATTGCAACTGGTTATAGAGATGTCCGTCACATTCGGTCCGGATTGTTTTTAAATTGACATTTATTCTCCTCAAGGAAAATAAAACGTCAATGTACCTCCATAGACACGGGAGTTCTAAGTAAAAGCCTGGAATTTTCTTTCTCTTAAAATAGATATCTAACGACTGATAAAAATAAGGTGCCCTATTTTGAGGCAAAGTTTCTGCATTTGTGTGAAGAATTCAACCTTTTTTTCAACAAATGGTTGTAGAGACGATACCAATGAACCCCCTTCATATTTTTTCAGGTTTTATAAATCTTCAAAATTAGTCTGTAGCTGCGCAGTTCGACAGCTGTTTTAAGTTATTAAAAAGGCACTCTCCTGTTCTTGTATGCATAATTTGCATACAAAACATGTAGAATCTCATATTCAGTGCTTTTATATCTTTAGCAACAGTTTTGGGGAGAAACAAGCCAGTTCAAGAAATGTTTACCTTCTTATCAGATGACCGCATATCCCCTTTAATATCGCTTTGACCGTTGTAACCAAGAGTCGATGCATGTTAAATATAACTAGAGGTACTGTGAGCAAGCTCATAATTGATACCCCCCGCTAAGAAAAAACACATAACACATGTATTTTTGCTATTATAGAAAATATTGGATGAATCTATTTTACCGTCCATTTTCTATAACAAAAAAAAAACTGCTCTATTTTTTAAAACTGTTAATGCTAGTACGAGTACACAAACCAATTCCTTTAATTCCATTTTATTTTAAGTTAACTGTTTTAAAATGCATGAGGACATTTGCATCCTTCCTTTAACAACCATGACTCAAATCAAACGAAAATCCAGATGTCAAGCAGCCACTTCATATAAACATTTTGAATTATTGGTATACTGAGCCCGATTTGTTCCGAATTTTTTTTTCCATAAAAAAAAATACATCGGGGCAGGCCATTTTCAGAGAGACGGGGATGAGAATCTAAAAAATAATTTTATGTGGCCTGAGACAAGCAAGCTTTGTGTCCAATTTTAACTTCTAGTTATTCCATTAATTAAAGACATGACACAGACAGAAATTAAGCATTTTTTTAACAATGACCTTGAACTTCCTTAATTGACCTTGGGTCAAGGTCATGACACCTTCAAGTTATAAGCAATTCATGACACACCTTCAAGTTATAAGCAATCTTTATATGAATTAAGAACTTCTAATATTTGTCCATAAGAAATATATGGACCGGACATGAATTCTGCATTTTTCTACCAGTGACCTTGACCTTGCCCAAATGACCTTGGTTCAAGGTCATGACACACCCTTTGGTTATTAGCAATATTTGTGTGAAGTAAGAACTTTCAATGTTTCTCCATAAGAAAGATATGGACCTGACACGAATTTTGCACTTTTTTGCCAGTGACCTTGACCGAATGACCTTGAGTCAAGGTCATGACACACTCTCAGGTCATAAGCAATCTTTGTGTGAAGTAAGAACTTTCAATGTTTCTCCATAAGAAAGATATGGACCGGACACGAATTTGCAGACAGACGGATGGACAGACAAGACGATTCCTATATACCCCCCCCCCCCCCAAACTTCGTTTGCGAGGGTTATAATAATTCACCATGTGATTTCTCAGCTTTGTGAATACAAACTTTTATCATGTGACGTGTAAGGTAGCACGTTATGTACTAACTAGGACAATGTTTTCGAACTGGTTAAGTTGTCAAATAGGGCGAAGTCTAATTGTTTAAACCATATTAAATAGCATTGGCGGATCCAGAGGGAGGGTTCCAGGACCCCCTTCCCCCCCCCCCCCCCCTTCTCTGGGACATATCATTTTTTTTAAAACGTTTAATGCCTATTTAAAGGCAATTTTTCCCATTTATACATGCGCGGATCCAGAAAATTTTTCCAGGGGGGGGGGGGGGTCCGAAGGATAATTGTGTTTGCCAGGGGGGGTCCGAGGCATATTTTCGTGATAATTTTACTATGTAAATTTAATAAATTTTCATTTTCCAGGGGGGGGGTCGGGACCCCCCCGACCCCCCCTCTAGATCCGCGCATGTTATAATAGAAATCGAAATAAGGTACATTGTACTCCACTTCAGCATCCGGTGTTTATTACACTGAGTAAACATGTGGAAAATTAAAGAAAAAAATATATAAAATTAAGCAGTATCACAGATTTATAATAACATCTACAAAGTATTTTCTACTCTATTTCTTTTAAAAAAATCGATTATAGTTCATACAGTTTTGAACTGACAAGCCATCGAGTAAAACGACGTTCAAGTACGAGTACACGCATTCGTTTTACTGTAAAAGGCAGCTGTCAAATGTATTGTTTAGTTGATTAACTTAAATAATTATAATAGATGAGTTTTACTTAGTTTCATACGAAAAATACAAAGTAAACTACATGACCCACTGATGCGGGTTGTGCCATTTTTGGGAGTTGATTTTTATCAACTCTCCTATGCACTTACTCGGGCAAACCGAAAGTGAAACAGTGTTTGGACCTAAGCACAAATCAATATCGCAGACAACACATAGTTCCTGAAAATAATCGATAAATTCGATGCAAAGTATTCGGAAACATTGTTTTTCAAAAAACCCTATTTATTAATACCATGAAAATAGTAAGATTTTAAATGGTACAAACAGTTTAGATATTTTTTGAAGTCGCATGCATGTATTCATGCGCTAGACTTCAATGTACTAATCTCGTTCAAGCAGACGCTCGGCTGTCTCCGTTAATGTCCGAGAAAACAGAGTCTCTCTTGCTTGTCGGAGATGAACGGAGACAGTCGAGCATTTGGTTGAACAAAACTAGAGTTCAATCTTGCCTGGATCCATACAATTTCTCAGAAATATTTCGATTACTGATACTACTTGATATGCAAAATCACATATCACTGATTTTAAAATAAATGATAATCGATAAAATCAACTCCGTCAGTACTTTGATTCTGTAATGCTAGCTACCTTCATACCCACATGATACACAAAAGAAAGCCTCCTTTTGTTTTGTTTCCAAAAATCGGATATTCTGTTACCAAAATACCGTGTAAAGGGTTTATATGTAAACCATTATGAAAATGCACAACTTTTCAAAACTTTTTTTTAAATATGATCGCATCTGTACTAGCCCGGATGATGTAGCGCACCCATTACAGAGGTCACATCAAGTTCTCTGGGACAACAATTGCTTTTACCATTGCATTACACACGTACCATCTTTTCAGCAGATAAATTATCCCCATTTTTTTGTCATATCCTATCATTTAGACCTCTATTGAAGAAGGCAATCGATAGAATTTAAAAACATCAAAGACAATTTTTTTTTACCAAAATATCCATTTTAATAATATTTTGTCGTAATTGTCTGAGTTATCTTTTGTTTCTTTTCTATCAAGCATAGAAGCACTTTCTCATTGCTGGAAACTTTGGTTTCTTAAGGCTAGATATTATGCAAATATTCCTTACCTAAACCAAAACGGCAAAACGCTCAATAGTGCAGTGCACTCTGATGTTGAAATAGATAGTGATGAGATAAATGTTTATTAGATACAGTTGTATACGCACGGAAAACGTTCAAAAAGTCCTTGTTTATTAACAAATGATGAATTTTGCACATATTGATTTTCATCAAATGGAACCCCCCCCTTCCAAATTGCTGAATCCGCCTCTGAATAGTATACTTGTACCATATTGAATAGACAGGGTTATGGTGGAAGCGTGATCACATAAATTTATATACATGACATTGTTATCCATGCTAGTCTAATTTAAGTACCATTCTGATAATGTTAGCTTCACTTCTCATACATATTAATATAAATCTTATGTTCGATCAAGGGCAGATAAGCGAAAACTTTCTTTTTTCAAAAGTTGTAAGGAGAAAAACATAAAATGAGTTTATTGTATCATAGTCTAAAATCTTAATTCATGTTGGATATTGTCTAGACTAAAAAATTTAACAAAAGTGATAATAGGTTAAGAAAGAAACGCAACAGAAGCGACTGAAAAGGGCCCAAAACCCGACGCCAAGTGCAGTCACCCTTTGGATTTCCTATGAAACAACCCTTAACTCATTTTCTTCAATACTGCAATGTACTTGGTCAAATAGCGGAATGTAACAATTTTAAAATCACACGTTTGGATTCAATCCATGCACTGAAAAAACAGAAAAAGTGACATCTCTTCACAACTTTATTACACCAAAGAGTCTTTACTTAAAAATTTTGCCTTGGTTGAATTTTTTTCCATTAAAATTCCCTTCCCAAGCAAAGTACTCTTTCACAAGATTTTTAGTTTCCTCAGTATCTGGGTCCAGTTTTTTCCAACTGTAGCTTTCATAGTCTATCTGCCAGTCTGGTGAAAGCTAAAAAACAAAAATAAATCAATGAAACAATAAACAAATATACACGCCATGATGGATCAAATGATACAAATAACAATAGTTTTGCAAAAAATGTACAAAACAAAAAACACCAAAAAAAATAAATTAAAAACTAAAGAGGCCCGCATTCCTTCACGATCACCCGAGTACCAAAGCCCTAAAAGGGGCAAGGTCACGATTTTGTTCAAAAATTATTTTTTGCTTTACAGTAAATGTTTACAATGCTTCAAGCAATATGAGCTGTATTTTTTATAATTTTATTTTGCTCCAAAAACCTGCTAATTTGCTAAGTCTGTATGTAACTTTAACTTTAATGATGAAGTTTTCAAAAAATCATAAATTTTTGTAAGAAGAAAGATTTTTCTTCTTAGGAATATATATATAGCAGTTCAATTTTTGTACAGGACAACAAAAATTCAATTTTGCTTCAATTAAGGCTTTTAAACGGCTTTTCCCACAAAAATAAGGCCAACAGAAATTAAAAAACCATTATATTTTTTGTCATTTCAGTAGATAACATTTTTGTAAAAAAAAAAATTCTGCATGAAAATTGCAGCTCATATTGCTTTCAGTAAGCCATTTTAATAGGCAACCAAAATTTAAGTGTCATTTGTTGAGTTTTAAGCGAGTTACAGAGCTTACAATTCTTTGCTATGTAAAACAAAGCTTTTGTTTACATTCAAATTCTAAATGTTGAAGTAAAAATTCCAGTTTTAGACCTAAAATGAATGAGTTAAATGTAATGAATTGTTAATTGATAGTTCAAATCAATAAGAAGTGAACAAATAAGTTTGAAAAGATTTTTTACTGGAATATTGAACCTACATAAACAAAAACAGGGCACAAGCCTTGTTTACTTGACAAAGAACTGTGAGCCCTGTATCTTGCTTACAACTCAACAACTGACTCTCAAATTTCATTTGATCACTAAAAATGCATTCCTAAAGCATTGTAAATAAATAAGGAGTAAGGAATCATTCTTTGAGTATTATGAGGTGCTAATTTCTGTCGGGGTGTGATCAAATCAAATTATGATAGATTTGATCACACCCCGACCGAAAATATCATCTCATAATATTCAAAGAATGATTCCTTATTACTTATATTAATATAATGTTAAGCCATCGTACGATTATAAATTTAAATATAAATAAGCAAACTCTGCTGGCGCCTCGATTTGGCGTCATTTGTATTATGGGTTATATAGTACAAAATCGATACGTAGTGTTATCACAGGCAAATACTCTGGAAAATGTAAATATTAACAAATGAAAAGCTGCCAATGTCACAGCAAACCGGGTTTTCTTTTGTGTTAACTGTATCCATAATCCATGTCAACCTTAATAAGCGGATTTTTTCGTTGGAAAACCCGGTTAAAAACAGAAAAATAGAATTTGACCAATATTGTGACCATGTTTCTTCAAATGTTCCTGTCAAGGAATCACGTTTGCATTTTAAGCTTAATTTTGCAGTCTAATCCCTAATTCAAGACTTGTCCGACTGCAACACGCACTGTTAATATTACCCCATTTACAGGGCACAAAAATTGTAAAAAAAAGACTTGCAGGTCTTTATTGGTCAATCTTGAATAATATTTAGTTCCATTTTAATGCACAAAACATACATGTATACAGTTTATTGCTACAAAGTGGGAGAATTTTTGGAGTACGTATATACATTTTGTATATCATAGATCGTAAACCAATTTTTATTTAGCAATGAGGAGATATTCTTTCTCTTGTCTCATTTATAACTAATTGAGACCAATACAATCATAAGAACAATCTGAACACAGCATGTTCTAATGATACTGTACGATTTAATATATACACAGCATGTATTGTTCAACTCACTGTGTAAAAAATATTCACAACAAAATTCTGATCACAGCTTGTTCTAATCGTGCTATTCAACAAATCCACAACGTGTATTGTACAACTTGTGTTGTAAAACCACATGAACCATGTGTAAAACAAAATGCATGGATTATCAATCCTTTCAAACCAAGTCTTCGTCTTAGGTAGATTTAAAATAAACTGACAAGGGCCCATGTCCCGATGTCGCCATAAGCGTTTATCACAATGAACGCACTATTTATACAGTATGTGACGTCACTTCCAGGTAGGTTTTAAGCTTTTTTCGAAGGGCAATCCCGAGCATAATAGCCAAGATATAACGCTACATGATACTCAGTTAGGCCGAAGGCTGGATGAAAAAAAAAAGGCTTTTCAGAAGATTTTGTGGCCCACCTTACCCCTGAAGATCATGATTTTGACCAACTTAAATCTACCTTACCTGAGGATGCCTCCATCTAAGTTTTTACTTTTTTGCCTATTGGTTTTGGAGAAAATGATTTTTGAAAGATACCAACAAATTTTAAATAGTTCTTAATTATCTTCCTTTGAAATTCATTTCAACAAACTTGAATCCCCGTCAACTTAGGATACTGTGCCAAGTTTGGTTGAAATCAGCCAAGTGGTTCTGTAGAAGAAGTTGATAATGTAAAAATTTACAAACAGATGGACACTGGATCAGAATAGCTCACGCAAGCTTTCCGCCCTGGTGAGCTAGAAAACATCCCATCTGTACCAAATTCAAACTTAAGTGTGTATTTTTATGATGAAATTGATGTGTGCAACTGTTGTTAAGATAATGAACAGAAAGTTAATGATGACAGAACAGGGTAACACTTTATGACCCCAACCATTTCATGGTTTGGGCATAAAAAAAAATATACCTCAAAAGCAAGCTGATGTCCTTTCCAAACCCAAACTCCAGAAACAGTGTTTTTGTTGTCCTCTCCAAATATGCACATACTTGCAAATGCATTTTTGTTAAGTTTCTCCAGCCTTTGGAACATTCCTTAAAAAAATAAATAAATACATATATAAATAAAGAAGAGGTCCATGGGCCAAATTGCTCACCTGAACAATAGTCATAGCTGCATGTCTGCTGCACCCAGTCTAAAATAATTTAGATGGACGACCTAGAAGCTACAGTTTCTATGCATCAAAAAGTTGCAATTTTCGGCACACAAAATATTGTGCTACTTTTGAAATAAATTCTGTGAAAATAATTAGTACCATTAAATTCTTCGATTTATAACTTATAACTGATATTGTCACTTTACTTGCCTCAGACTTCCTCTTCAAGGGGCATGGTCATGATTTTGGTCAAATTCTATTTTTCTGTTTTTATTATGTACAATGCTTCATAAATGCATTTCCAATGACTAAATGAAATTGGAGAGTCAGTAGTGAAGTTATAAGGTAGATACAGGGCTCATAATTCTTTGTCATGTAAACAAGTCTCGTGCCCTGTTTTTTCCATATTCTTATTCAATTCAAACATGAAAAAACAGATCTTAACATTTACCATATTCATTTTCGGTCTTAAACTAAAGTTTTCACTTCAATGTTCAAAATGTAAACAAACGCTTTGTTTACATTGCAAAGAATTGTAAGCTCTGTAACCGCATGAAATCAACGAATGACACTTAAATTTTGGATGCCTATTAAAAAGGCCTCACTGAAGCATTGTAAACATTAAAATTGGGAAAACAAGTTTTGATCAAAATCGTGACCATTAAGAGTTCTTAAAACTTTAACCTCCTCCAGCACTCAAAACCTATGGCTCAAATTTAGCATTCATGCCTGTCAGGTGCATCAGTATTATAAGATGCATCATCCATGCAAGTTTGGTGAAGTTAAGACCAGTAATAACTAAAATATATTTCTTACCATCCTTGATAATGGAGATAAGGCTCTGCATCTGAAGCTACCTCTGTGATTAATCTATATTATTATTTCAGTTAAAATCAACTATGCAAGTTTGAAATTTAAACATGTGACATGTTCCAAAAGAACTAAATTTCATCCAGTATTCAAAACCTATAACTCAGATCTAGATTCAGCATTCATGCCTGTCAGGTGCATCAGTATCATAAAACGCACCATCCATGCAAGTAGCGACCCCCCCCCCCCCCCCCATAAATTAATTTTTGATCCGCTCCTAAGCTACCAATGGCATCAATAGTGAAACAGACTACACTACTTCATGTAGAATATTCCTAGAAAATGGCTCAATATAGTAAGTTTTTATACAAAACAGACACCTATTCTTTTTTTTAAAAAGCATGGTATTGCACATCAAAAGCATCAAACATGATTTTCTAAACAACCCAATGATTATATTTTCAACCACTTTTACAGTTGTTGAACACGAACTATAACTCTGTTCTAAATATCATCGTTTAAATAACCCCTAAATGATGAAATGAGACATATATATATCTAAATAGATTTTTATGTCTTTACATAAATCAAAGTTGGATATAATATGTAAAACTACCAGTGCTTACATATTTTGAGAATATTATCTGAACACTTGAATTCATTATACCATAGAATGCTTCCACACAAAATTCAGCTTTTCTAGCCAAATGGTTTATAATGTGTGAAAAATACCAACAAATTTTCAGCGATTTTTAATTATTACCCCTTTAATAAAATATTTTATCATATTTATTGTATCATAAAATAATGCATTTTATGATTATATAATCACATAATGATGCTTTGTGCCAATTTTGGTTGAAATCGGTCCTGTAGTTCCAAATGTTAAAATTATACAGAAAAATGGACAGACACTAGACAAATAGTAATCAAAATAGCTTACTCAAGTTTTCAGCTCATATGAGCTACAAAATATGGGGGTTAACTTCCTTTTTTACTTTTTAGTACAATATTTTGATCATGTATATCCTCATTTTGCTCAATCAACTTTATTTTGGAAATAAATGTAATTAAATTCACTGAACATATACCATACATTTATGTCAATAGTTTCTCCTGAATGAACTCACCTCTTATAAGATTTGATGTCATAAAGATTTTTGCCAGTTCATCATTGTACTTGTATTCACAAAACCAGATAGAGTAATTCTCCTTGTCAAAGTTCTTCCAAAAATAGGGCAATGCTTCTGTCAATGTATCTTTGTTGGAGTATTCCCTTTTAAATTCATCAAAGTTAAAGGTTCTAGAGTAAAAAAAAAAAAAAAACACATGTAAATAAATGGTACAGATACAGGGTTCAACATGACAATATTTATATGAAATACAAGATGCAAATGTTACTATTAAAGCCAGTTTTAACGTCACTAAAAAAGCCAACTAAAACTGTCTTAATCGGACCAATTTACCCAAAAACCTCAAGTTATTTGAGGTAAATGTGAATTTCTCTAATTCAACAACTACTTTAATTGAAACATTAATTAAGTTGTGTGACACTTAATAAAAGACAAGAACATTTTACAATCGTAAATAAAATCCAAGCAAATTCTCAATTAAAACAGATAAAAATTGAAATGTAAAATTCACAACTTTGCTGTAAATAATTCATTTACCTAATCAGTATGTCGGATGTATGAAAATGAACCGATATCAACACAAGCTAAAACCACCGTCGCAAGTGAAAATAACAACGCATTGAAATATTTAACATCAATATGCATGTCTGACATTTTCCCCTAAACATTATCTACACAGGGTTTCCAAAGTTTTTTTCAAATATTCATCAATGGTTTTTTCTGGACTGTTTTTAACGTCAATCATAGGGATGTATATTCCATATATGTTTACTTCATGTACACATGCATTTAATGATTGATTATTATTAAAGGCCAGCTGCCCACACAGCTCGTCTGGCTTACACACAAGCTGTGTTTTTGTGAAAAGTGTTTGAAATATTCTTACAAAAGTATATTACACATATAATTGCTTATTTATTGCCTTACACAATGAAGGATTGCAAAAGGTTCTAGAATGAATTGGATGTTTAGAAAATTACACATACCCTTTAGGGAAAGAAGCAAATGGATCCTTTGATTCTCTTGGTTTCTCTTCTTCTTCCTCTTCTTCTGGCTCTGCTTCTTTTTCTTTTTTCTAAAATGAAGTAAAAGACTGTTTAATATTAAGCTGACTTGAAGTTATTAAAGTATTCAGTCACTATATTATTTTCTATTTACTGCTTTCTAATCAAGGCATTTAGTTTTCATCATTTTGTAGTTCCAGGTAGTCTATCAAAATTAGCATATCTTGTACATATGCTTTTATGAATCTAAACCGGTTCAACTTCAAGTCATTTTTTTTAAAAGAACACCAAAATGGATTTGAAAATATTAACAATTACACATCAGTGCTGTATGAAACTAGACTATAAAAAGGCACCCCAAAGTAGTTATAGCATATCATCCTTGTAATTTTTCTGTACAAGTATTTAATGTCTAGCAAGACATTTCTAATGATCAAGCAAAATTCCAGCATCAATTGTAGAATTATAAGCAAATTACAGAGCTAGGTTTGAGTCATGATTTTGATCACGAGTATATTACATTCAACTTAATATTTTTAAACTTGGTATTTCCTATTCAGCATTTAAAATGTAAACAAACTTAAGCATGGCCTCAGCTCTGTAGGGATGTGTATTGGTAAAGATTTTCCAATTCAATATGATACAATACTTTCAGATCTATGCAATATGCAATATATTGGATTTACAGTTTGGTTTAGCATTTTTAAGAATAAAGAACTATAATAAGCCAAAAATTAAAGATATTTTATTGGATTTTTAAAATAAAATAACCAAACAAACACTCAATCTTAAACAAATAAAACAAAAGAAATACACTAAAACAAAGAAAGAACACAATTTATTTTCGAAAATGAATCACACATAAACCTACATATTTCTATCAGCAAAAATATTCTCTGTTAAAACTGAAAATGCTTAGCATCATAACAAAACATGTTGCATTAAACAACCATTATTACACCATAACGGAGATATCATACCAAACTAGTGGGTATTGTTTTTTTTACAAAAAAAAACACATGTCTCCCCTTCTCCCCAAGGATTGTTATATGGGGCAAATTTAACAATTGAAAAAGAATGATGTCAACTATATGTTACCCAGACCCAGACAAAATTTTATTATCTTTTTCTTTAATTTGACCTTGAGTAAAACATGGTCAAGGTCATATATAAATCAATAGTACACCTAAGTGTATTATTATTGTTCTTTGTTTAAAGTATGAAGTCCTTCTGTCAAAGTATATTCAGGAGTTGAACAATGAAGTTTTTTTCTAATTTGACCTTGAAATACAATTTTTAGGTCAAGGTCAAATTTTTTTGTAAGGTTCAACTAGATTATATACCAACTATCCATGATACAAGGTAAAAGTCTGTATGTTAAAGGACTCTTGTGTTATGGTCCGGACAATATTTTTTGTGAAAAGCCAGACCTTTAAAAGCAAAATAGGTCAAGATCAAAACTTTTGGTGAGGTGCACTCCTTCTCATTACCATCTACCTATGTTCCAAGTTTGAAGTCTTAATGTCAAAGGGTATTAAAGTTATGATCCAGACAAAATTTTATTTTTTTTTAATTTGACCTTGAGTAAAACAAGGTCAAGGTCAAATATATTTTTCAATAGTACACCTAAGTGTATTATTATTGTTCTTTGTTTAAAGTTTGAAGTCCTTCTGTCAAAGTATATTCAGGAGTTGAACAATGAAGATTTTTCTAATATGACCTTGAAATACAAATTCTAGGTCAAGGTCAAAAATGTTGGTAAGGTTCAACTAGGTTATATACCATCTATCTATGATACAAGTTAAAAGTCTGTATGTTAAAGGAGTCTTGTGTTATGGTCCGAACAATATTTTTAATTAAAAGCTTGACCTTGAAAAGCAAAATAAGTCAAGGTCAAAAAATTTGGTGGTGTGCACTCCTTCCCAATACCATCTACCTATGTTCCAAGTTTGAAGTCTTAATGTCATAGGGTATTAAAGTTATGACCCAGACAAAATGTTATTATTTTTTTCTTAATTTGACCTTGAGTAAAACAAGGTCAAGGTCAAATATTATTCAATAGTACACCTAAGTGTATTATTAGTGTTCTTTGTTTAAAGTTTGAAGTCCTTCTGTCAAAGTATATTCAGAAGTTGAACAATGAAGTTTTTTCTAATATGACCTTGAAATACAAATTCTAAGTCAAGGTCAAAAATGTTGGTAAGGTTCAACTAGGTTATATACCATCTATCTATGATACAAGTTAAAAGTCTGTATGTTAAAGGAGTCTTGTGTTATGGTCCGAACAAAATTTTTTATGAAAAGCTTGACCTTGAAGAACAAAATAGGTCAAGGTCAAAACTTTTGGTGGCATGCACTCCTTCTCAATACCATTTACCTATGTTCCAAGTTTGAACTCTTAATGTCAAAGGGTATTTAAGTTACGGCTTGGACAAATTTGGATGAAGAAGAAGAAGAAGAAGAAGAAGAAGAAGAATAAGAAAGTCGACAAAAACAATATGTCTCCCCTTTGAAAGGGGAGACATAATTACCAATAGAATAAATAGGTTTATTTTGTTACTAAGTATGTTGTTAATGCATCAGATTTTGCTAATTTTGCGCAGGTAAACAATCAGCTGTCTGATCTACTGAAGTCTCTGTTTGATCTAATACGCAAGAATTCCAAAATAGAGGATATAGTTCTTCTAAGTTAACACATAATTAATGAAAATAAAACAAAAATCAAAACAAGCTAAAATTATCGTCACAAGTGAAATTGTCAACGCATTAAAATATTCAACCTCATTTTACCTCACAAAATCGGCAATGATACATTTTTCATGTTTCAAAGATGCCCTTCGCAAGTATACTGTTGGACAACAAACAAATTCATCTCTATCAGATTGACCTGTTTATGTCCAAGATGGCTGCTTTAAACATAGAACCTCATTTTCCAGAAATGAAAAAGCAAACCGGAAGTTATAAACTGAAGGACACCAGCGGCCCTTATCTTCTTTATAATTATTTTCATAATTAACTCATTTGACAAGGAATTAGCCCTTGATTTTTTCAATTTATGTTTTCTTTTCCATAAGGATTATTTATGCTAAATTACATTGAATTTGACTCAGTAGTTCTTGAGAAGAAGATACCCCCTAAACTTTGTTCAAAGGGGGTATAGCTTCAAGTTATATACACATTTTGTATTCATGCAACATTTTCTTAAAAATTGACAAAGTTTAATAGATGGTATTTTTTTTCATGTTTCATCAAAAATTAAAATGCATTTTTTAATTTACGCAAAATACAGTGCTTTATAAATCCTCCTCCTTTTCCCTACTAAAGGTTTACAAATAGGTACCAACCTTAGCAGCTGGTTTTGGTTGTTTTTCCTTCTTGCCACTACCTGCCGTCTGGCCATGAAGTTCTGCAAACTTTTTTGCTACCAGATAAATGAAACATAATAATAAGAAAAATAATATATATGATATGAGTTACGGTAAATTTGGCCCCCATAATTTGCCATTTTTTTAAGTGTTTTTGGTACAATAAAATGTTATGTTATATTTTAGAAGAGCTGATGTAAAATATATTTTTCACCTATTTATTTGCACTCACTGGCAGTATATGACGTCAGAAGTGACATTTTTTCTATAATTCAATCAAAATCAGTCAAAAATTGACATTTTAAAAAATCTTTTTATGAATAGGAAATGTAGAGCGCATGCTTGAACAAGGAAAATATTTTAGTCACTTATTCACTTACTAAGCCCAGTATTTCTACAGATTGTTTCTCCTATAGAGAGATGATCTAGGTCATTTTGACAGCTGTTCTGTGTGACCCCAACGGTTTTGTTAGTATTGTTTACATGTGTATCGATCAAAGAAATCACTTGCAGATGACAGAATTTTTCTTTGAATTTTAATATACTCTTCACTTATTTATAAAATATCTTCGAATCATAGTCCTAATATTCTAAGGGCAATTTAATACGACTATTACTACTACACGGTAAAAAGTAGACCTGCCAGTCATTTAAAAAAATTCGAATGAACTTGACTTGATTTAAAATCTTTTTTCAGACAGTATTAGAAATTTAAAGATTTTGGTGTATAGTAAATGAACAACAAAAATTTGAGTACAAAATGGTAATTCACATAAACACATTATGTGACGAACTTAAATAGATAAAACATCGCTTTAACAAAAAAAAAATTGGGTAGGGATCAATTTTGTACCTATCACTACTTACAATCAAATTCAGCCATTTTGCTGCACATCTTGAGAGGTCCAATAACTGCAGAAAACTGGGGTTGGTTGACAAGGGTTGTAAACCATCTATTGGTATGAATATATGGTGCCCGAAATGATGGATCTAAAACCTGATAAAAAAAATTGATGGGTGATACAAATTAGAGCAAAGCATGTTGCAAAGCAACAATTTGGTTTTTTGGTAATGTCTAAATTAGAGATGTCTGAATTGAATGTCTAGTATTTTTACAAAACAAGAGGCCCATGGGCCACATATTGCTTATCTCAACAATAGTCTTGCCTTGGGCCCAACAAAAAAATACACTGTGACATTTGTCTTTTTCTGATATCAACGCGGAAGCTGTGTGGTAAAGTCATAAATTTCATAATTTAGATTCCTCATATCAGAGATGATTCATACCAAAAATTGAAACAATTGGCCTTGGTTTTTTTTTAATTAAAATGTAAATTTGTTAACGAGGCACGTTCACAACAATGGACAAAAACCAATTGCAATAGGTCACCCAAGTGACTCACGTGACCTAATGAACTGCCTTAAAAACTTTCAGGTATTGTATAAACATTCTCAAAATATTTCAGAAAATTAATTATGAAATTTTAGACATGTGAACTTAAAGAGCATCAACATCATGAATATAACTTACATGCTTGTAAAGGAGAAGCAAGTTGCAAGCAACTGATATGTCAGCTTGTGAAATCCTTTCACCAACAAGGAAAGTGCGCTTAGATAAGTGTCCATTCAATACTCCAAGGGCTTTCTTCACCTGTTCTTTAGCTTTCTCTGTTTCCTGAAATATTAAGTTTTAATGTTATAATTAATCAAAGTACTGGAAGGTCTGGAAAGCAGTAAGGAAGCTTGTTGTCCGTTGTTGGGAATATTACCTTATATTTTATTTTAGAGTACTAAAGTTACAAAATTAGGAAATAATCAACATTTAGTGCAAGACAAACCAATGACCTCCCGTTCCTTGAATACCAATTTGTTTTTTCTTTAAATTATTTTTCCCAAGTTTCCCCAAGTCTCCCTCTGAACAAAAACATGATGGCTATTGTTGGGAATGAAATATGATTGGTCAACTGATGCTTTCGGAAGATTGCTAGAGTTTTCCAGAGTTTAAAATAAAGGCTATAGAGCGGTAAACTTCCGAGAAATGTTTTGAATTGTAGCAAAAATGTCGAACGTAGAATGAAGCGACGACACGAAAGTTTACTTTTTCACAGTGATAGCAAAGACGAATTAATTTTGATGGATTTAATCCTGCAGTACATAACTTAGGAGATGTTAATTTATTGATTTATGTGTCTTTGATGGACTTTGTGCCAAAATTTTTTTGAAAAGGGCTGTGGTCCTTAATTTTCACAACTTTGTATCCCCTTGCCTAAGGATGCTTTGTGCCAAGTTAGGTTGAAATTGGCCCAGCAGTTCTTGAGAAGATGTTGAAAATGTGAAAAGTTTATGAACAGACAGACAGACGACAGACAAAATGTGATCAGGGCTGCGTTCAAGATCTTAGCAGCTAGCCTAGCCGCTAGGTCGTACATATCTAAGTCTATTGAACGGACCGCTAGGTCTCAGATTTGAAGTTGGAAATATTCAACTAAAGGCTATGGTAATTACATCGACAAAATTTGTTAATTTAAAGCGGAAATATATACATGTTAAAATTCATTATAACTTAAGGGGTGAACAAAATATCACTAATTAATAGATTTCATGTTTGTTACAAAGTGGTAACTAAGGTGGCCATCTTGAATTTGATGCTTAGCATAAATTATTTAGGCTACAAATATCTACATAGCGGCTAGGCTTGTCTATCTTTCAACTACCTAGCCCTGCGTAGCAGCTACGATCTTGAACGCAGCCCAGAAAAGCTCACTTGAGCTTTCAGGTTAGGTGAGCTAAAAAGAGAGTAAAGGGGGGATCCAAGTCAGTGGGACTTGAATAACTAAATTAAGGCATTTAGTTTCTTTCCATTTTAGTTTTGATCAATAGAACTTACTCGCTTGCAAGGCAAGACCTCTGGTGAGAGAATGGAATAGACCTTTCCAGACAGGGTAACTAAAGTTATAGCTTTTCTAGAGAAATGTTTGGTTTTTTTTAAAGATTTTTAAAAGGTTTCTCAAAACTCCTACATGTGTGTAAAAATTCAACCCCCATTGAGGCTCCCACCTACATGTATCCCCAGGTACAGTAAAACTGGTCAATTTTGCTTCGTATAAGCATAATTCGTTATATCTGTTTAGTTTACAACATGTTACTGAGGTACAGGGAAACGAAAATGACTTCGCTGTAAGCGTTAATTCGTTATAAGCTTGTTTGTCATGATCGTGTTTACTGTACCATGATCTGACATCATTGATTCTTTACAAGCTGAGGATACTTTACAAAAGTAGCAGCTTTTCAGGTCAATGTTTTTTGTTTATCATGTATTATTATGTCAAAATTTCATCCATCATTGTGGCCACCCTACCCCCTGGTATCATGATTTCTACAAAACCTGAGGATGTTTTCACACAAGTTACAGATTTTCTGATCGATTGGTTTTTGAAAAGATTTTAAACAATATTTTCCTTATACTTCTAACATTTCTTGTCAAAAGTTTTAACTATAGTACTCTGGAAAGAGTTTGATTACCTGTTTGTTGAATTGCATAATTCCCAGACATGGAAAAACCCATGTACAAGATGCTGGCAAAACTTCATTATCTGCAAAATTAATCCACTGTTGCACAAATGCAGCATCTCTAGAATTGGCACCCATTAGCTGGGCATTGGAAACTGAAAGATCAATCATTAAGTAATCAGCAATGAGAACAAGAGGCCCATGGGCTACATTGCTCATCTGAGCAAAAATGGCTTTATATGGATGTTCAAAGGATGTTGTGACATATATATGGCCCCTCAGTAGATTAACAAATTAAATATCTGAATTGCATATAAACTTAAACTTTGACGTACATGTATTTACCTTTATGGAATACCATCTATACTTATAAATAAAGGCACTTTGCAAATAAACTACAAAATGCTAGCACCAGAGTACTTGCTTACACCTTTGGTATTTCAACACGTTAGATGATGTCCGTAAGGCCTAAGAAAAAAAAATGGTTTGTTTCCGGTTTCATGCTGAAAAAAAGTAGGGTCGGTCGGTCGGATTTTAAAAAAAATGTCTAATACCATTTATATATATAATGACAAGAATTACATAAAGTTCATGTTCACCATGTCTGATAAAAATAGCACTAGCATTGAAAGTTACGAGATCATGCTGTAATGTTTAGAAAGCAAACAAATAAAACAAAGGAGATAAGTACCAAGTGCATGTATTATTTTATATTATTTGTCAGAAAATGAAATACTATTATATATTATATGTGTACATGTACTGATGCACACTTTTAAATGTGAAGATTTTTTATACGTTCATATATGCCATTACAAAATATGGGTATGGGGAATTTGTCAGGCCTTGTACGTTCTCGTCCTTTCATGAATTTCATATTATAAGAAGTATGTCTGATAATGAAAAGACTCCTTCCTAAGTCAACATCCACCTACCCTTGCCTCAGATTAATCTAGGATGAATAACAGGGAATGAAAATGCAAAGGGTCAACTCAGTGTACCCTACAAATGTACTTACCATACTGTGCAATGGCATTACTCTCAAACAGACAATCTCCAGATGCTGATTCAAATGCTGGAACCTGTTTAAGATAAAAATATATACATATAAATTTCCATGGCAGTACAACAGTTCCAAGACCTACTTATCCTTTTTTTTCAGGTGCTAAGGTAGCAAAGGACAGTTTCGAATAAAGTAACCATCAATATTTTTGTAAAATTGAGAGTTGCTGTACTTGAAGGCTTATTAGTGTTGCTAAAATTCATGAATTGATTTTTATTGAATATTATTAGTTAAAGGGATGTCTCTTGTTTAAATTGATATGCAATATGTAGGCCCCATATGTTAGGTACATGAGAATCAGAAGTGCTTAATTGGCAGGAATTTACAATTGTTATCATTAATTTTTGTTATTTTCTATAAAATCGCAAATAAAATTAAATATTGTTGTTTGTTGAAATTGGTGTTTTTCACAGTGTGTTTAAAGGTGTTAAAGGTGAAATATATATTATTAAATTTAAAAGTAAGACCAAGCAGAATCTTCAATCACAAAGAACCTGTGAAATGAATTATAACAACATAGGAAACATTCAACATACTAAGAGTGTGATTCATCGTCGGAACCCACAGGTTTTGCAATGTAACGGATAGAAAACCCGTGGATTCTGACTATGAGTGTGAATCTGACTCTCTAAATGTTCAGTATTGTGAAATTCCGCGAAACATCAATAACAATACTAGGAAATAAATTTATCTGTTTATAAACGCCTCCTCTACTGCTTCAGGTTTCAATATACATCCCAAAATTAAAAGTCTAAGGAGATTTTGCATTGCATCAGCCATTAATAAGCCCGTATGATAACGTAAAAAAATTGCGCGAGGTATCCCGAGTATTTCCGAATGGAAAAAAGATATAAGCATTTCACATTATAAATCTCCAGAGGAAAATTGTTTCATTGTAGGTATTTGAGACTAATCATAGAAAATTTAGGTGAGATACAGCTTGATTTTTTTTTTTTATTCAGTGCTCTAAGTTACGACTAAAATGGTCGCATTTGCGACTAAATTTCAATTAGGCGACCAAAATGTCATAGTAACTCACATTTTCGCGACCAAGAAAATTTGAAGATGCGATCGTCTCGGGATCGAAATTTGTCGTGATCGGGATCGAAATTAACAAAAAATTAACTCTCGGTCAATGTACTGTTTAAATAAATGTTAGCTTGAATGAAGCGTCACTGGAATGAAGATTAACATTGTCAATCACGTGGCCACGATGGCGGAAAAACAAAAGCCACGGCTTCTGTCCTTTGGGTTTACAATTAGCAGTGAAGGTCCTCCTATTGAGGAATTTAAAACTAATGCCATTGTTGAACGCTGGTTTTCTCAGAAACGTACTGTTAAATATGCAGGATGGCCAAATGCCATCCAACTTCCACAATAGTAGACCTCCAATCCTGCTTGCTGCATATTTTAAATTGTCAATTTGTTAAAGTGTAATAAAGGATATATGACATTACTGTATATAAAGGAGTCTTTATTATTTGTTTCATATTTAACTTGTTAATAAAATCATTATCAGTTATTATGGCGAGTGAATTATATTTGATGGCTACCATAAATTCTGAAATGGCGACCTAAAAAAATTGTTGGTCGCCATTTAGCGACCTGATAGCAATTGTAACTTGGAGCACTGTTCTTTGCTACAAAGCAAGTATATGGGGTACCAGACATCTCATCAAAAGACAACTCGCCGAAAGTGACAACTCATCGAAAGTCAACTAATCAAAAGTAAAACTCACCGACCGATGCGACATGTCAACGAAAGACATCTCATGGATGATGTGGTATTATGTAAATGTTTGAACACTTTTCAGGTTATTGTCTTCATTTCATTCTTAGTCACAATATGGCTGAGGGAGGAATCGCAAAGGAATAAAAACAAATTAGCTTACAATTGTTTTATTTACATTTGTGATCGGAAAAATGAAAAAAAAGTTATTGGAAAAAACAAAAAGATTTACTCGATCGTTTAAACATTCGGAGAACAAGTCGCGAATGGCAATTATTTCCCATACCATACCTTGAAAGGCTAGCACACAACATAAGATATTAATGTAAATGTGAATCAGTGCGAATACAATTAAATTTTTTTATACCTATCAGTTCTATTGTGTTTTACTTTTCACTTTTAGTGTCTACTTTTTTCACTTTTATTTTCACTTTTGATAAGTTTCGATGTATTGTTGTATCAATGAGATGTCTATTCATGACTTGTCGTATCGATGAGCTGTCCATTCGTTGAGTTGTCGCATCGATGAATTTTTTCGATGAGTTGTCATAGACCCGGGACGAATTCTATCGTTAAACCGGGTCCGTATGACATCTGTCATTTTAACGATAGAACATTCTATCTATATTTACCAGGACGGGAAGTACCGGTATTTACGGTACCACTGGTAATTCCAAGCACTGATATTTCCCGGCCAACACTGCCACCTGACCCATCCTATAACATACCTTTCCGAGAGGAAATTTCTCAAGAAAGCTTTTCGACTTGTTGGTCTCCCCAAATTTAAAACCCGGCGAGATTTTCACGTCTGCTCCACTGTACTGAGCAGCAATAAGGGCCTTAAATGCCCTGAAGTTATCGGGAAAAGTATACAAAGTCTAAAATATAAAAAAACAATCATTTTATTTATTTTAATAACAATAAATGAATGAAGTTGATGAAAGAGATAGGAATCGGATTATCCACTGTAATTTTCTTACCCCCGACGCCATTGCACTAGAGAGGAAAAGGAAATAGCAGACGCAACGCATGCGCACAGCACAATGAACAATTGACAGTAAGGATTATTGCCAAGAAATCTATTCCGCAAAATGGTAATTTTTTTAATTTATTTTAACATTGTATGAATTATCTTATCAACATTAAAGTAATGAAAGTAAGTAATACTCAAATGCAACAATTAATTTGAGAAAGTACTTTAAAAGGCGGAAAAGCTGAGAAAAATTGAGATGATCCTAAACTAAAACTCAATAGACCTAATTAGCATTACCAAAACACTGTGTAATTTTGTACAGAACCAAAGTGTAGTAGGTTTACTCAGTAGTATAATTCACAAAAAGTCGTCGTAACGTCATCAGGTCAGTCATTTGGTTGTTGTTATTATTGTAAAGGTGCTTTAATAGTGCTGTTATATAATTATATACGTTTATATAAATGAACAGAATACAAAAAAGATACAACTTTATTACTTCTGTATAAGGGCAAACGCATTTCATACATATTTTAAAATATTCAACAAGACCTGAGTACGTACGAAAACATGCATACCCTCGGCATTCATGCTAACCTCCATTGATGAAAAATAGGTAGATTTTGAACTCAAAAGCCGTAGCATTGCGCACGGTGCGCGGGAGCGTTTCAATTTTCATGTAAATCTAATGGCTACAATAAGGAATATGAAGGAATGCAATAATGAAACAATAACACTGTTATCACATGCAAAGAAAGATTTATTCGTGTTTATTGGTGTAGGATTTTGTAGCTATACTGGCGTGCGACCAGTTCTTGCCGAGTACCATTTCTCGCCAGTACATTGTGACGTCATTTTATCAACACAGAAAATTATATACGAAAAATGATGTCACAATGTACTGGCGAGAAATGGTACTCAGCGAGAACTGGTCGTACCCCAGTAGTCGGTCCGAAGATATTTATGCAGCACATTTGGACAATTTTTAATGAAAATACACATACCCGTGAGAGAAGTACAATTGAAATAGTTGAAAGGGATAATTTCCAAGAAAATTTCATTGACACATTATCATCTTTCACTCGGAAAAATTCACAGGAACCAAAAAAGATTCCATAAGGAGATATAATATGGGGAATGTTTACATCTTTTCTCCATTCGGAATACACTCGGAATACATCCTGCAATTATACAATGTTATCATCCGGGCTTGCTGCAATGCAAATCCCTGTAGACATCACATTTTTTAGCAATGTATTAAAACCTGATAACCACAAAGGGGCGTTTCGACTGAGAAATCTTGGAAACTTTTCATACTTTTGTATGCTGTCCCATGTTCAGATATAACACAGACAGCTAGTAAACATCATTTATTCACTAGGAATAAATTGTAGATACTACAATATAAACAAAATCACTTATTACACAATTGCATGAACTTGTCATTACATAATATAGGTTGGGGAGACCGTTACACATAAGTAAAAAAAGGTCAATCTAATTTAACTCTATTCATTTTCTTGTCACAATATATATATAAACCCGTAAGCATGAAAGTAAACAAGTATGCACTGAACTTCATATAAATTAACTGACATTAAATCTAGTAAAGGCTCAAATACATATCGTAGATATGAAAAACATGTTTGTTTACTGCACGAAGTACACATAGCCCATTCAAATAGTAAAATATACCTTAATGGAATTTATACAAGTCAAAGTGCATAAGAAAGAAATATACCGTTCATAACTCTATATGTTATATAAAAAATACAAAAATACATACACTGTGGGGTCTCTATATCACCAAAAACTGATGGAACGTGGTTCCCTGAATTTGTGCATCGCGCTCGTGGAGCGGAGGTCCTACTATAAACTCTGAACCGGTTATGTATATATAAATCCGGATTATAACTGAACATAATAAACAATTCCGGAATGATTCCAGAACACTCCCCACCTAATATTGTCACAATATTACCCTTTAAATCAAAAATTGTAACAATTTAAGACAAGATAAAATAATACAATTTACATAAGAATATACATGTTATCAATTTTCAGCCAAAATCAAATGGTGCAGTGACCAGGATAACATCACCATAAAATGTGAAAATGAATGATTGTCATAACATTGATCATTTTATGCCTATTCAATTGTTCTTCACAATGTCATATTAACACTGAATATGAGAGTACAGTAAATGTTCAACAATAAACATCTATTCAATGAGGCGAATTAGTTCACTGATAGGTCTCATATAAGTACATGGTTTCCCATTCACAATAAGGCGTACGCGGACTTTTCGCACAAGTTCATCAACACTTTGGATAACTTCCTCCACAAGTCCCACAGGCCACTGGCATCGCGCTATATCTTTATCTCTAACGATCACAACATCCCCAGGTTTAAGGTTAGGTGTTTCAGTGGTCCACTTACGGCGAGACTGTAAGGTATGAAGATATTGATCATTCCACTGCTTCCAGAAGAAATCGGAAAGTACTTGCACTTGTTTCCACTGTTCCTTATACAGGTCACGAATGCTATCTTTCACACAGGTAGAGAAATGTCCCGATATTTTCTGATTCAATAGTATTGCAGGGCTCAACACAAAAGGCATATCTGGATCGCTTGATATCGTAGTAATCGGTCTAGAGTTCATGATTGCTGTCACTTCGGCCATCAATGTACTAAGAACCTCATGAGTGAGATTCTTTCCCTTTGGTCCTAATAGTAGAGCATCTAAGATACGTCGTGTTACCCCTATCATCCTTTCCCACACTCCTCCCATGTGGGAAGAGTGAGGGGCATTAAAAATCCACTTTATCTTTGACTGGTCTAAGAAGTGCTTTACTGGACCTTGTATCACATCTATGTTAAGATCTCCGGTAGCTCCAATGAAATTTGTCCCACGGTCAGATCGCAGTTCACAAACGTTTCCACGGAGGGCAATAAATCTTCGTAATGCATTGATGAATGATGAGCTTGACATGGATTCCACCAGCTCGATATGAACAGCTCTTGTCGTCAGACACGTAAACATAATAGCCCATCGCTTGCTTTCAGCAACACCTCCTCTGGTTTTACGTGTCACAATCGACCAGGGGCCAAAGGTATCCACACCTACAGCACTAAACGGAGGTCCTGGAGTTACTCTAGATGATGGTAAATCTGCCATTTTCTGAGACATCAAGTTTCCACGTAATCTTTTACACACAACACACTTATGAATCACTGATGAAATCAGTTTCCTTGCACCGATCACCCAGTAGCCATTATTCCTTATGACACCCTCCGTAATGTGCCTTCCCTGATGAGCAACTGTTTTTTCATGGAAATGTAGCACAATCAATTTTGCAACATGCGATTTCCTAGGAAGGATAATTGGGTTCTTTTGCTCCATTGGAAGTACACTAAGGTTTAATCTGCCTCCTATTCTCATAATACCGTCCTGATCCAAATATGGGCATAGATTCCTTATTGAGCTGTCTCGAGGCAATGGTTTCTGGTCTTGTAAACACAAGAGTTCTTCTAAGAAAAACGTTTTCTGTGTTTCTTTCACAACAAATAGTTCACTTTCTTGTTTTATGGTTAAAGAATCGAATGTCATATGCTTCCATTTTCTAGCAGCTGTTTTTAGCACTGTAACTGCAGATATTAGGGAATTCCATGTAGAAAATCTCTCAAAACGATTTGTGAGGTCTGCGGTCTTCAACATTAACTTGTTTGCATTTATGCGGATTTCTTTATCGTCATGAGGGTTCACGAGTGGAAAGTATTCTTTTACAAGGTCTTTGCTGATATGCAGAAATTCAGGTCCTTTAAGCCACTTACAGCTCAAGTCTTCGGCTGTACTTAATCCTCTTGTTCCTACATCAGATGGGTTTTCCTCAGATTTTACATAATTCCACTGGGAAGGGCTAGATGATCGTAAAATGCGTTCCACACGATTGGCCACGTAGTTGTAAAAACGTTTGGTATGATTACTGATGTAACCTAGCACAATTTTGCTGTCAGAATAGAACCATGTGTTGACAAAAGTAATGTTTAAATGTCTCTTAACAGTTTCTGCTATTTCAACTGCCATAAGAGCAGCGCAAAGTTCTAATCTTGGCATTGAATGTCCATGTAAAGGGGCCAATTTCACTTTGCCAAACACAAATGATACTTCACTCCTTATCTCATCTGGAACTTTGATGTATGACACTGCTGACACTGCTTGTTCGGAGGCATCACAAAATACATAAAGCTCTACATGGTCACAAAGGCTCAACGATTTTGTGATATACATTCGAGGAATGGAAATGTTCTGAAGTGATGAAATGGACCTTTTCCAAGATTCCCATCGATGTACATATGAACTATCGACATCGTCATCCCAATCACATTTTGTCGTAATTTCGCAAAGGATGATTTTTCCACAAATAACGAGTGGTCCAATGAATCCCAGAGGATCATATATGCTGTGCAACATAGACAGGTAGCCACGTCTAGTGTTTGGTTTCTCTGGGAAGTTGACATCAAACAGGAAACTATCAGTTGACAAATCCCATAATAGACCAAGACTATGGTGTACAGGAAGAAGGTCTTTCTCTAAATCCAGTTGTTTGATTTCTTTACTCAGGTCTTCTTTGGAGAAAGCTAACATCACTTCTTTATTGTTTGATGCAACTTTGTGGAGATTGATGTTACCATTGGTTTTCAACGCAGTCCGAGTTCTTTTCAATAGGTCGATCGCTTGCGAAGCATTTGGAACAGATGTTAAGGCATCATCTACATAGAAGTTGTTATTCACAAAGTCTTTGATATCTTGCTCGGAATTCTCCACACTTTTGCGTAATCCAAAGGTAGCCACAGCCGGCGATGGACAATTTCCAAAAACTTTCTAAATCACTTAAGGTGGCTTCAGATACAATAGTCTTGAATGTCCCTTTCCATACGTTGTATGAGGAAGGGTCATCATCATATCTTCTAAGTCGTTGTGAAACTAAGTCTTTTTTCAATAAATAACAGTTAATAGTATCACTAGTCACCGCACTGTCAATAACACTAGATGAAATAGGTTGATATTGATGCCGCGGTGTAAACGTAGAATCCAAGTGCGGTTGTGCTATAGGAGGCGGTCTATACGACTGTGAAGTTGGTGTAAACCTAGGTTGCATAACCTGAGGAGGGAACCTAGGTGGTAACGGTTGAGGTGTATACCTCGGCTGCATCAATTGTGGCATGTATGCCTGTCCAGGATATTGCATAGGTCTCGGAGGATACATAGCCATCACAGGTTGAGAAACTGAATGCTGCGGCGTTGAAGTCGACGACTGTGCGAAGTGCGGCACTGCTGGAGCAGGAACTTGTCTTGGTAGTTGCTGGTTTACAATCTGCTTAGATGCTTGTCCAATATACCTGTCTTGTTCTTCTTTCTGTGATTCAGGTTTTACTTGTTTCGGACCCAAAGTTATTTTTTCTACATACTCTCTGGATTTATCGACACTGTTTATCCTCGGTAACCCCAAATCACATACATGTCCTTCATCTTCCATCATTTCAAATTTTACCTTCGACTCTGCAAGCTCCAGTTCTCCCTGACACTTCAACAATTCTAACTCATTTTCTAAATCTTCCTGTGCTTGTTTGTATTTAGCAACATTCAAGTTTTCTTCAATGATCAGTTTGGACTTTTGACGCTTTAATTCAATGGCTCTCTCTGTTATTTTCAACTTTGTTTTAGCTTCTTCTAATTTCTGAAGAGATTTAATGCTTAATCTACTTGACGTTGACTCTTCATCTGTTTTCTTCCTTGTTTGTGAAGGTTTCAATTTTTGTAAACACTGAATAACATTGTCATGAAATGGAGTAAAACACTTGTTCATCAAATCTAGTTCTTTGAAACTTTCTTCATTGTTCTGTCTATTCAAATATTCACAACACTCATGGTATGTATTCTCATAATTTTTCAAATTAGCTTCAATCCTATCACACACTTTAACAAGAACTGCTGAATCGGATGTTGAAGTAGATTCAAGAATGTCAGAATTAATTCTTTTTTCTAATTTAGCCAACTTGCTTTTCTGCTTGTTGAGATTTTCTAAATATAGTTCATGTCCTTTCTGTGTTTTCTCATGTAAACGACCTGAAGTTCTTGGATCTTTCTCCTCCATTTCCATGTTTCCTTGATCATCCAAGTGTCCTTGCTGATCCTTCTCCCTTTCATGTGTAGACATCTTAGGATTGGTGAAGGCTGAGTACCAGTTATCTACTATGCTGTCCCATGTTCAGATATAACACAGACAGCTAGTAAACATCATTTATTCACTAGGAATAAATTGTAGATACTACAATATAAACAAAATCACTTATTACACAATTGCATGAACTTGTCATTACATAATATAGGTTGGGGAGACCGTTACACATAAGTAAAAAAAGGTCAATCTAATTTAACTCTATTCATTTTCTTGTCACAATATATATATAAACCCGTAAGCATGAAAGTAAACAAGTATGCACTGAACTTCATATAAATTAACTGACATTAAATCTAGTAAAGGCTCAAATACATATCGTAGATATGAAAAACATGTTTGTTTACTGCACGAAGTACACATAGCCCATTCAAATAGTAAAATATACCTTAATGGAATTTATACAAGTCAAAGTGCATAAGAAAGAAATATACCGTTCATAACTCTATATGTTATATAAAAAATACAAAAATACATACACTGTGGGGTCTCTATATCACCAAAAACTGATGGAACGTGGTTCCCTGAATTTGTGCATCGTGCTCGTGGAGCGGAGGTCCTACTATAAACTCTGAACCGGTTATGTATATATAAATCCGGATTATAACTGAACATAATAAACAATTCCGGAATGATTCCAGAACATTTTGAATGAACCCGGTTTACTGTCACATTGACAGCTTTTCACTTGTTGTATTTAAAGCAGCACAAAAAATGATACATTACTTTTTGAGGCGCATCGCTATCAGCGATGTAGCCTCATTGCTGTCAGGCCACTTCTCTCGGCTTATATACAAGCGGTGTCATAGAACTCAAGTATCAATGCGCCAAAAAATATATAGTGCCGTTCTGATTGTTACGTATTTTCAACCAGGAACATATATTCAGTATTCGTTTTAAAAATGTCAACAAATCATTACAACAGATATCTCCTTTACACATTGAAAAAACATCAAGATCAATGAAAGAACAAAACAAAGATTAATACGCTGATGAGATGGCAACGCTTGCAATGCGATGTTCATACGATAGGGACAGAGGACCAGTCAACCGATGAGATAATTTGCATAACAACAGTTCATACTTCAATTTAAAAGCGGCCACGTTAATTGTTTGAATATCGGAGGTAAAAAAATGAAATAATTTCGTATATAAATTATTTATATTAAAATGAGAGTAAGTTGCTGTCTTCCTATAGCTAGGAACAGATTTCGTATTTTATCACTTGATAAAACGAATAAGACGATGTCCAACTGAATGAGGAAAAGCGTGCCACCTTCCCCATGTGTAGAAAGGCGATATTTAACAACTTGTAGTGATGTTTTTAGCTACCTTCATGCGATGCGCCCTTCAGGCCTTTGATTTATTCTAATATTATTTGATATAGGACTTTTGGTACAGAAATTCAAATTATTGACCATATCTATATAAAAGAAAATGTCAGCTCGATGCTTTTGTGACAGTTCCGGCCTTTGGTCCTTTATATATAAAAAGGGTAGTAAAACAAAATAGCTTGATAGATAAACACAATAAATCCCTGGTATGAATATAAATGGGGGGGGGGGGGTGGTTTCCAGGTGTTGGTGATATGTTTGTTAATAGATGTATGTTTTAGATAAAAGTTCTAACGATTGAGCAGCATTCTATATCTGTGTGTTTCTATTGTTAGCTCACCTGAGCTGAAAGCTCAAGTGAGCTATTCTGATCACATTTTGTCCGTCGTCCGTCTGTCCGTCTGTCTGTCCGTCCGTCCGTCCGTCCGTCCGTCTGTAAACTTTTTACATTTTGAACTTCTTCTCTAAAACCGCTTATCCAATTTCAACCAAATTTGGCACAAAGCATCCTTATGGGATGGCGAATATAAATTGCAGAAATAAAAGTACGATCTGTATTCAAAGCGGAGAAAACCTTGAAACTGTAGAAAAAGGGGGGGGGGTGCATTTTTAAAAATCTTCTTCTCAAGAACTACCGAGGCAAATTCAATGTAGTTTAGCATAAATTATCCTTATGGGAAGGAAAATATAAATTGCAAAAATTAAGGTCTAATTCAGTTTCAAATCTGAGTTATTACGAAAATAATGATAAAGGAAAGGCGTGTTTCAGCTTCGGTTCGGTTCGGCATCCGGTAAAATGGGTAGGCAAGACTTGGCCTGGTCAAAACAAAAGATTGGCAGTTATTAATCTGCCAATCTCATTAAAATTTCAGGATATTTGATGGACCAGTTATATTTGTATTCGCTGTAAATATTGCCGCAAAATAATGCGTATTTGGAATTGACGATTGCCGATCTACCCCGGCTTTTATTTTGCCACGGCCCGGGTTTGCATACCCATTTTACCAAGACTCGTATTCCATACTTCTAAAACGAGGTTCTTTGTTTAAAGCAGCCATGACATTATACGAAAAAGGGTCGATCTGACTATGATGAATTTGCTTGTTTATGCAACAGTTCGTGTATGAAGGGAAATTTTTGAAACATGCAAAATATATTGGTGCCGATTTTGTGAAGTAAATTGAGGCTAAATATTTCAATGCGTTGACAGATTTCACACATGACGTTGGTGTTAGCTTGTACTGATTTTCGTTTCGTATTCATTATTTATGCTTTGTAATTTAACCTGGGAACTCTCGTATTTCGTGATTTTTACGTATCAATTCAAACAGAGACTTCGGTAGATCAAACAGTTAACTCTTTACCTGCGCAAATTAAGCAAAATCTGATGTATCAAAAAAGTACTGAAATACAATTCATTCTATCGGTAATTCGGCGTTATCTTTTGCGTAATGGTAGATTAATGCAATAGGTTTTGTTGAGATCGATGCTCGGCATTTTCTCGAGTTTATTCAGTTTAAATAGAGTTTGATATCGCTGAAGGAAATATGTAGGTATATATACATGTATATATGATTCATTTCGAAAAAATAAATTGTGTTCTTTATTTGTTATAGTGCATGCATGTTTCTTGTGTTTAATTGTTTACAATTTCTATTTACTAACCATATTTGAGTGTTAAGCTTCGAATTATAAGCAATTACAGACCCTGAAACGTACTACTACACCACACGCTCGCTCCACGCTCGCTACACGCTCGCTAAACGGTTCACACGAAACGCTGAACGGTTTACACGAAACGCTGCACGCTTTGCCCGAAACGCTAAACGATTTACACGAAACGCTGAACGGTTTACACGAAACGATTCTTGCACGAAACGATTTGCTCGCTTTTCACACGCTTTGGACACGCTTTTATCCTGATCGATTCGGGTCCTCTCGGATTTTTACCCTGACTCTGTTAGTAAGAATTAATTTTAAGAAAACACGAAATAATAGAAATACTGATATTAGAAACATATAATTATGTACATAAGTATTGAATTGATTAATTAAATTAATTTGGTACTTATATTTAAAGCAAAACATTATTTATTCACAGAATTAGCCAAAAATATTACTTCTGTAAATATATTTATTGCTCAAAAGAAATATCCATGATTCTTATTAGTCCCGTAAATAATAAAAATTCCAGAGAAAAAAGTTACCGTAACACAATATTCAATACCAAAAATAAAATCCGTATGATTATGCAAACTGAAATCGGTTTTTCAGTATTCGGCGGGATTTGTTTTTTCTTCTCACATTAATATTTTTATTGGTTTCAGAGAATACGATGTAAAAATACTAATTATAAATAAACCTGTAATTATATGACTAATTTTAGGAAAATGCTATAAAACAACCGAATAATTTTTCTTTAAGTCGAATCATTCGCGTAAATAAATGTTCTGTACATAACATCACAGAGAAAAATCAATGGATTAAACAATAAAGAAAGTTGTCATTACTATTTTGGATTTCGGAAAGAACAAAAAATAAAAAATGATTTAGATTTTTGTCTCAATATTCGTATACATAACCGGCGCCCCGCATAACGGCATACAATATATCTATCATAATGTATTTGAATTAAGTACCATGCATATATATTCCCATATTAATTAATTGCATGTATACATTTTAGGAAAATTTCAGTGTGTTAATTACTTGTTGTTTTCCGTTATCAGTGTTTAAATGATTAAAATAATAACTTGTAGAAATATTTTTATTCGGGATTCAGAAGAATTTACTTCCCGCATTTCATAGAAATGAACAGAATATTTTCTTTCTATGTTTAATTTTAATTTTGTTCAAATTAATGTTAAATAATCTATCATTGAAATTGTGTGCATCATCAAAATTAATACTGATTCCGACTACCTTGAAGTCATTAAATTTCTATTGGCTATTGACAAAAAAAGAGACGCGTGACCATCCAATGAAAACGAATACACAGAGTTTGATTGACAGGTTCAGCCAGGTGCAGGTCTTACCCGATGTCCGAGGTTATGTGTACTGGTTGTACACAGCCGAATAGTCTCAGTAACTAGTCTTCTTTCAATACGCGTACTTTTCTTTTGTTTGTTAAAAATTAATTCAATTTTGTAAAAAGATAAGTATATCATTTCTTATAGATTTTTCTCACGAGAATATCTCAAAGGAGTTTTGCCAATCAGTTTAAAGTAATGTTTAAGACGAGCGCTATTTTGAAACAATTAAGTTGTCAGAGAGTTCCGAATGAAATCTGATGAACGTTTCACACGGTTCTCGCACGCTTTGCCCGAAACGATTTACACGCTTTGCCCGAAACGCTGCACGCTTTGCCCGAAACGCTAAACGGTTTACACGAAACGCTTCACGATTCACACGAAACGCTAAACGGTTTACACGAAACGCTAAACGGTTTACACGAAACGTTTCTCGCACGAAAGTCGCACGCTTTTTTGGTGTAGTAGTACGTTTCAGGGTCTGTAAGATACAGAGATTTGCTCACAATTCTATGTTTGTACACAGATCTTAAAAACTAAAGATTAAAAAAGTAAAAAATTTGTCAATATTTATTAAGAAAAATTTTCAAAGTCTGTTCTTCCAGAAACCAATTTTAACAACTTATTGTATTGTAAACTTAACCTTTTTTCGTCATTATTACTCCTACTGTACACGTGATCCTTGACTGTGTTTGTGTACATTTGTATAAACTGATTTTGAACCTTAAATACCAATGAACTGGTCTTGAGTGAATAAAAGAATTGAAAATCTTAGGCCATTCTTTTTTTCCATTTTAAATGCTGAATAGGAAATATCAAGTTAAAAATCTTAAGCTGAATGTAATAAAGTCATGTCAACAAAATATGACTCAAACCTAGGGAAACTGTGAGCTCTGTATCTTGCTTATAATTCTACGATTGACGCTGAAATTTTGGTTGAACATTAGAAATTCTATATGAATTAGAGTATGTTAAATACTTGTACAAAAAAAATAAAAGAATGATATTCTGTATATACCTACTCTCTGGGGTCCCCTCATTATACAATAAATAATGTGAAATCTACATCAATTTTGATAGTTTTTCAGACACGAGTAAATAAAAACGACATCTTTAAAACAGTTTCCATAGTTTTGACACATTTCTGTTATGGGGATAAAATAATTATCGCTATTCCTAAGAAAATATCACAGCGGAAAATTATCCTGGTTTGTACGCGAGGTAAATAACAGTCATTTAATTATAATGGAAAACAAATTAAATTTTTGAATGTTTTAATTTGAGGAATTGAGCACATTGAGGTACAATTTTCTTCTTCACATCTATACATGAAGGATTTTTTAAATAAAATACAATAACTATTATATATTTTTTTTAAATACAATAACAAGTAAGTAGTTGATGAAACAAATGTACCTATATGCTCTCATATATTTTGATCGCTTTACAAAGTGTGTGTGTGTGTGGGGGGGGGGGGGGGGGGGGCAGAACGAAAATATAGGGAATTGGAAGTTAACAACTTAACAGTGTACCCCTACCAAATGTTTAGTTTTATATCTTGCGTAGGATTTTCTTATTCTGGTAAAAAATAGTATTTCATGAAGGTACAATGTCAAAGATTACGTGTATGCAAAAATAATTGTAAAATTCGAATACTTGACAATATTTATTTTTTGTTATTCTACTGAGGGACCATATGGCACAATATCTTTTGAACGCCAATTGTTGCTCAGGTGAGCGATGTGGCCCCATGGGCCTCTTGTTTTTTGACTAATGATAATACATATTAATAGGATGATTATTTTATTTTTTGGGATGAACAGTCAAGTAAGAGAAAATGTAATACAAGATATGTATTTGTTCCATCGTATGACAAAATTAACCCTTTTCACAAAAAATCATTATAAATTGTTCAAGATGTTTTAATGAACTAATTTAAATTTCAGGGAAATGAAAATTCTCTTCCAATGGAGCTTTGCTCAAACTGTAAGTATTATTTCATACTCCTTATGTTATGTTTGAGATCAATTGTACATTGTTGCAGTCATTTCAAAGATTACGGTTTTTAGCTCAGTCAAAGGCTCAAGTAAGCTTTTCTGATCACAATTTGTCCGTTGTCTGTCGTTGTCGTCGTTGTTGTAAACTTTTCACATTTTAATCTTCTTCTCAAGAACCACTGGGCAGATTTCAACCAAATTTGGCACAAAGCACCACTAGGTGAAGGGTATTCAAGTTTGTTCAAATGAAGGGCCACACCCTCTTTAAAGGGGAGATAATTGAGAATTATTGAAAATTTGTTATTATTTTCAAAAATCTTCTTCTCAAAAACAATTCGGCCAGAAAAGCTTAAACTTGTGTGGAAACATCCTCAGGTAGTGTAGATTCAAGTTTGTTCAAATCATGGTCCCCGGGGGTAGGGAGGGGCCACAATATTGGGGGATCAAGTTTTACATAGGAATATATACAGAGAAAATTTTTAAAAATCTTCTTCTTATAAACTATTTGGCCAGGAAAGCTCAAATTTGAGTGGAAACATCCTCAGGTAGTGTAAATTCAAGTTTGTTGAAATCATAGTCCCTTGGGGTAGGGTGGGGCTACAATAGGGAGATCAGGCTTTACATAGGAATATGTAGAGAAAATCTTTAAAAATCTTCTTCTCAAAAACTATCAGGCCATAAAAGCTCAAATTAAAATGGAAGCATCCTCAGAGAGTGAAGATTCAAGTTTGTTCAAATCATGGTCCCCGGGGGTAGGGTGGGGCCACAATAGGGGGATCATGTTTTACATAGGAATATATCGAGAAAATCTTTTAAAATCTTTTTCTCAAAAACTATGTTGCCAGAAAAGCTCAAATTAAAATGGAAGCATCCTCAGGTAGTGTAGATTCAAGTTTGTTCAAATCAGGGTCTCTGGGGATAAGGTGGGGCCACAATTAGGGGGACTAAGTTTTACATAGGAATATATCGAGAAAATCTTTAAAAATCTTCTTCTCAAAAACTATTAGGCCAGGAAAGCTCACAGGACTATGTGCGGTATGGTCAAATATCTGCCCCAGATTTCAATCAATTTTTTAATAGTATCGTATAAAAATAAAATCTTCACAAATCATTGTATAGTGGATGCCTATAACTTTAATAATGATTTTAGTCATCATTGCTCATTCTCTGTGTATCTATGACATCACCTAAATGGCCCAATTCCCGCAAATTTGCAAACAAATGAAAATATTCTCATTTTTGCTCTATATTTTGCATTCGGAAGTATAGAGCGCAGGTCTGCTCAAGTGCGATTTTAACATATGTTTTTCTCCAGATAGTTATACACATTATACTAAAATATGGTACTAGAGCAAGCCTGCGCTCGATGTTTCCCAGTCGAAAAACCATCGGAAAACACCCATATTTCGCTACAAAACATCAATTTATCAAATAATGCAATCTTCATGACGTCATTTCTACATTATGACGTCATTGTGGTGATAACCTTTTACACCTTTTATTTCCAATATGATTTTAACTATCTTTCACCTTATTTTTAAAGCTCTTTCTAAAAATTTGATTTTGGGGGCAAAAAATGCATAAAACCGCACATAGTCCTTTGAGTGGAAGCATCCTCAGATAGTGTAGATTCAAGTTTGTTTAATCATGGTCCCCGGGGGTAGGGTGGGGCCACAATATTGGGGGATCAAGTTTTACATAGGAATATATACAGAGAAAATTTTTAAAAATCTTCTTAAAAACTATTTGGCCAGGAAAGCTCAAATTAAAATGGAAGCATCCTCAGGTAGTGTAAATTCAAGTTTGTTGAATTCATAGTCCCTTGGGGTAGGGTGGGGTTCAGGGTTGTCTCTAAAAATTGAAGTAGAAGGGAGAAATAAAAAAGTAGAAGGGGATCTAGGGGTCTAGCTTATAGCTAGATTGTGTTTGAAATGCAATAATAGCCGGGTAATTACGTCACTTTAGGCGGGGAAATTCCCCGCCTCCCGGGTCTTAGAGACAACCCTGGGGGTTACAATAGGGGGATCAAGTTTTACAT
The DNA here is from genome assembly GCF_963853765.1 of Magallana gigas. Lineage (NCBI taxonomy): Eukaryota > Metazoa > Mollusca > Bivalvia > Ostreida > Ostreidae > Magallana > Magallana gigas. The sequence goes on along the minus strand of NC_088858.1, from coordinate 29,053,281 downwards.
AGGAATATATAGAGAAAATCTTTAAAAATCTTCTTCTTAAAAACTATTTGGCCAGGGAAGCTCAAATTTGAGTGGAAACATCCTCAGATAGTGTAGATTTAAGTTTGTTGAAATCATAGTCCCTTGGGGTAGGGTGGGGTTACAATAGGGGGATCAAGTTTTACATAGGAATATATCGAGAAAATCTTTAAAAATCTTCTTCTCAAAAACTATTAGGCCAGGAAAGCTCAAATTTGAGTGGAAGCATCCTCAGATAGTGTAGATTCAAGTTTGTTTAATCATGGTCCCCGGGGGTAGGGTGGGGCCACAATATTGGGGGATCAAGTTTTACATAGGAATATATACAGAGAAAATTTTTAAAAATCTTCTTCTTATAAACTATTTGGCCAGGAAAGCTCAAATTTGAGTGGAAACATCCTCACATAGTGTAGATTCAAGTTTGTTCAAATCATGGTCCCTGGGGGTAGGATGGGGCCACAATTGGGGGATAAATTTTTATATAGGAATATATAGAGAAAATCTTTGATAAAATTTCTTTTAAAAACTATTTGGCCAAGAAAGCTCAAATTGGCATGTAACCATCCTCAGATTCAAGTTTGTTCAAATCATGGTCCCTGGGGGTAGGGCGGGGCCACAATGGGGGATAATTTTTTATATAGAGGGAAAATCTTTAAAAATCTTCTTCTCAAAACTATTAGGCCAGGAAAGCCCAAATTTGAGTGGAAGCATCCCCAGATCGTATAGATTCAAGTTTGTTTAAATAATAGTCCAGGGGTATGGTGAGGCCACTATGCATTGGGGATGAATTTTTACATAGGAATATATAGAGAAAATCTTTAAAAATATTCTTTTTAAAGACTATTTGGCCAGAAAAGCTTAAATTTGTGTCGAAGCATCCTCAGGTAGTGTAAATTCAAGTTTGCAAAATCACAGTCCCTAGTGGTAGGGCGGGGCTGTGATGGCGGTTTTTACATAGGAATATATAGAGAAAATCTTTAAAAATATTCTGGGAAAATTTTCGGTCCAAAACTCAGTACCGTGTACTTAGTGTGAAAGCACAGGTTATGCAGATTTAAGTTTGATGAAACCATGATTCCCTAGAGAAAAGTGGGGCCACGAAATGGGGGGGGGGGGGTATATAGGAATAGAGAAAAAGCTTCTTACAGGTACAACAACAAAAAGGGCTTGGTATTTACCATTAAAAAAAGAGATGGATAAAAATTGGCAGATTTTCAATTTTTTCTTAGCAAGATCTACTGTACTTAGTTGTCAAGATATTTTGATACTGTAATGCTAATTTGATCAGAATTAAGGCAATTGTTGCTCAGGTGGCAGGGTTTGATACTAACTTTTTACTTTGGTGGACCGCAGGTCCACTCAGGTCAAGAATTTTTGGTGGACCTTCACAAATTCTGGTGGACCTTCATTAATGTTTGAATTTTTGTTGAATTAATTTACTCCATATGCTATGCACGCTGCTTAAATGCAATTAATTTGAACATTAACATGTGTAATCTTCTACTTTATTGACTTTATTTCATTTTCCTACATCATTATCATTTCCACTGGTAAAACATAAAATATTGAAATATTTTTACTGTGTCACAATTTTTGGTGGAAGATTTTACTTCTCCCTAACAGAAAAATATATATAGAAAGAAGTTTGAGAATTAAATCAGAGAGACTTCATTTTATTTATTAAGTTAACAATGTTAATATTCAGAATACAAAACTTAAATTTAAAATATTGTTAAAGATTTTGAGACAGACTATACTTAAATGCATGTAAATTGGATTAGATCAAGTATATGTCCACAACAGCTAATAAAAAATCTACTTTTGAAAAAAAAATGAAAGCTTATCGGAGTTGAAACTTTATATATTTAATGTATTTATATCTCTAATAAAGGAAATATCTCATCATTTGTATGCTAAGTGACAAATAAAAATCTGTCACTTTATTTCAGTGTTTTTAGGGGTATTAGTCTAACCCAATGACCCACTTACCACCGTTATGTAGAGGATAGCCAACTGGTTAAATTATAAATAATTGTTTTAGTTTCTATTTTGCATTAAAAATGTCTTTTTATTTATCAACTATCATTTTATTGCCAAGGAAGTTAATTTACATAATCATGAACTTAGAGGACAGAATAACTTCAACTTCTTTTTATGAGGAAATTCTGGTGAAGTTACCGCGATCACAAAACTTCATTTATTAATTTTTGGTTGTCAATTTCAATGTAAGAATTTGCATTAATAATTTGATTTTCATTAAAAAAGTTAAAAACTTAAGTGGACCGACGGTTCACCAGGTCCTGAACTGTTGGTGGACCTTCCCAATTTATGGTGGCCTCGGGCCGCCGGTCTACCGTTAGTGTCAAACCCTGGGTGAGCGATGTGGCCCCTGCGCCTCTTGTTTAACTGGGTTCTCCGACGGAAACATCTGGTTATTGAAATGGTGAAAATTGCCGGGGGGGGGGGGGGCTGCTTAAAGGGTACCCTTATTGTACAGATAACTTCTCCTACAGTTTTCAAGATAAGAAGTTGGGTTGTTGTTTTTTTTGCAGATCAGTTGTACATATTATACATATATAAGAGGTGTGCATATTGCTATGATTTTGATTTCTGATAATTTATGAAAAAAAATACCAGCTGTTGATCTTAAGTATTTTTTGGCAATATTAATATTGCATATAAAATACCCCATTTCTCTGGATATGTAGTGTTCATCAATTCAGGGTTGACAAATGGATTATGGATACTGTTCACACAAAAAAGAAAACCGCATCAATCACAAAATACACACAAAATACACCATTCATGAAGAGTTAGAATCATCATTATTTTCAATGTCTCTGAAGTAAAATCTCCTAAAAAAATTTGATGAGGACCAGTCACCAGTGTTTAAAATGTTCGATATAGAGCCACCACTTTTCAGAGCTGCAGAGGCAGATGCTCCATGAATTGAATGTGCCTTAAAAGTACTTAATATATGTCTATTCCTGCGCTTTCCATCACACATTCAATCCACCTAGCTACAGTACTTGTGGAATTTTATCAAAGGTCTTAAACAAGACAAGAAGTTGATCACACCTGCGATTTTGACTTGTTCGTTTGATATATTCCCGTAAAGAACGCACAACACAATTTTTTTCATCCTTGAATCTTTCAAGAGTAATAGAAAATGACTTTTAGGCCTAGATTTCTTAAAGTAATGATGAAAAATGAAAAACAACTCTATCTGAACTAAAATTCATGTTCTTAATATTCAAGTTTATGAGAGTTTGTGCTCTAGCTGCTGTTGATAAATCTTAAAGTGTACATAACGTCCAGGTAAAATGCTTCATGTCTAATGAGGCCTAAAAAAAAAAGTTGTGTGTTTGGGTAACCCGACCTAACCTACAAAAATGGCCCGATCCTACCATTTTTAGACCAGTGTTTCCCCAGGCCAATTTTGCATGGCGGTACCGCCATGCATTGAAGATCCCCCGCCATGCATCACACAGGGCCGCCATGCTTCCCGCTATGCATGTTTATTTCAAAGCAAAATTCTTTTTCCAATTATTACACATCTTAACTGTAATTAGTAGATATAAAGTTGTCATTTCTTCGCTCAAACTTCAGAAAAACACTTGCACCCGCAGTGAGCGCAGTTAATTTCGACATCGATCTCAGCAAGGGGGCACACGTGGTTTACAGTGTAAGGAGTTAGCTTATGATTAAGATATATTAAAACTGAGTTTATTAATTGGTGATTAATGCATAAATAGAGACGTGATCACTTCTTGTTTTAATATAATGTACTTTTTTCGACATCTCCGCCATTATCGAATGTTGTGGATTTTCCAAGATCTAAAAATAGCACAATGTTTTACAATGGTGTTAGCTTGGATTCGATATGCTTGAACTCTTTATTTGCCGCAAGGATATTGGAAACTTGAAAAAATGTACACAATAAAGAAAAAAACTACAGTTATTTGCAGAAATGCACGGAAGCGATGTCACATGACTAGAAACATCATATATTGTATGCCTATGAAAATGATTGACTGTGTACATACATGTGAACGGGGAAGGGGACTGGTGTCAAGATATCTCAGAAACTTTCATATGAACCCCCAATTTAAACAAGAAATATTAACCGCCCAGAATAAGTTGAATCAAGTTTGCTGTAATTGTATGGACTTGTTCTGCCTATTTCTTGTTCAACACCCCCCTAAAAAAATCTCTTTATATAATATGTAGAAGAAGGGGTGGGACAGAAGCTGATGTTGAACTGCCACGTGAATCTATATTTCTTGTGTTTTGTGAAAACTTGTGAGGACCAACCTCTTAAAAAACTGATTTTGAAAAAAAATGTTATTAGTTTTGCCAGAAAAAAACCCCAGAAAAATTGTATATTAAATATACACAGATATTAAAATATAATTATGAATTGAAATGATACTTGTTGATGTAGATTTCATGAAAATGCATCAATTATAGTACATATCATGTAGTACGTTTCATCAAATGGTTATATTATTACACACAGTGATTTTGCCGGCTTAGGCGCTTTAATGCCGCACCGCGCACTTACTCTGACAAACTTCCCCCCATGCTTCAAAAATTTTCTGGGGAAAACACTGTAATAAATAGATGTCTGATTTTATCCGATTGTGAATTTTATCTTATTTCCAATAAAAAATATGTTTTTAAATATGAAACAAACAAACATTCTTAGGATTCATACAAAAAAATATGATAAAATAAAAAAAAATCCCTACCTTCCTAACCTAATTTTTTCATCAGTGTTACCCTAAACACACAATTTTTTTTTAGGCCTGAATTCAAAGGAAAAAGAGATATCAAATATTTAAGAGCTTTACTCGCATCACATGTAAATTTACATGTATATCTTGGCAGGTTTGGTCTTAAATCTAACAAGCCTTTCATAAATTTAGTAAGCAAAGGTGAATTTTTATTCCAATTTTGGTCTAATAATGAGTTTTGAGTAACAGCTACTTTGTGAGTATTAATACATGAGTAAGCTAGACTTTCCATCTTTGAGTAACCATTACCATTTTTTATTTCAATATTCTCTATCAAGCAAACAATTTCTTCTTTACTTTGATCTGATAAATTTATATTTCCATCATTTTGATGATGATTATCATCATTTTTATTCAGTGCTCTAACTTTGTCCCTTTCTAGAGATATGTAATAAAGGGGTCCAATTGAAAATGCATTAAATTCATGCACAATGAGTCCAATGAAAGCTGTGACCCCTCTCTAATACTAATTCAGTCTTCCTACAAAACACTTTTAGCAGCATTTTTTATTTTATCTATTTTATTTCTTGGTGAAAATACCTTAAATTTCTTTGAGTCATTTATCAACCCAAAAAAAAGTCAATTATTTGAGTTGATGTTGTCACTCTTTTCTCAAAGTTAACATGAAAACCTATTTTTATGAATGTAAAGTATCTACAATAAGTTGAGTATTCTTCATACGTAAGTCCAAACTTTGGTTCAAAATTAAAGAATCATGCAGATAATAGGAACATCTAGACTTTTCAAATTTATTATAGGTCTGCAGAGCTTTCCATTTTTCTTAATAGGAACAACAGATATATTAGAAATAAATAAATCATCACTTTCATCTATTTCTCTTATTGCACCTTTTCCTAACACATCGTTAATTTCATCATTAACAACCATAGTCTCTTGATCATTAAAAGAAATTTGAGATGGGTTTTTAAATTGGTAAGGTCTTTCATCAAACAAAATTTCATAACGTTGGATTGTCTTCAGAACCCATGGATCATTAATGATCTTTTTCCATTGAGATACATGATATTTAATTTGACCAACACTTACCGTGTTTGTCTCATTAAGTATTTCTTTTTGCCTTCCTCTCTTGTCTGAACTCGCTTCTCGGGTTCTTTCTATTAGATCCTGTTCCTCTGCCAATAAGGTGAGATATTTTATTTATGTTCTTTCTTTATTAAAGTTAAATATTTCTTTTTTAGTTGATGCAGATGAAATCAAAAGACTTGGAAAAAGATTTAAAAAGCTGGATTTGGATAATTCTGGCTCCTTAAGTGTTGATGAATTTATGACTTTGCCAGAGCTACAACAAAATCCATTGGTTCAAAGAGTCATAGATATATTTGATACTGATGGAAATGGAGAGGTTGATTTTAAAGGTAATTAATTGATTCAAAACTGTGTTATGGAGCATTTGTCTTACCATTTTACAATGGATTTCCCTGAAAATGATAGTCCATTTGTTAAAATAAAATAATTAATTAATTACCAGATAAAGCCACTAGATTGTTTTTTAGTGACATGTAATTTTAAATCTTAATCAGCGTGCAATGAAGTTGTCAGGGTATAATATTTTTGACCAGTCAATCAGTCTGTCCTGTCATTTTTGTAAGCACAACCTATCCTAAACCGCTGCATGAAATTTAATAAAACTTTGTAGCTATTTAGGACACAATGTGTAGGTGTACATATTACCAGAAAATTTTGATTCCAATATTTTTATTGGAATTTTAATGGCCCTTTTGAAATTGGGGCCTTATTTTGAATATAGTAATAATCATACTGTAAGTGGAACTCTGTGTAAACTGGTGCAGCATAGAATTTAGTGACAGTATTTAGGACATAATGTGTAGATATACATTTTACCAGTATATTTTGATTTCTTTATTTTTTGTGAAATTTTGGCCCTTATGAACAAAGAACTTTGGCCCCTATTGGCCAAAGTTCTTTGTTCATAAGGGCCAAAATTTCAATAAACTGGTATTAAGCAACTAACTGTTACTGCAGTAACTGTCGTCTCACATGGGATGGCCGAAAAAAGGCAAAAAATTCTGGGGTTGATAACTTATATAAAATGGATAATATTAATACCTTCATAACTAGCATAAATCACCAAAGAAAGCCTACATGTAAAAGCTCATCGAGATGAAGTCAGGGGAGCTTATGCTATAACACCCTCCCCCCCCCCCCCCCCCCCCCCAACCATGTTGGCGTCCCGACCTGGTTAAGTTTTTGTTGCAGGTCCTGTATCTAAGTTATTACTTCTTCTATCTTCACCAAATTTGCATGGATGATGCATCTGGACCTACTTAGGCTGTCTCAAGTTAATTCTAACATGCGCATTTTAGTTTAGGAGAAATTGTGTTTTTAAAAAAAAGAAAAATCCCTATTTTGATTTGAATTTTTCTAGTTAGATTTTACTAAACTACTGCAAACTGTAGAAATTCGAAATGTTCGGAGCACATTATGGACTCTTTATCAGATACTCCATGGGATTTTAGAGCAAAGATCCTAATTAAAGAGGAGGCCTTCATGTAGCTTGAATGCTCAAAGTATTTTTACTGATGCAAATGAATGATATTCAGTTGTTTGAAAAAATTGTTTGTTTTAAGTTTATGACCCTCCCTCGTAGACTTTGCATTTTTAAGTGACATCAAACGTAGAATTAACTTTGGGCGGCCTAATGGACTGGACAGACTTGAATGCTGAGTCTGAGCCATATGTCTGGATGCCGAACGAGGTTAAGGTTTTTGGAGCAGGTGTCCTTTAATACAAGGTCAAGCCTTTCATAAAAAACATTATGACAACCTTTGTAATGATGTTTATTCCCCTGATCAAGACCTGAGCTTTGATGAGGCCTCTTGTGCATGGAAAGGACGCTTGAGATTCTGTGTCTACAACCAGCAAAGCCTACTTAGTTTGGGATAAAGCTGTACCAAGTTCGTGAGGCCAAGCCTGGCAACTGCCTTGGATTCGACATCTACACAATTATAACTACCTATAAACAGAATTTATGTATTATTTATTACAAATTATTTTAAAAAATTTATGATAATAACCTGTTAAAAATATGCATATTTTGATATGAGTAATTGGTTAATCGGTTGGATCGAATTGCAATTAACTGATATTGCTATGATAATTATTACAAAATTGTTTTACGGTTATAACGAATTACGGATATAGTGAAGTAAATCCCTAGGACTTAGCTATAATTGATTTTTACTGTATTTCTATTTAAATAATACAATATTGAATGGGATTGGTCAGCAAACACAGCCGTTTTTAACCTTCTCCCTACGTCATGGTCAAAATGAATATATTGGACTTAATAAACAACTCAGAGAATAGAAAGGATACAAATCAAAAGAATTTGTAAAATCAGAAAAAAGAAAATAATATTTTATATTTTGAATGTTGTTTTTGACTAATGTATGGTATCAGGTGACTTCATGCACAGCTTACATGTCTGAAATATAATGAAACTGATTACTAAACACTGAGAATATGGAATATCTTTTATTACAGAGTTCATTGAGGGTGTCTCTCAGTTTAGTGTTAGAGGAGACAAGTTATCCAAGCTGCGATGTAAGTGAAATATATTTTTTAAGTCATTTTGAAATTTATTAAATTTTATAATTTGTACTTTTTAGTTCATTGAACTGAAGGTTCAAGTGAGCTTTTCTGATAACTGATTGTCCGTCTTCTGTAAACATTTTGCATTTTGTACTTTTAGTACTTTGTACTACATGTACAATTCTACAATTTGTGAGATTTAAATATGCAAGCATTCTAACATTGTAGATTTCTAAATTGTTTATATTGGGACCCCCCGGACAAATAATGGGGCCCAAGAGGGGTTTAAAGTTTAACATATTGAAATAAATAGGCAAAATGTTTAAAAATCTTCTCAACCAATACGATATTAAAATTTGTAAGTTTACTATGCAAGCATCCTTAAATATTGTAGCTTTTAAATTTTTAATATCATGACTCCCACGCTAATACTGGGGCCCCAAGAGGGGTTCAAAGTGTAACATATTATATAAATGAAATAGAATGATACAAGGAATTGTTCATGTGAGCGATGTGACCCATAAGCCTCTTGCTTAACTTAATAATTTGTACTTGTATAGTTTAATGACAGAATATATACTTTTTAGCTCACCTGAGCTGAAAGCTCAAGTGAGCTTTTCTGATCACGTTTTGTCTAGCGTCCGTCTGTCTGTTATTAAGTAATTTACAAAAATAATAACAAAGAGAGAATAGGGGTTATTCAGTTTAAAACTTCGGGTTCGGTATTTCAAATATCAAACACCAAGTTCTTTGTTTGAAGCAGCCATGTTGGATGAATAATAAATGGGTCAAACTGACAAAGATGAATTTGCTTGTTGTGCTACAGTTTACAGTCAAAGGGAATATTTGAAACACGCAAAATATATTTATGCTGATTTTGTGAAGTAAATTGAGGTTAAATATTTCAATGCGTTGACATTTTACTTGTGCCGGTGGTTTTCACTTGTTTAGATTTTCAATTCATTTTCATAAAATCTGCTTTTTAGCTAAATGTTGTGAAGAAAATTGAGGTTAAATACTTCAATGCATTGACAGTTTTCACGTATGACATTGGTGTTAGCTTGAGTTAGCTTAGTTTTGATTTTCGTTTCATTTTCATTATTTATGCTTTGTAACCTGGGAACTATTGCCTGTATTTTGGAATTTTTACGTGTCAAATCAAACAGAGACTTAGGTAAATCAAACAGCTGATTGTTTACCTGTGCAAAATTTGATGCATTGACAACATGTTATAAAATACTTTTTTTTCTATTGGTAATTCGGTACAATCTCTATGTAATGGTTGATTAATACAACGTGTTGTGTTAAGATGCTCAGCGTTTTCAGTCTAAAAGGAGATTATTTTCACTGCTAGTAATATATAGGTATATATAGGTATATATATATGATGAAAATTAAATTGTGCTCTTTCTTAGTTTTAGTGCATTTTTCCTTGTTTTAATTGTTTACAATTTTCTGTTTACTTACCGTATCTGAGAGTCAAGCTATATTTGAGTGTCAAGCTTCAATTTATAAGCAAAAAGATACAGAGCTTTGCGCATAATGCTATCTTTGTACACAGAGCTGAGGTCATGCTTTAGTTTGTTTATATTTTGAATGCTGAATAGGAAATACCAAGTTTAAAAATTTTAAGTTGAATGTAATGAACTCATGTGAAGGAAAACATGACTTAAACCAAGCTCTGTATCTTGCTTATGATTCCTCGATTGATGCTTAAATTTTGGTTGATCATTAGAATCTTTCTAAAAGGATAATATGCTGCAAGTCCTTTCTGGTGCCCCTTCTTAGACGATGAGTTATATAAAATCTATTATGACTATGAATTTTTATTGGAAATTGTCCAAATTCTGTAACAAATGGCTTGAAGTAAAATTGAGTGACGAATAAACGTAATAGTAATGACTGAAAAAGGACCCAAAATTAGGCGTTGAGTACAGTCATCCTTAAAATTAAAATGTTACATATTTCAAAGTCTCGTCAAACTGACGGACAACGTTATTTCCTATTCAATGTAAGGATAAATGTCAGATGAGGTGGATAGAATTTCCAAGCAAACAATAATTTTTGTTTTGGCCTAGTTGAAGAAATCAATTGTAATTTATCCTCAGATGAATAATGAATAGGACAGTCAAGGAAAAAAATTCATTGAAAGAAATAACATTTCTTCATTGGAATTTTAAAGCAACGGATATGTAAGAATAAGTATGTTTCAAATATCTGTTTCAAGTTACCGGATACTATATAAATATATGTATTTAGTATATATAAATGTAAATATATGTTCATTATGCACAGTGGTTTGTACCTTGCCAAACCCTGGTCACTCTAGGTAAATATAATTTAAAATTAAGATTCTGGTGCACATGATATATCATTTGGATGGAAAATAATTTGTCGATGGTTGAAACATTTCAGTTGCATTCAAGATCTATGACATGGACAAAGATGGCTATATTTCCAATGGAGAGCTTTTCCAAGTGTTAAAAATGATGGTTGGAAATAATCTTAAGGATACTCAATTACAACAGATAGTCGATAAAACTATCATTCATGCTGACACAGATGGGGATGGAAAGATTTCTTTTGAGGAGTTTTGTGCAGTGAGTAAACTATATGGGTTTTTTAAATATCTCTTTTTAGTATGCGTATTAGATGTAGAGAAACAACACCATATCAATATACCTGTCATTACACTTGCATTTTGTGGGAAGTCTGAAACATCAATCATTCAAAAAATAAAATGCTGTCAAATTCCCCCATGAAACCATTGTAGGAAATTTTGCACATGTATCTTGTCTAGTAATTTTCATCAGAAATAGGTTTTAGGACTTAAGTATTCATGCTCAATGATGGCAGAAAAAATTCTTAGTGACAGATCTCAGAAGACATACACCCTGACTACTGTAACTTAAAAAGTTATTTAAAAGCTATACTTTGCTTGATTAAACCTGCAAACCCAACTCAGTACATTTTTATACAAGTTTTGATAAAATGCATGCAATTACAGAATTAGGCCATGGTAGTTGAAATTATCCATTTACTGTTGCAGACCACTTTATAAAAAGTCATCAAGTGATACACATTTAAGTTTTTTTAGCAGGTCACTTTTGATGACCATAGATAGTTTATTACATGTTCTATCTTCAACAAAATATTCATGGGTGGTGCATCTTATGATACTTATGCACTTGACAGGCTTAGATGCTGAATATGTCCCGTCTTGTGAAAATTAATATTCTCTATTATGGCCGATGCTTCGCCAACTTATTTCGACATTTTCATATCAACTCAAGGCGTTTGTTTTTATATAGCCATTAACTTTAATTGTTGATTTGGCATGGCACAGGACAATGACTTAACATGAAACAGGTCACATTTGATTTGCCTAAAATGATATGGAGGTCAATAATGTTTAAGCGTCACAAGAAAAGGAAAAAAGCTTAGGATATCTAGATAAAATGCTTTTTAAATTTATTTGAAATCAAATATATCTATAGTGTGTATAATCATAAGTTTTTAAATGTTTATTATGGTTAAGATACGTTGTATGTGACAGTTAAATAAGGGCACACAGTTTCAAATAAATGAACGAGTACTCGACCATCGCTCGACTAAAGGCTCCAATTAATCAACTAAGCAAACCGAGTAAAATTGACATCCCTACTTTTGATAGCAGAAAATGACAATGTAAAAAGCCTGTTCATTATGATTATAATGCTTATTTGAAAGTACAGTAGTAATTAACTCTTCTATACACGAAAAAAAGTGCTGTTTAAAATTTTCCTACACCAAACCTGTCATAATTGATGTCAGTTTATTTTCTTTTCTTTTTAGGTTGTTGGAAACATGGATGTTCATAAAAAGATGGTTGTAGATGTTTAGTTTTCACCTCATACATATTTTTTTTAAATAATGTAATTTATTTCCATGACATGTATTTATGAAACTTGGATTTTTATTTGTTATATGCATGTTTGTATTAATGGAATTTTGTCTATAATGTAAATAAACTTTTTTAAATCTTTCTTCTGTACATGCAAGTGGATTACAATATAGAATTTATGTAATTAATAGATACAGTGCAATAAGAACCTTGCACTCGCATTATATCAATGTATGTTATGCTGCATGATAAGTTTTGAATTATGTGTGTTGTTCTGGTTGAAGGACACAATGAATACACCGTGTTAAAAACACATTATTATACTATACTATATATATGTGTGTGTTATCAGATGCCAGCACAGGCGCATGATGTCATATATTATTTTCATAATAAAAATATATATTCACCCCCTACTTAATCAGGTAGGGGTTATATTTTTGTATTATGAGGAAAATATATAACGCCAGATGCTTGTGTATTCCAGGTATATACATGTATTTGTAAATTGAATAGAATTTGAATCTAATGGCAAACTTTTATGATCTTACCCAACATAAATTTTACTTTAAGAAATCCATAACTTATGTTTTCTCAAATAAAATAATGTTGTTCATCTTTTTCTTTTTCTTTTTAAAAACCTGAACGTAGTTATCAAGCCATCTGTAAACTTATTGCATGATTCATTTTTCCCTCCCAAATTGGTTATTGGTATAAACCATCGTCTGGTGAATGGAGGTTCAAGATGTGTTCCAAATGGCCCATGAAAACAACCTCTGGGGCTCGTTTCACAAAGATGCCTAAATTTAGGGCCAAACTTTAGTCTAGTCCGAGGACTTGCACCGAAACTTAGTCGGGCGTATTTTGCATTTCATAAAGCGGCGTAACTAGCATCTTCGCTGGCCAAGGGTTTACGATCTACCAAGGGTTTACGATCCACTCTGCTCCTCTACAAGAGGAGCAGAGTGGATCTCTGCTCCTCTACAAGAGGAGCAGAGTGGATCGTAAACCCTTAGCTAGCGAAGATGCGTAACTAGAGGCGTAAACTTTAGACTTTAGCTTTAGCACAAGGCCTTGACAACGCAGCACTGCACATGCATAAAACTCTACGACCGACACTCAAATTAGTTTATCATTGCAATCTTTTCTAAAGCATTGTAATCAATAAAAAAAAATTAAAAATGTTTAAAGATGAATGTCGGTAGCCAGTATTTGCATGCTTCAATATTTGTAGATAAATGCTTTATGATGACTGTCAACATCCAGTGCTTTCTGGTCGCAATATAATTAAAAATGTATACAAATGAATAACCAAGACAAAAAAAATAATTTTTAGATAATTATTTTAGCCATGAATTGACTTTATCGAATGCCAACTGACTTTGTCCGACTAATATAATTTAACCATTTTTTTTTTTTACAAAATAAGTCTGTTGATATAATTTATTTCAAATTAAAGGGCTTAGGGACAATATTTTACTTCTGAATATGAAACTCATTTCTACTGTAATTTTGGAAATCAAAGCAAATTTGTTATTTCGTAGCATAGATCGCTATTTCGTAACTTTTCCCAGCATTTATCATTTAACGGGTATAAAATTATTACATCTCTAATCATTCTCTTAAGGATAAAAAATGTAGTTTTGAAAACCAAGGTGCATTAAATAAAAAAAACTGCTTTAACATATCTCTACGTAAAGATGTTCTACTATTTAAATTTCATCAGACTAACGCATTTTAATGACATGCATGTATCATTGTAAGTGTTTTAAAAGAATGTTATGTTCATTATCTCTTTACTAAAGATTTTACTTGAAGTTAAAGGAGGACGCATCTATACACTTGAATGTACATGTAGTCATGTACAGTACCATCATAATGCATTATCATTAGGTGGGGAGGAATGCGATTTTCATTGAGTTTTATAGGTGTTTATAACGTTTAATTATATTTTATTATAACCACCATAGATATTAAAGACGTTCCCAACAAGTCAGACGTCCATTGCAAATCAGTGTTCTACATTTAGATATATATTATATCATTAAGAGTGCAATTACAACGCTTAACGATAAAAATGTTTGTATCATTAGATGTTGACCTTGTAGCTTTTTGCTTGTTTCATTAAGCGTTAGGTCTGCTTTGCATTCGCGACGCTTAATGATAATATTGTATCATTAGGCGGCGATTTATCATTAGTGGTTAATATTGTCAACTGTTAATGCAAGAATTTATAGCATAAGGGTTTGCAATTGCAACGTTTATTGATACAATGCTACAAGAATTTACTTAAAGTTGGTGATGTTATTTTGCCGGACCCATTCTTGATATTCGACAAATGGGAGGACGAAACACAAGGAATGTCCCATTGGTCACCAGTGTTTATTACCGATGTTACCACTTTTCTAATGAAATACGAAAGCGAGGAGAAGGCACAGCTGCATTTGAACCAATATAAAATTGGTAAAACATAAGGGTACTATACATCAGAGTGGCTGAAGGAGGTGTTTTATCATCCAACATCTACTTCATCTCCGTACTGTTTTCTGCGTGCCAGATGTACTCCATCACAGAGTAATACTATCTTTGTACTTATTTCAACATTAAATCACTTGTATTTACACATTAATTATAATATTCTCTCTTCTTATGCGGGTTCCATTAAATCGCGATATTTTCAGTACTTTGCATGGTCTTCTTTAATGCATATCCACAAGTCTTTAGTGCCGAATCTATCGAATTGATTTACTATATTTTGAAAGGAATACCTGTGTTTACCAGTGGGTTGGGGAGTCAACACAAACCAAAAAAATATGTGGGTTTTTTGGGGGTTTTTTTAACAAAAATTGACCAATGCAAGGTATCTGCGTGATGCATGATGAACTTTCCCTATACTTTTCGCCATGATGGTTCAGTTAGTCTGCGTGCTCAGTTATTTATTTGAGTGTGGTCTGAAAAGCTTTTCTTATCTATTCCTAAATCGAAAACTGAAAAAACGATTTGATGCCTTTTATTTATTACGCATCTGTCAATCCTTATTTCCTTATTGTACCTAAAATTGAAATGCAGTAACATATTCACACTTTACGTTATTATTCAACATTACACCATTGTCATTATATGATTTTTATACAAACTTCTATCGATTTTGACCCGCCAAAGCAAGTCCATCATCTCCTGGTAGTGTGTCAAAAAAAATAGTAGGTTTTTATTTAATTTCAATCTGATAAACCTTAAAGTGGCAATTGATACCTCCATGTTTGGACGTATTATTTATCAAAATAAACAGCAAAATCAAATATGTTTTTTTTTTAAATATCCCAAAATGCCATCTAATAGCTTAAATAGCTCAGTTGGTTAGAGAATTAACTACGGTACTGTAACTCATTAGTTCGAATCCCGCCCGGGCTTTTAACATTTTTCTCCCCAAAAATGTTTATAGCATATTTTTTTGGTGAAATATTGTAAAATTTAAAAATTCTAAAACGACGAAAGTAAGTACATGTACTAGTACTAGTATCGTCATGTACATAAACCCACATTCATTTCTACAGATGTCCCTTATCACTTTAATTTTATCAACAGATCACTGAACTGAAAAACACGTTAAAATTTGATTTGAAACATTTCTTCTTTTTTTCTTTATTAATAAATTTGAACGTACTTTTATGCTATGTAAACAATGCTCATGTCGTTACTCTTGTTGCCGAATAGGATATATTTAAAATCAAATTGACTGTAACAAACAACAGGAGCTGTCCAACTCAATTCATTCATAGTTAGTAAAAAGTATAAAGCAGATGTGTTTTTAACAAAAGTACAACGAGTTATCTTTACCATTGTAATACCAACAACCCAATAGAAACCTTTTTATATAAATTAGTAAACAATTCTAAACTTCAAGCGCAGTTGAATTCGTGACTACGCCAATGTAATCAAGGTGGCGTACATGGCACGGTTTGACATCCTTTGTTATAATGAAAAAAAAGATCATAAGAATATTAAAGCTGAACTAAAATTGTTCAACTCCCTTGTCTTATTTAACAATTTTGTTACATAAAATAAATGCAATCAGAAAATTAAATTTCATTTCAAAAATGATAAAAGTTCGCTGGTAATTTGTTTCTATTTATTCAATTGCTGAAATAATTTTTGCAACAGAGACAACTTTTATTTTTTGACTAAAGATTTTTTTTATTCAAGAAACATCGTTGATATTTCGACATGATTCATGCCATTACTAGATGTGTTTCCGACAACGACAGTTGATAGAGATAATAGAGAGGATATATAAACTTTTTATAAAAAAAAAAAAAAATATTTCAAACGTTATTAACCAAAAGAATTTATAGCTGATTATATGTAAATAGTTTAGGGACTTAATTCTGATTGTAACTGTGATATTTTCAACATATTTCAGGTTGGGACAAACTTGCAACCATGTGGCAGGTTTACTTTTCTGCATTGAATCTGCAAACAAATTAGGCCTTACATCTTGCACCTCAGGCACATGCATATGGGTAAAACCATCTGAAAAGAAACTCCAGCCTGCCCAAATAAAGAACATGAATTTCAAAAAAGTCAAGACATTGTAAATCTGGTAGGTACATATATACATTTACATGTATATTCTATTATGCTACATTTGGTGCATGCATTTTTTAAGTGAAGTTATTGTTACATGTTTTACATATTTACATTTAGTGACCACTTGTTGGAAAGAGTGAGGCTGACTATGATGTAATGCCTGAAGCAAACAATGACACTGAGGCCTGCATTCAGAAAACTCTTTCAGCCTCTCTGAAGGATGCTATTCCTTGTGTATTCAAAGGTATTTTAAATTAGGAATTTTATTACATGTATAATTATTTTATATTTCCTAATTCTTAAACTAACAAATAGAGGGAAACTGGAACTTAATGATTTTAAATCAGATAAAAAGGTCCAAAGAATTAAAAAAAAAAGATACTTGAGAAAAATTCTGTTATTTATTACTGATGAAATTTTTTGTTCTTAGGTCTTCATTGTTGATTGATATTATTTTATGATAGGAATGCACACCACTGATGACCAGGATACCACACAGTTACCTGTACCAGTGAATCAGAAAGAAACAGCTGATGTTATGGTTTTGATGTCTCAAGTCATTATATTGACAATATCATTAAAACAATGTAGAACAGTCATAGATACTGAGGTTCAAGCCAATAACAACCTCACCATGGGTCAATCATCCAACCCCCATTGGACAGAAATGAGGAAAGGACGGATTACGGCATCAAATTTCTATGCTGTCCAAACAAAAGTGGAAAGTTATAAGAGAAACGTTACACACTGTGACATTAAGCCTTTGCGTTCACGTATGATGGGATATTATAATGTCAATCCGAATGTGATGTCTGGACGAGAAATGGAACCTATTGCTAAAATTGAGTTTATGAAAATGTACAGAAAAAACACAAAAATGTATCATTTGATGAATGTTGTATATTTTCAGATGTTGATCACCCCTATTTAGCAGCTTCTCCTGATTTAATGGTATCATGTTCTTGCTGTGGTGAGGGTTTAGTAGAATTTAATTGTCCTCTCATTCCAAAATGTTCTACGTGTTTTAAAATTGTTCTTTCAGCAAACGTAATTTGCCAAGTTGTTTACAAAATACTGAACCACTTGCATTGAAGCATCGTATGGTCAAATTCAGGGCCAGATTGAACTTGCAAAGCGAAAATGGTGTATGCTGTACATCTATACATGCAATGGACCATATTATTTTTTACCAGCATTTTTATTCAGAAAAGTGTCATCCAAGCTTGAATTTTTATAGCTTTCATTTGGTTTAGCGGAGATTCATTCTAGGTCTTTGCAACATCTTTTGACCCAAAAAAGTTTAAATGTTCATACACCGAAGCCAATGGAAATTGACAACAAGGTACATGTGGAAGGTGAGACATATTTTTGTCCTGAATGTAATATCATAATGGTTATTATGAATGAAGTGACCAAGCTCAAAGGGCGTAGCATAAACTGTGATATGTACAATTTACTTTGGTATCATTTTCATTATATTGGAATAACCTACAAATATGTCAAATGTTTGATATCGTGGCATTGTAAAAAATGCATTCAATCTTCTTCTTAAGCTTCATTCAATAAATAATCTGAAGCAAACATTTAGAAATTGTTGTAAAATGGTTTTATACTTATGTACCTGTACATTTCATGTATATCATAAACTAGTATATTCTAATTATTACCATTGATGTTTATTGTGTGTTCACTGTATGTATTATATTTCATTGCATGCATGACTTGGAAAATAATAAATTGTTTACATTTTCTTTTCATTTAATTTCATATGATTTAATTTACATTCTCTTCGAATATTAAATGCACTTCATAACATGATATAACAAAATGCCAAAAGGAAATACATGTATACTGAAGATTCATTAGTACCAGACAATATAGGGATAGAGGGTGCATCGATTTACCCAAAAGGACCCAAAAGAACCCAAAAGGAACACAAAAGGACCCAAAAGGAAATTTTAACGTTCATTAAATGCCATAAATTACAATATAAATGTACTAAATATTATCTACTTGGGGGAGAGTTGTTTAAAAAATTAAAAAATCTGAAGTGTAGGGTGTTAGCCGCTATCTAAGCACGTTTTATTCATTCAAACGTAGTTAATATGATAACGTTGCCCAGCTCTTGCCACGTGGAGGCCATCCATTTTAAGAGCCAAAATTTAGTATTTTTGGAAAAACAAAAAACCAAAGTTCCAAATTGTTAAAAACTGTTAGATAAAAAATACAGAATAGAGGTAATTAATTTTTTTAAATGTAAACCTTTTTTTCTTATTAAAAAAATAAATAAAACGTTTGGGTCATTATTTTAAAAGAAAGTTTTTAGAAAAAGAATAGCAAATAAATAATTTAGGTACCATAGAAATTTTGTAAAAACAAGCACTAATATATACATTCATGCACCATGCAAAAAAAAAAAATAATAATAAAAAACCCCACGAACAAATAAGTCAGACGAACATAAATTATTAGAGCACTAAAAGGTATTTACAAAGCACACCTATTTGTCAAGACAAAACGAGCTCCAATATGCACAATCATATATATATATATATATATATGCAAAATTTAAAGCACTAAAAAGTTCCTATATGCAAAACAAAATTATTAAAACAACAAGATAATCATTGTGTTGTTTTAGGAATTAACGGCACGTGTATGGGTAGCCCTCCTCTATACATACAATTATCTCATTATATCATAATTGATATTAATGGGCTATGCGGAGTCGACAATTTGAACTGTTAAATATCTAATGAGATATTTCATTATTATGTATAAAGTTAAATAGGCTGACTTTTATAAATTTTGGCCGACGATTATTATAATTTCATCATGCATTTTATAAAATCCACATTTTATATCTATCGATTTTAAGCAATGCCAATATTAATATTCACATTCATTCTCTTAAGATGTTACTGACTATTTATTAAACATCCATCAATTTCCTGTATATTATAGACGTAAGAAATTACTGATCCGATAGAAGTTTAAGAATTTCTTTGTTCACTTTTTCACAATCACTATGAAACCATTTTTTAAAAAACGGCACAGAACAAGCAAGAACGTAAACAGTTCTTTTTGCACGCACCGCATGGCCACTCGTTCTTCTTTTTGATAGTCTGCCGGCGAACCATGATGAAAATCTGAAAATACCAAGGGACAAAAAAAATTAAAATAAGAAAAAAAAATCCGGTCTTATAACAGTTATCTTTTTCTATAAAATCAACTTAGTAAAATTTTACTAGAAAAATAAATTTGTGGTTGAAAAAAAAACCTATCTGGGAATATTAATAAATGTAAGCCAAGGGCTTATTTCTTATATCGGCTAAGTGATTCAAATTCCAGTCCGAAACTTGTGTGATGAGAGATACGTGAAATGAGAACCTGCTTTATAACACCAACGTCTCATAATTAAGTTCTCATGTTTTAATTAATGAAATTCTATTGGATATTTTAATCAACTCAATTATGCACGATCATTTGATTGGAACAACTTATAATAAGTAATTAGTTAATTACATTATTAAAAATAATAAATTCTAACATTTTTATCGGAATAAATATAAAATCTTTATAAAATCGTTCCCAGTAATTCCTTTTGGGTCCTTTTGTGTTCCTTTTGGAATATAAACACAGAAAAAGTTCTTAATTTTAAAATTTTTTTAAAAATAAATATAAAATCTTTATAAAATCGTTCCCAGTAATTCCTTTCGGGTCCTTTTGTGTTCCTTTTGGAATATAAACACAGAAAAAGATCTTAATTTTAACATTTTTTTTAAATATATTTAAAATCGTTCCGAGTAATTCCTTTTGTGTTCCTTTTGGGTCCTTTTGTTTTCCTTTTGGGTCTTTTTGGGTGTCTTTTGTGTCCTTTTGTGTTCCTTTTGTTTTCCTTTTGGGTCCTTTGGGTGTCTTTTGGGTCCTTTTGGGTTCTTTTGGGTCCTTTTGGGTCCTTTTGGGTAAATCGATGTACCGCACTAACTATTCTTACAATATCACCAAGATGTTGGCACATTGTAAGGGGAATTTCAAACTTCAATATGCGAAAGTACTTCATTTTTCTAATAGCCTTCTCTATAGAACGCCATAGCTGCCTTATGTGGCTATTTTATATGAAGATGGTGCTTTATTATATGAAGATGGTGCCTTACTATATGAAGGTGGTGCTTTATTATATGAAGATGGTGCTTTATTATATGAAGATGGTGCTTTATTATATGAAGGTGGTGCTTTATTATATGAAGGTGGTGCCTTATTATATGAAGATGGTGCTTTTTTATGTGATGATGGTGCTTTGTTATATGAAGATGGTGCTTTATTATATGAAGATGGTGCTTTATTATATGAAGATGGTGCTTTTTAATGTGATGGTGCTTTTTAATGTGAAGATGGTCACTCGGAACTTTATTTTTGAAGACTGAGTTAAACATTTATTATCTCGAAATTTTGAAACTAGAACAAAATTGATACAGTTAAAATCCATTTATTACACAATTGCTAGTTTCTCTTTTTTTAGCATAATAAGTATTTATGTTACGAGATGAACTGTACGACTTAATCTCAACTGAATTGACAAATATGATTAATTGAATAATACAGTATTTTGTCAGTATTTCTTGACATTTTAATTTTGCCTTTACCACTAATAAAAGGGCCTTCTTTGAGCTATATTATAGTATAGTAGACCTTTCCCTGTGACTTTCCCTTATTTTATCTTCAAGTCAAATCCTATCACCTAGGGCATCAGTCTGTTTAAAATCAGATCCTCAATCCGTTCCTTTATTTGTTTTTGTTTTTGTTTTGTTTTTTACAATGTTTTGTTTTTAAACCACTCAGAATGTGTGCTCTTCCTCCAACTCACCACTTAGGTTAAAGAGGAACGGTCATCAATGACGAAGACCGACTGGGCGATGACAATAACAAAATCAAAGTACTGAAGAACTGACGAGATTTGATTTTGTCGATGTTTATTTATTTTAAAATCAATGAATGTTATTTTGCATGACAAGTGTTATGTTATTGCATTATAATTTGTTTATTGACATAAGCGACAGTCTGTATCAGATGGTTATCTGTGATGTAAGCATCGTGTCACGGGATCATATTCAGTAAAGAGTTTGAACACCATTATATTGAGTGTTGTGACTTTACATGGTGTCAGAAGTTCGAAGCTGCAAGGATTATGGAGCAACTGAAGCCTCCAGGCCATTTATCGATGGAAGGAAATCTTGCAGAAAATTGGAAGGAGTGGATCCAAGGCTTCGATATATATCTTACAGCTCGCAAAATTATAGTAAATATACAAAACATGCAAAACAAAGAACTGGAAATCAAAGGCCTGACAGTACTGATGGGAGGTCATGTCGTAATTGTGGAAGAAGACACATGAAAGATTCATGTCCTGCATTTGGGAAAACGTGTCATCGTTGTCATAATAAGAATCATTTTGCGAAATACTGTTTGACAGAACCATCGTACAATTCAAAGAAAATTCACGCTGTTGGAGTACCAGACGATGAAGACTCGTACGAGGATACAGAACTTTTCATTGGAACCGTACAGATTAACACAGTGAATCAAGACCAGAGTGATTGGATTGAAACCTTGACCATTAATGACCACCATATAGACTTTAAGTTGGACACAGGCGCCCAAGCTAACATTATTCCGAAACATGTCTTTGACAAGTTAAAGTTGCATGACCAACACCTCACAAAGACAAGCGTCAAGTTGGTTACATATGGCGGAACTGAAATTACACCGAAGGGTATCAAGACTTTGGAGTGTTCTGTGCGAGGTGAAAAGTATGACTTGTCATTTTTCATAGTGGATGCGAATACTCAAGCGATTCTGGGAAAGAATGCCTGCACAGAAATTGGATCTATTGTGCGCGTACACTCTGTGAGCAAGGACTTGTCAAAGGAAAACCTACTGAAATCATATGAAGATGTTTTCAAGGGACTGGGTGAACTTCCTGGAAAGCACCACATCAACATTGACGACACCGTTACTCCAGTCATTCATCCACCGAGGAAGGTCCCTGTAGCACTCCGTGATAAAGTGAAAACGGAACTTCAGAGAATGGAACAGTTAGGAGTTATCGCGAGACAAGACGAGCCCACCGATTGGGTACATAGTCTAGTTACAGTCCGTAAACCCAACAAGATAAGACTTTGCATTGATCCAAAGGACTTGAATCGTGCAATTAAGAGAGAGCATTACCACTTAAAAACAGTCGACGAAGTGATTGAAAACCTTCCGCAAGCCAAAGTGTTTTCAAAGTTCGACGCAACCCATGGATTTTGGCACATCAAACTTGATGAACCAAGTTCAAAGCTGTTGACATTCAATACCCCATTTGGTCGGTACAGATACTTGCGTTTACCATTTGGAGTAAGCTCTGCACCAGAAGTGTTTTCTAAACGAGTTCAAGAGATGTTTTCGGACATAAAGGGCGTAGAGTGCATAGTAGACGACATCCTAGTATGGGGAGAGACCATTGCTGAACATGATTCCCGGGTACAACAGATGCTACAAAGATGTCGCGAAATGAACTTTAAGTTGAACAAAAGCAAAGTGGAGTTCCGTGTACCCGAAGTGAGGTATGTCGGACATTTGATTACGAACAGTGGTATTAAGGTAGACCCTGAGAAAGTACGAGCGATAGTAGACATGCCAGCACCAAAGGACGTGTCAGGAGTCAAGCGCATTTTGGGCGTCGTACAATATGTAGCTAAGTTCATTCCGAACTTGTCTGATGTGACGGCACCACTTCGTACACTCCTGCAACAAGACGTCGAATGGCATTGGGATGCACCTCAGCAGGAAAGTTTCGACAGACTGAAACAATTAGTCTCAAGCACACCAGTACTCAGTATATATGATGTGCACAAGCCTGTTACCATTTCCGGTGACGCAAGCTCCAAGGGACTTGGCGTAGTCCTCCTCCAAGATGGACATCCGGTGGCATACGGTTCGAGGGCTTTAACAGAGACACAGAAGAGGTACGCTCAGATTGAACGTGAAATGCTAGCTATCGTATATGGATGCGAGAAGTTTCATCACTACATTTATGGCCGAAAGGTGACCGTGGAGACGGATCATAAACCCCTTGTCGCAATCTACAACAAACCACTGTATCGAGCGACGCCTAGACTTCAAAGAATGCTTATGAAGTTACAACGCTATGACCTGAAGTTAGTGTATGTACCGGGAAAGGATATGCATATTTCAGATGCATTGAGTCGATCTTACCTGCAAGAGACCCCTGAGATTCTAGTCGACGATGAGATCGACGTTGATTCAATTGAGGCACAACTTCCTGTGTCTCCAGCAAAACTACAGCAACTCAAAGAGGCGACTGCTGCTGATGAGACATTACAAACGCTGAAAAATACCGTTTTGATTGGTTGGCCAGTCGACAGATCAAGTGTTCCATTGAACATCTTACAGTATTGGAACTACCGTGATGAAATCACTGCCATCGATGGCCAACGACTCATGGTGCCAATCAGCTTGAAAAAGGAAATGCTCAATAAGTTACATGAAGCACACATGGGCATAGTGAAAACACAGACAAGAGCACGAGAGCTGTTGTTTTGGCCCAAAATGAACCAGGACATTGAAGACTTTATAGGACAATGTGCAGTTTGTAACAAGTACAGGAATTCCAACTGCAAGGAACCTTTGATATCACAGGAGATGCCTTCACGTCCATGGTCAAAAGTTGCTGCAGATATGTTCCAGTTTAAAGGCTCTGAATACCTCCTGTGTGTTGACTACTACTCCAAATTTCCAGAAATTGTCCGTATGTCGTCAACTACCAGTGCACAAACAATCACATGTTTCAAATCTCTGTTTGCTCGTCATGGCATTCCGACAGAACTATTTACGGATAATGGACCTCAGTTTTCGAGTTATGCATTCAAGAAATTCGCAACTGAGTGGGATTTCATTCACACCACCTCAAGTCCAAGATACCCGCAATCGAATGGCCAGGCGGAGAGATGTGTTCAGACTGTCAAGAACCTGCTCAGAAAAGCTGACGAATCCGGAGGCGACATCTACACCAGTCTTATGAACTACCGCGCATCACCGATTGACGGAATAGGACTATCACCATCGCAGCTACTCATGAACAGACAGTTGCGTACAAAGTTACCAATCACAGCTGACTTGTTGAATTCGAAAGCTGTTGAATCCTGCAAACCTCAACTTATTGCGCGCCAGGAGAAACAAAAGTACTACTATGATCGTCATTCCGCAACGTTACCCAACGTCAACAAAGGTGAAATAGTTCGCGTACAGAAAGATTCGAAACAGTGGGAGCCAGCCATAGTAGACCAGAAACTTGCAGACAGATCTTACGTAGTCCGCACGGGTGACAATCAGCTATACCGCAGAAATCGCAGACAACTTCTAAAGACCAGAGAAACCACTTTGCCGTCTGACGTCTCTGATCATTCCGAAGCAATGTATGACGCACCACCACAGAGTCATTCAGAACCCAATCCGCCAAACACCACACCTGCGAAACCCAACCCGCATGAAAATGCTGCCACTCCACACAGAGAACCCAGACCACAGCGAACACTGAGACGACCAAAACATCTGGAGGATTTCATTTGTAAATAAACTGTTAACTGGTTGATTCATACATGTTTATAAATGGACATGTTTTTGTTTTTTTAGTTCAATATTAGTAATCTTTTCAGGAATGGAAAAGATTTTTTGAAAGGGGAGATGTTATGTTATTGCATTATAATTTGTTTATTGACATAAGCGACAGTCTGTATCAGATGGTTATCTGTGATGTAAGCATCGTGTCACGGGATCATATTCAGTAAAGAGTTTGAACACCATTATATTGAGTGTTGTGACTTTACAACAAGTACATGTAGTTTCTAATTTGTATTTGAATTACGCACATTTTTATAAAATGAATTTTTGGACTTTTTCGACAAGAATGTCGAGAAACCCCCCCATATGAATCATGTTAAATAATATTTAAAGATAAAATTAATTCAATCAAACTATGTATCAGTAATAGAAATATTTCTCGAAAATTGTATGGATCCAAGCAATATTGAACTCTATAGTCTCCTTCAACTAAACGCTCGGCTGACACCGTAAATCTCCGACAAGCAAGGGAGACTACTCTCTGCTTGTCGGAGATTTACGGAGACAGCCGAGCGTCGAGTTGAACGAGACTATATTGAACTCTGGCGTAGGAATACATACGACTACAAAAAATATCTAAATAAATGTTCGTACCATTTAAAATCTGACTATTTTCAAGCTATTTATAAATAAGTTTCCTTGAAAAACAATGCTTTAGCATACATTACATCGAATTTATCAATTATGTTCAAGAACTAAGTCTTGTCAGCAGCGATGATTTGTGATGAGGTCCAAACACTGTTTCACTTTCGGTTTGTCTAAGTAACTACATAGGAGAGTTGATTAAAATAAACTCCCAATTAAGAGCGGATGAAAGATCTTATTTTAATCAGATTGCTAGGGCATAACCTTCGCTTAAACACAAATAATTATTAAAGTCAATTTTCTGCTTTTCAGGATAACGTTACTAGGTTTTAATTCTTGTAATATTCCGTCATTATATAGTTGTCACTTAATAGATGTAAGTTCGGTTGGGGTAAAGTCGTACACAGCTAGATCTTGTCGATACCTTATATACTAATTGTGCTAGAAAAAAGAGGAACTAGCAATAGTGTATCAAATGGATTTTGATCGCATCAATTTTTTGTTTTACTTTCAATATTTCGAGATAATACATAAATGGTTAACTCAGTATTCAAAAATAAGAGGGGTTCCGAGTGACCACCTTCACATTAAAAAGCACCATCATATAAAAAAGCACCATCATATAATAAAGCACCATCTTCACATAAAAAAGCACCTTCAGATAAAAAAGCATCATCACATAAAAAAGCACCATCTTCATAAAATAAAGCACCATCTTCATATATATAATAAAGCTCCACCTTCATATAAAAAAGCACCACCTTCATATAATAAAGCACCATCTTCATATAAAAAAGCACCATCTTCATATAATAAAGCACCATCTTCATATAATAAAGCACCACCTTCATATAATAAAGCACCATCTTCACATGAAATAACCACAGCATAATATAATAAAGCACCATCTTCACATGAAATAGGCACATAAGGCAGCTATGGCGTTCCATACTTCTCTACTAAAAAAGCCATCTATTAGCAATTTCTTTTGTTTTCCTAACATCATTAGCAGGCATTTGACTGACCCCATGTTTGCCCGGG
Source organism: Magallana gigas (assembly GCF_963853765.1). Classification (NCBI taxonomy): domain Eukaryota; kingdom Metazoa; phylum Mollusca; class Bivalvia; order Ostreida; family Ostreidae; genus Magallana; species Magallana gigas. The sequence continues at coordinate 29,026,113 of NC_088858.1, read as the reverse complement.
GGGGGGGGGGGGGGGGGGTCAATTGGGTAACATGAAGAAGGGTGCAATCTTGCAATAGATTACTGAAACCTTTGTCGGCCATAATACAATCTAAAGGCTCTATAAGATCAATAAACCATGGGAGTATTTGGTATTTCTGAAAGATGTGACTAGGTTAATAATAGGTTATATCTTACTACATCTTTTTGAGCATTAAAGACTAAACAGCTCAGATACCTTTTCAACAACTTCACGCATGTTGTGAAAAATCTTGACACATACAACGCGTGTGGCTCTGGTAGAGGTTTTCCAAATCTGGGTTTAACAACAAGAGATAGTCTAAGGTGGCACGGGACAGTTTTTTTGATACAATTCATTGTAGCCAGGGGATGCGTGTCTTCGGAACTCTGTAACTAGAATTTCCTTAATTCCCATTCAGCACAAATACCTTTAATTCACTCTTACAATCGCCAATTTCTGAAGAAAATGATTAGTCAAAACCTGTAAAATTCTCTACATACTCAGGTTTTTATGAGATTTTTACCCTTTCATATTTTGCTAATTTTTCATGATTTTTCAGCTTTTTAGACCTCCATTCCCTGCAAAGGGTTGACCTTCCATACCGCGTGCATGTTGCACCATCACATGTCAGAAACTTACCGGTGTATAGTTTACAATATCCAATACACCTACTTTTCGTGTTATTTTACCTCCCGTATGTAACTTGCAATTTCACTGTGTAAAGTCAACACAACAGTCATAGCCGTTGGTTTCGCATTTCCTTCTGATTCTCATGTACCTAACATATGGGGCCTACATATTGCATATCAATTTCAACAAGAGACACTCCTCTAACTAATGATAATCATTAAAAATCATTTCATGAATTTTAGCAACACCCATAAGCCTTCAAGTACAGCAACTCTCAATTTTACAAAAATATCCGAAACCTGTCCCTTGCCACCTAAGGGTTGGCCCTGTAATGGTCCTGCACGGAAGGAAGCGTCTCGTCATAGTAATAGGCAAGCAACTGAACGTTCATATTTCATGGAAAACAAACCATAATTCTGAAATAACCCAGATATGAATATCAATTTTACATACATACATACATACCGTATAACGGGTAATTTTTACTGCTGTGATTTTTTACGAATTTGTCATAAAATAGGGTGATTTGAATTTTTACGCGTAATTTTTTTACGAATTGGACATGTCCGTAAAAATTAAAATCATATGTGGTAAAAGGGGGGAAAGTTTCACCGTGACTTTGTTACAGTTAACACACATACAAATCAGAAAATCGTTTTTCCGTTATTTAACGATTCCTTATTTTTATGATTGTGTTTATACATTTACCTTTATTTCATATGTGATATACACTTTTAGTTTACTTATTCCTATTTATCTGGGTATCAATATGATGTACACCATGTGCTCGTCTCAGTTCGATTTACCGGGAAAAAAAGAAAGACAACTCCATTTCATTTTTTTCTCTCTCTCTTTCTTTCTCTCCCAACCAAAAAAGACATCTAGCTACTACTAAAGAAAGCATTACTTCAGTTCATTGTGTTGGCTATTTTAAATTGAATGATGCATCGCTTAAATATAGCTTGTTCATGCTACATGTATCTGTAAAACACAGACGATAAGTGCAGAAACCAGAATTAATCGATCCGTCACCATATACACCAAGTTCTATTTTAATATCCATAACACTGTTAAAAGCACTACTGTCATTTCCGATATATTTCATTTTATCAAATAAATTATACAACATGACTACTTTTTAAAAAAATGAAATATATCGGAAAGGACACTACTTGGCATATAAACGCTACCTATTATTGTTACCCAGTAAATTAAGAAAATATTATCGAAAAGAACTTCAAATCATCACCTTCCTGTAAAAGTAGAAAATAAAGAAAAGTTTTTATGTTTATTACGAAATTTAATCATCGGAGAGGATTTATTTGAACAATGAAATGCTTCCTTTGATGATTATTGCGGGTGATGAACAGGTCGGGTACACTACCTTATATGGATAGCATTATACATGTGACAATTTACGTCAAACAGGTTCTCCAATCCATTGAATGAGTCGCAAAGCATGACGGTATACAACGTGTTTACTTTTCAACACATACACGTGGTTTGTGGCTGTTTTACACACAATATATAATTGCTTACCGGAAAATTCGTACAAGTTGGTTTTTACTTTAGAAGGTAAAAAAAGGAAAGATTACGTACCGTAGACTTTATTCCATGCTCAAATTGGAAAATACGGTTGTTTTAATTTATCAATTGATGCTTCAAAAATCGATCAGTATCAATAGACTGGCATACATATACATACAAGTACAAGCAAATTTTGATAAGGAAAAACTGCATAATTGTTTATTGGTGACTAAATTATTGTACACCATTTATAAATGCAGGTAATTGTACATTTTTAACATGCGTAAATAGCCACGATTGTAGTAATGAACAAATATACAAATACAGAAGTACAAGTTATGGATCATGTAGTATTTTGTACACTAAGCATTCTGATGAGTGTCCCTGGAGAAAATTTCAAAATTCTACTAATGTTGTCCCAAACCTGGGGCATCACGTGAAAAACGTACTCACTGCTTCTAATATAATAGGAACTTTAACAATGGGGTATTTAAATAGGTTTGATATAAGGCCTCATAGGCAATATTTTTCAAATGTGCGCATAGAAATGAAAGATCAGACATGACTTAATATATTTATTTCATTAATTCTGAAAAAAACAATTGAAAATGAGTTTCCAAAGAACAATTCAAAATGGTATATATTTTCAATACGCTTTGTATACACTGAAACGTAGCCCACAATGCCTTGCAACTCATTCACCTGATTGGTTTGTCAATAAAAGTAAACAGATAGCTAATTTTGTATGCAAATTAATGCCGACTTCACAAAATCTAGTGGTCTCGACCTGATGAAGGTAGCGATCATTGCAGGAAAAAACTTACATAACCCTGCAGTCCTTGGTTTTTCTTAGGTCGCTGTAGGTTTCGACCAATCGATAAACAGGGCGTGTCCTTTTCAGTCCTGTCAGTTTCTTGTCAGTTTCAGCCGCTGTATATTTCGACCAATCGATAAACGGTCGTGTCGATTTCAGTCTGGCTGTTTCTATTGAGCTGTGAATTAACTATAAGTTTCCGTAAGAAATAGAGCGAATATTAATTGGAATATGTAAATATATATGTAATATCTGTTTATAACCATCCGTTAATGTGATGCATAATAAAAATGTTTAAATTAGATTAAAAACTAATCATATTGTTTGTTCACCCCATTTATTTTCTGTTTGATCTTCACAATGATATTGTGCACGTGTAAACACATTCAATGGGTTTGGATGAAAATATACTGAACTGAACATATTAAGCAAAAACAAATCAACACAAAATATTCAACAAACATGTGGGGTAAGCCCTTATATGTGCGGGCGACTTCATTGTGTACACAAGAGATTTGAAATACCCCAAACAGAAGGAAGTTGAAATGCAAATAATTAGGCCTACTTTTGATAGATTTTGTAAAAAAAAAAAAAAAAAAGACAGAAAAGTATACAGTTTTTGAAAGTTTATGATGAACATGTTTTTGTCAATTTTCTTCAATTATCAAGGCTCCATGATAGATGAGAAACAGCGTTTTCAGTATTCAAATATTTCTCTATTGAGGATAGCGTATAGTATATAGGATTTTCAATTTCGTATATAGACAACTTATAGATTGATCATGATGACTTATATAGATAACTTATATATTGTTCATGATGAATTTTTGGTACTTCCATATCTTGATGTTTCGTACATTACAAAGAAAAAAACTTCAAACTTTCGAAAACACGAAACGCGATGTGATTCGAAATACCCACAAATGACTATGTATACATGTTATTACAGTTTATCGTAGTAATCACGACTTCCTGCTGTTATTTCATTCTATCTCATCAATTTGCTAAAAATGTAGCAATTATAAAGTTAGCCTGTATAATTTTTCTACAGCCTGTGACGTTCACCATCTGCATACAAGTATTAAAGGGAGGACAAAGAAGAGTTAATTTGAGGTTGAAATAAGAGAAAATACAGAACGGGTGTCGTGTAAAGACTCCCCACACTGTGTGCTGTTTGGGCGAGATACTGGATATGGCCACTCTGTGGGACCGATTGTCTCGGAGGATGAGGGTTGTGTGGTTTGGTTTCTTTGTATCGCCTCTCGGTCCCGCCTCTCCCTCGCTCTTCTGTTCTGGAACCATATCTTTACCTTTAAAGGAAGGTCAAACATCAATACTAACCAATAATGTACATAATTAACAGGAACCGCGAAATGACATTAAGTCGGTTTGTTGACGTCTTTATTTACCACCTAGGCGTATACCCATTCAATTAGTGTTTAAGGATGTGGTGCGTATTAAAGTCATTTTCTCTTAATTATATGGAAAGGTGTCATCCGTATGTTGAATAGATAAATTGTAAAATGATGGAGAAGTCAGGTGTTGAAATGCTATCCGATTATTCCTAATTTAATAGACAAATATCCGTAAATGATAGTATATTGAACACCTCTACATCAGCCTCTATTATTACTTTTCACCTCCTTTTCCACCTCGCTGGTTGAAATAGTTTCAAGGCGAGATAACAAGCCTTTGTGACGTTTTAGTGATAATTTACATATTAACTTAGAACATGCAAGAGAGAAATCAGTTATTTTATTACATAAAAAATTTGTATTGAATCTCATTCACTATTATTAAAGAGAAAATAATTTTAAAATTCTCTGCTTAAACAATAACATAAAAAAAAACAATTCTTGACTCTCAAAATATGATTAAGCAACATTCTTTTTTTTTTTGGGGGGGGGGGGGGGGAGGGGTTCTGTAAAACCAAAATTTTAATAGTCTTAAAATCTTAAAATTCAAAAGTTTTATACACATGTAATATGTACTTCCTCTCACGTTGTAGTAAAATTATATCATCGTTTTTTTTTTCATTTTCCCCCCTCCTATTAATATTTGTGTATCAGAGGAACAAATTGATGATTTCAAGCTATTTGTGTACTTCGTACCAACCATCATTTTTTAGCCCGGCTTTGCTGAAAGCAAAGTCTTAGAGCTAGGAATGCAAATTGCAAGTGTTCCTGTAAATAGCACAACTGCAAAATTAAACAAAAAAAGGAATAGCGTCAACGTAGAATCTTCTGCTATACCAAAGAGAGAGAGAGAGAGAGAGAGAGAGAGAGAGAGAGAGAGAGAGAGAGAGAGAGAGAGAGATTTTGACAGTCACAAAATGCATAACTACAGGTACTCATTAAAATAGCCCGACTTTTTTATTTGCAATGTCACATGCATGAATAATCTGCTGAACAAAATAAGTACCGGTATACATACAAAAAATTCTATTAAAGTGTTAATTTTTTCGAATAGAATAATTTATGAATCATTAAAGAAATTAATGTGAAATTTTCAACAACAACAAAATTGTTCGCAAAAGCATAGGAAAAGAATTAAGGCAATACCGATTGAAATCAGTAACCTCAAAACAAGAATCAGTAATTCGCAGCACGTACAGTGGAACTTGGACTTCATTTTTTTGCAATATACACGGCAATTTCTTGATCTGCGAATGACTTGCAAACAAAATTGTCTGAAATTTAAGTAACTCAATTATTTAATGACAGCATTAAACATCGGACCACCTAAGGAGTTGACGATGGTCAAAAATGTTGACCATTCAAAGCCATTCAGAGCGACATTTTGTCGGATGGCGGCTGCCAAAGACAGAACCATCAAATTACATAAATGATAGGAGAGCGTCTTATAATTTGAAGATTTTGTTGACATTTAAATCGTCTAATATACTGGTTTACTAAATCTAATGAAAGAGTAAAGCGTGAAAAATACAGTGTTAAAATTGAAGGGTTTGCAGCAGACTTTGGGGTTGGATTTTGGAGAGGGCGACACATATTAACAAAGACAGATCGTTAAGATTAGTAGTCATTCATTATTGTCTAACGCCGGAATTTCCTGTAAAATTGCTTGTTGTTGTATATGACTTTTAAAACACTCCTCTCTCTCTCTCTCTCTCTCTCTCTCTCTCTCTCTCTCTCTCTCTCTCTCTCTCTCTCTCTCTCTCTCTCTCTCTCTCGTCATTAGTCATAAAAAAAAACCCTGTCAGACTCACAAAAAGGAAAGGGAAATTAATAAAGCAGTATTTGTGACATGATTCTTCCAAGCAGTATCAATTCGTCTATTATGGTTATCATATAATCAAAGAGGTAATAAGCAGATATTTTGATATCCTTGAATTTCTATCAAAACACATCAAAGAGCAATCAATAACAGTAATACTGTTTTATGTGATTTTCTTGACACATTAGAAAAAACAAAGCTTTCATATTTGCAATTTAACGACGATAATTGACACTATAGATAGCGAGAATATATACTCCTTTTATGATAAGTCGTAAAATGAAACTCATTGAAAGATGCGCGATTTTCTTTGAAATATTTTGTTGGTTTGATAACGCCTTTTCTCATTAAGTCTGTTCAACGTTTGTTCGGCATTTTACATGCCAACAGAGTCAAACACGGTGCGAAATACTCATACACAAGTAGAGTTTGGGTCTTCTCTCTCTCTCTCTCTCTCTCTCTCTCTCTCTCTCTTTCTCTCTCTCTCTCTCTCGTTATTGCAATTAGCTTAGCCACAGATTATCTCATTGTACCTTGTTTTTTTAAGATTGCAGAAAAAGGAGATATTTCTTTTCAGATATCTTAATATTGATCTCATTGTAAATCTCGGTGCTTTTTATCATTTTTATTACAGCAACTATACTGCCGAGTTTGACTCATTAACTGTTACTCTATAGAGCTTTACCTTACCGAAAGAAATCAGTAACACAATATTAGTTATATTTTGTCTAAAACACAACGCTATAAATATTAAATTTGTAATAAATGTGTCCGAGTCTCCGCTTTAATGCAGTGAAATTGCTTATTTCCGTCACCGTTTTACCAATTTCGCAATGTTGATGAAAATATGAAGCTATTACTTTACTCGGTAGTCGTATGAATTAACGTACAAAGCTACTCTGCAATAATTTATTACTCTAATTAAACCACAATACTTGCCTGAAATGCTTTTGAAATATTGTTTAAGAGTCGTAAAAAACAATGGTCACACAATGCATTCTTTAAGAAGTACATTCTTTTGGCAGTTTAGAATTTTTTTCAATTTCTAATTACATGTACTTTACTGCTTTGTTTAAGAACGGGATTATTCTTTGTATTCTCTCTTTCGTCACTTTTTAACGATAAAAAAAAGACGTACCTAATGAAATGAATGCAATTGCATTCACAGAATAAAAATCCAAGATTTTTCTTTTTACCCGTGGAAATTTGCAAGAACCGGTAATTTATAATGGGATAATATGCATTTAATATTGATATACTTTATCAATTCGGAATTATTAATATTATCATTTGAATATTTGATGCCGTTTGCAATGCAAATGCCCGTAAATACAGTTCATATATTTATCTTTTGACCCTTATGGTTTACATGACTATTGAATAATTAAGGAAAACGTGATGTGAAAACATCTAGAGACCGAGTCTTTGCATGATCAGTGGCAAAACTATGGATCTGTAAATGGCTTTTGTATTGTATAACTTTTTATCCGTATTGTATAAATTCCATTTGTACAGCTTTCCAATCATTATCTTACATTTTTTTGGATTTGTAAAAATTTGATTTCTTCTGTAGGATTTTCAAGGTGCATTGTATTATTTCTTGTAAAAGTTTGCCTTTGTGTTGCATAAATTATGACAAAGCATTTACAATCCTTTGAAAGGGATTGTTTATTTTGGTTTGTTATCAATGATTTCATTGGTTTAATCTAATTCTTACAAGTTTTTGAACTAGTAAATGTGCAAGATGTATTTGATGGTTAACAAATGGTCATCGGTCTTAAGTATATCATCGAAAGAAATTGTGCGTGAATAGACAGCCAGGGACGGTTCTAGAGACAATGAAACGTTGCACAATTAAACATAATTTCACAGGGTCGGCACCGTCCTTAGGTGACGGAAACTTTATATAGAGTAAGTAAGTTAATGATTTATTATAGTGACATGTGTTTTATAAACAAATAAAGATACATGTATATGATATAATAATAAACACCCGGCCCATCGGACCTATATGTCACTTTATAGACATGAGTATACAAATAATAAGTTTACACATTGTTATTTTTATACAGGATAGATTGTCTGCACATAAAAGCTGAATATACAAATTTTGCAGTCTGTCTAGGAAAGTTAGATAAGAGAAAACCAGTGCAGTCTGAGTCTGATAGAGTCTATAGAGATACTTATGTATAATACGTTACACATACCTGTCAGTGCCATGGGTAGCCGGGTAATTTTAACGATGAATAATAATAATCTTAAACTTTTAAATTTTTATGCTCAACGTTTGATTTGTTTATTCATAAGATTTACACATTCATATGATACAATGTTGGAACTTGGAAGCATACTGTTTTGTTCATGCTTGTATATAATGTGTACGAAAATTTTCTTAATTACTTTCTTAGCCTATTCTTTAAAATTGAAATAAAAATCAACAACAAACAAATCTAAAATAGTTAATGTATACATGTCCGTGGCCTTGACTCTTTTTGTTGCAGCTGATCATGACTGGAAAATATAACTTATTTTTAATCAGTGAATGGGTATTTAGTGCGTCGTATCTTTAAATGTTCTTTGGGTCAAATTTTACAATAATTGTTATCACTGTCCCAAGTAAGAATTGATGAAGAAAAAAACCCAGCATTTACAAATTAATGCTCAAGTTACCATAAGGTTTACTGCCAATCTGTCGGGGTATAAAATGTATGAAATTGAAAAAAACGCTAGTGTATGCATATTCTTTTGCATTATTTAAACATGATTTATCAGATCCAAAGTATCTGCCCTACACTTTCCACTGGGTTTTAATTCATTTGACAATGATTACTTATCAGTTAAAATTCAATTATAGCTTTTGGACATCATCCCATACTTGTTGAAATACCAAAGATCTAATCAATTACTCCTGGTCCAGGCATTTTTTTTAGTTTATTTGCAAAAAGTCATAATTTATAAGTATTGGTGATATTTTTGGCCATAAACTAACATTTAGTAAAGAAAAAATCCAAATAATTTAGCTTTAAAATTTTCCTTCATTTGTACACAGGGCTCTTATTCTTGATGGAATTAAAATGCCCTAAAAATGGCGTTCTTAAAATAAAAGTGTTTGTTGTAGCAATGACCTATATACGAATACATGTGTATAGACATTATATACTTGTCCCAGGCTGTAGACAGACAAATCACAATTGCTTAAGAAATTAGAAATAAATCTTTGAGTATTATGAGGTGATGAAATACGGTACGGGATAACCAAATCCAATAAAGCCCGAGGGGCGTTACGATAGATTCGATCACCCCGACCGTATTTGATCACTTCATAATATTTAAAGATTGATTCCTTACTACTAATATTTAAATATCATATCTTTTTCAGCAATTGTACTATTTAATATTTAAAAGTCAGCAATGAAATATATTGGACTTCACATTACAAAATCGATTTGTAGTGTTATCTTACACAAAGACACTGGAAAATGTAAATATTATTATACATGTATACGCCCACCTTCGAATATAGAGAAAAACCGAACAGCGTCAAAAGTCGCACAGATTGCAATACTTTATCAATTTGGGGGGTTTTTGGTTGTTGTTTTTTTTATTGAGAAAATTAATTCTGAAAATAAATAAATGAAATAATGGCAAAATTGCAATTTTGGACCACATACACTATGCGTATGAAATTTAGAATAAATGAACTACTTTCGTTAGAATTTGGGGTTTTTTCTTCTTTTTCTAGCAGGACTCACTGTGTAAACGGTGGCTTTAGCTACGACGCCCGATTAATCGGATGGTGACTGCACAGACGTCGAAATAGTTCTTTGTGAAACACGAAGATGTTAATACATGTCTTTGTGTCAGTTATGTTTATAGTTTTTACCGTATCTTTTTAAAACCTTTAAAAACAGTTTGAAATAGCGGTGCAACTTTTTCTAAACCAATCTAAGGGAATTAAATATTTCCTTCACAATAGAATTCTATAGATAAATTTGCTATAGATAAATTTGCTATTCAGTCTAATTCCATCAAAATATGGACAATTACATATCAAAAGGGTCAAGAGTCAATAAAGGTTCCTAGAGAATTAAATCAAATTATACGAAGTTGGAATCTAATAAACCTTAGAGAAAGAATTTAATAATTCCATAAACGAGGTTGCGTTGAGATTTGTGATAAAAGTTGGGTAGTATAAAATATAAGATATTTGGTGCCTATATATCTACACGTGTGATTTCCAGAAAAATACTAAAATACTTAGAGCTTATTAAAGGCTAAAAAAAGCCTAGCAATTTTATTTCAATGCTGATTTAACCAACAAAATAACGCGAATTTGGCTCTTCACTAGATATTTTTGGTCTGTTCGGAAAATCATATTGTTAAAATAACGCTCTCAATTTTTCTTCCCAATATTTGAAGATAGAAATAGAAACCCTAAGTTTTAGAATCTGTATTATGTATAAGATACATGTATTATATTTTTCGAATCATTGTAATATTTTAGGGTTTTATATAGCTCTTGAAGTCGGATTTATGCATTCGAAGAACAAGTCTAAAATTAAGACTTGGTGACCTGATGCAGGCACGTAGCATCAGAGGGACCAGCCCCCCCCCCCAATTTTCTCGCAGCTTTTCTTTAATTTAAAACTTAAAAAAGTAAATTAACATAGAGTCCCCCGACCCCCACTTTTTTGGGAGTATATTAAATGAAATTGGTGTTAAACGAAGTTATAGGTACGCTATGGATTAGGATTTATGAGAATTTTTTATTTTTAATATTTTGCTTGTCAGGATTTTTTTGGCTGAAATTGCCCCCCCCCCCACACACACTTTCAGTAACGATGCTACGTGCCTGTGTTACACATTGTTGCTGTAACAGAACTTACTCTGTTTTCTGTGAGACTGAGTGCTGTTGAAAGCTCGGCCACATCCATGCTACTAAGGTAATGAGTCCGACGAAACTTGTGTTCCAAAACAGCCACCTGATGTTGGGTAAATGGTACACGAGGATTTCTGCCTAGTTTTCTTTTTTTCATTCCATCTTTCTTTTTGAGACCTACGCAAAGATAAGTGGAGTACATAGCGTGTTAATACTTATCTTTGGTGATTCATGCAGGATATGAAGATAGTGATATTGTAGAAAAAATACAAAACCAACGTTGAATAATCAAAGATAGCATTTAGCAAGTAACTAAATTATTGTTAATGTACATCAGTACGTTAGATAAAAGAAATAGCCAAGTGTTCTTTGAGTCTAACGTCATCTTTAAAACCCTGAATCTGCGTCCTCATGACGATCCCACTGCGTCCTTATATACATATCAATTCCTATACAATTTTACTAATTAACATTAACTACCAATAAGTAGAGAACGTCGTATGCACGCAGTCAGCGCGCAGAGCACGCCATGGACACGAGGTAAAAACTCTTTGCACGTCATGGGCGCTCGGCGGATACTCAGCGAGAGCGCAGTCAATCGCCATGTAGAACTCTGTGAAAACGCAGTTACACGCTGTAGGAGCTCCATAGAAACGCCTCGGTCGCCGTCAGGACGCCGTGACTTCTTCACTTGTAAAAATTTCAAATAAAATTGTACATTTTTTCTTAATTTTACTGCGATCCTACGGCGATTCCAAGAATTTTACAACGCCATGAACATGCTGAGGGAACGCAACTTGGCGTCACAGAGAGAGAGAGAGAGAGAGAGAGAGAGAGAGAGAGAGAGAGAGAGAGAGAGAGAGAGAGAGAGAGAGAGAGAGAGAGATTGTGTATGGATCTAAGTCTAAGATTAAATGACCTAAAATAGAAGAAATGATTTCCTCTCAGTCCACCAATCCTTTATTATAGAGAAGAAGCTGACGTCCATTGAGGTAGCAATTCCTTCTCACACCTTCCCATCTGTCAAATTTAGGTTAATTTTCCATCAAGAGAAAAAATTTGTATAGGTTGATCCAAAATTCCTCCTCAAGATATTTCTGTGTAATTTGTTGTTGATAAAAACACAATAGATTCACGGAAAGTTTAATGGCTCTAATTATACGCTGGGATACAAGATCTCTTTATCTAATTAGTTAGCGATTTGCCTTGGGGAAATTAATATTCCAGGTAGATTCCTTATGAAACATCATTTACCGGAGACAGAAAAATTGAAACATAAAAGAAGGAAAGATAATAATGTATTAAATGCGTGTAAAGACACAAATTAAAGCATAACAGTTATTCATTAAATATTTTATATAAAGCCATTTATGGCTTAATTTCCTCCGAAGGAAATGCGTATAGAACGCCAAACGGAAGATTCAGCCATTAAAAATCATACATCTCGCCCGAGTCTCCTTTAACAGATGCCATACGCTGTATTCCTGGGAATACATACATTTGGGCATTACGATTTACCCAAGAGATTTGCTGCTTTATTTTAGCGAGAAAATATGTTTAAAGACAAAAAAAGAAGTCAAAATACTGTGATATTTATTTATCTTATGAATAAGTTATGAAAATATCGAATAATGATAATCCATTTTAACAAAGAATGGTGTAAATTCAACATTTGCAGTAGTTTGCCGAAATAACGAATGTGTTTATGTGTGGGATGTGAAGGCCTTCAGAAGCGTTTAAAAGTTAGAAATTTAAAAATCAACCTCAAAATGCCAACATTAATTGCTATTTTCCGCATTTCAAAGCAGACTATGAAATACTACAATAGATTTTTTTTCTTAAATGTTAATATGTGATTAGTAACTCCATTTTATACCTCATATAGAAGAAACACAAAATATATGTGAGAAACACAAAATTCTATTATTTAGTTTTTAAAAGAGGTCATCTCATGATATCAAAATGTACCAAATTTTGCTATTTACATGGAGTATAACAAACGTAGATTAAAACAATGGATTCATTCAAAAATTAGGAAAAATAACTAAAATATTTCTGTCCGTAAAATTTCCATTGCGTACATCTTTTCTTTAATGTCAATACTTTAATAAAACATGTGCCCATTTGAAGGTTTATCATAACGTCATAAAGCACAATGACGACGTTGATCCACACAATGACGAGTAAAAAATAAAATTGTCCTGAAAAGCCTCCCAAAAAATCTACATTTTAATATTGTGTTTGATTTAAAAAATTGATATAAAACAATTTTCTTTAAAACATGATGTTTTAAATGATTGCGCAAAAGCATGGACAATGACAACTAAAGTCGAAAACCTTAAATCTTTGAAATATGAACGATTTTCTTGGATATTCCAACATCATTCCGACTTTTATCTTAAACGGATCTACGTTGATATTGAAGTTTGCAACATGAATGTATGGTCACAACGAGTTTTAACATACGTAAACTAAAATAATAATACTACGTTTTTATGCGTGTAAAAACCACAAGACGGATCATTTAAAATTGAAAATCTATATATAACCTCTGAAAAATTCACTACCAATGCTAAAAAAAAATCCATCAAGATATACTAACATCTTCTATGTATTTTCTTCCCTCATCTAAAAGAAATCTATTGTGTTCAAAAAAAGCCTTTGAATACAAGCAAGAATATATGCATTCCTAAAATGTTTATAAATAATGGGTTTGAATGAAGATTTAAAGGATTGGTGAGATGTGTACATGTATATTTATACTGGGTAATTGTGATTTGGTGTTGCGACTAGTTTTATGAACAGTTAATTCTATTTTGTTTTAAGGGTTAAAAAATCCAGTTGATGTAAATACAATAAAATATAATATTTCTGTAGTAGTATGACTTTAAAATAACAAGTTTACTCTAACATTTGAAAGAGCGTGTTGCAGAAACGCGGGATTATTTCCTAAACGCCAGAGGGACTTTTAAGATGGTATGGGACACCTGTCAATATCAATGTGAATAAAAATACATTGTAAATAAAATACTTTTATTGTGTCTATATTTTCAGATTTTACAATATTTGACCCCAAAGTATATTTTAAAATTTTTTAGAAAGGTAAATTTTCTAGAGCCACAACAGGATTCGAACTGATTTATAGATTCGTAGTTTACATCCTAACCCACTGCACTAGCTAGGCTGTTAAGTAACAATTTTGATAAAGAACAAATTTCTGAAATAATACTTGGTTTTATTGTTTATTCTTAAAAAGGAAGTACGCCACAATGTGGAGGTATCCTATACCATCTAAATACGAAGAGTCAAATATAAATATAGACACAGCTACATAGATAACTATATTACATGTAACATAGCGGGTATGCCATGTACACAGTAAATAACGTTGAATTAAGCACATGTGCAAAATATTACATTTACACTAAAAAGTTCTTAATAACTTTATTCTGACATTTATTATTTCTGATACTATCAATATATTACCTTTTAATACGCATAAAAATATGTACATGTATAAAAATACCAATCGTTCCGGGATTCGAACCAAGCAAAACAATTGATTTGGATCCGCATTCGGTCAACCTGTGCAACCAATCGTTCTTAAATTTTGAGGGTATTCATGCCCCCCCCCCCCCCCCCCCCCACACACACGTTAGATTTTCAAAAAGATGCTTCTTTGAAACAAAAATCGTCAGTTTTCAAGAAAATTCTTCAAGAAAATTCTTATTCTTGATTTTAACATCAAATCATTTTTGTTTCAAGAAAGCAGCTGAGGATTCCCCTTTTATAAAGCATGAAATCTGACATATATTTGTGTAACTATTTTCAAATTATTTTTATGGTCTTGTAAAAGTAGATATGGAATTTCCAGGTATTGATCCACTTTGCTTTGTTATATGTAAAATGTTGCATATAAAATAAATTTACATCAAATTCTTTAGTTTTTCCATTTTATCTTCAACACCTTTAGGAAAAATAGTATAAGAACTGCAACAAACAAGTTGAGTTTCCACAATTAAAACTAGAAATTAAAGTTGGAAATACTTAAAATTCCAATTTTGATGTTGGAAAAGTTGGCTTTTATGCTGGCCTTTGGAGAATTTTTTATCAGGTGTCGCAAATACGTTAATTTAAAACTATCTATTAATTTCTTATCGAAAATTTTCTATATACCGATAGTTAAATTAAAACTCTAATTTCCCTAATGTAGATGAGACAAGCATTTATATAAAGACAATTGAATATCAATTTTGGCCTTTTTTCAGTCCCTGGTAGGATTGCAACTGTTCGTGATAGGTGTCTTTTTGACATTCCAAACTCCTTCTCTAGTGGGGCCAGTATTCATAAAATCATTGGTTTGAAAATATCACAAAGATAGAGGGTAGCAAATTTATATATCCAAACATGATAAGACCATTAAAAAAATATATCATAATTTTATTATACATTGTAAATGATTTTTGATTTCAAGAAAACAAAACCCTCTGCCGCTTTTGGGGTAGGGGTTCCATTGATAGACGAATTTTGGTGTATTGATAAACATTAGTCGACAAGACAAGACCATAAGATAATTAATGTCCCTTACTAATTAAGGAAAATTAATTATTTGTGAGGATCCTCTCGACATTTCGATTCACAAGTATGTATAATCATATAACATCTCCTACAAATAGAATTTTGATAACCTGACAACTAAGAGAGCGTAGTAATGAAGAATTTAAATGTCAGTATAAAAGTTTGTTTTCAAAGAATCGTTTAATATAGATATCAGGTTTTCCGATGAAAATACCATTGACAAAATTGTAAACGACAATTTGCGGATGGCCAATATTATCGAATTTTGCTGAATTACTGACGAAACTCTCTCTCTCTCTCCATACATAACCTGTATTAAAAATGTTAAACTTTATTCACTATTACACTGGTTTTTAAAAACTGTAGTTTATAATGACATGTCATTGAAATAAAATTCGTTAAAGTGTTTCTGTTTATTTTATCTATTAAAAAAACTTTAAAATAATTATAAAAACTATTCTTTACTTGTCTCCTTTTTTGTACCAATTTCTTACATTATTTATGACATTTACTAATAATGACTCTGGACTATAGGAGAAAACATTTATATGATACAGGCATATTGCCCACTGGTCAATCCTTTTCTGTGTATTTATGTATTTAAAAAAAATACTTCCTACAGAGTAAATCAAGTACCAAATACTTTTGGTAACAAATTTTATGATTATGAAATAACCCAAACTAAATTTTGACGATTGTTGAAAGTTAAATTTTAAAAGTGATGCAAATGAACAGAGGGGTAACTACTATTAACCTATCTCTAGGGATAGGGTGGATAGGGAAGGCTCATATTCTCTATAAATTTTCGTTTGGAATTTTTTGGTGTTTTTTTTTATAACAACAAAATCAAGGTTAGTTAAACGATCTGATTAAAAAAAAATAAATAAATGTAGAACATTTCTGTATATAATATAGTCAACATTGAATTCCTTAACTGAGAAGCATAAGAGCATCGAGGATTTTTTTTGCGAACACCAATTGATATACCAAAATTATACACCCCTTCCCTTTAAACGCAATTAAGCAAAGCAAAATCAAATACCCCAAAGAACTTACGCGGTAGTTTGGGCGGCTTGTATCTCGTGCACTGAAGCCAGGAAAATTGTGTGGTTGTGTCATCTTCCTTCTCTGGAGTATCTGCAGTATTAGTGTCAAACAGACTCTGCTGATCGTCCTCCTTAGTAGATGATTTATCCCGTAGAATATTTTCTATAGAAAAATTGACCGTTTCAGTTTTTGTTTCTTTTTTGCGACTTTCTATTCTCTCTGGTGGTGTCTTAATAAGGTGTCTCCCATCAGTGGAGGGATAGGGATGAATCAGTGCCGAGTAGGGTGTAGGTTGATGGGAAGTGGCGGGGAACCACATACCAAAATGACGCGGGTCATTGGCATATAACGCGTAGTTGGAAGCAAAAAAAGAAGCTAGCATATCCATAGGAAAAAACACCAATGGTCTGTAGTCTGTTTGGGTAAATAATGGAAAGATAGAGCAATCTTGATATCATAAAAAGACGCTTCATCAAACTAACTCGGGGTAGATTTATAGCCAAAGAGGGCGTTCCGTCTCCAGTATAAAAAATAGATGATTACCAATGGGCAGGCATGCGCGTCACACGCAGTACGGTCTCACCTCTAATTTCACCAAGATTAATAAACAATGCAATGACATTAAGAACAAACAACGAACACCTGAGCCAGAGTCATTTTACGATTTCCTCGTATAATATTCAACTGTTTAAGTAAATAGAGCTTTTAAACAGCAAAAACCATATGTCTTATACTCCGTGCATTTTCTCCAATATCTTTTTCAGTAATGCATTCTGTGAAAGGCTGTCTTTGTCATCGAGCTAGAAACAACCGACCTTGTTAAGTAATTCATTCTGTTATTAATTAGTTCCACGATACGTCGCCTTAGCAGCAGACCGAGATGTATTGGCGGGGGGGGGGGGGGGTATCTTTGGTATTTTCCGCTCATATTTTTCAATGATTTTCAATTACAGTGGATAGTGGAATCGTCTTCAAAAAGTTTTAAAGGTTTCAACATACTACATGCAAAATATAGTTAAGAAATAAATCTAAGATTGTCATCGTCAGTTGGGGTTTGGAATTAATGTCATATCATATTTATTATTCTAAACTGCCTCGGAGATAAGTTTTAAGAAGTAAATAAACATTACCTGAGCAGAGTATAGACGACAATACATGTCAAATATTTTCAACACGAGTATCAATATAGAGAAAATAGCATAAAATAATGAAGAAAAGAAAAATCAAATTCAAATATGAAGAATTGTAGTATCCATCAGTACAACCGATGTGTGTCACAATAAATATTCGATTTTACTCGGTGGCTTTTAGATGTCGGTATGCTGTTCTTAGATCAGAGCAAGTTTTATAAACGTACGTGCATTGCAACAAAGGGAAAACGACATACTGATGTACCGGTAACTTTAGAAATAACCCTGCTTTTTGCAGAAGAAAAATATCAATAAACTCGATCTTTTTTTTCTTGACAAGTTTACAAAATGACAAATTGCACAAGATAGACTTTGATAGTAGAGTTAACTTGCAGGTGGTATAATACATATAGAGTTGTCACATATCTACATGTAAAAGCCACATACATTCGGATAAGTTAAAAATCACATCTGATTCATTTATTTGACCATCTCAACAGGCCTTATCGCATTTCTTGCTTGAAAGTATAGACTACGGCCGATATGGCGATGCGTTGAGTGTCGACACTATTTGATGTAACAGTTTTTAAACAGGTTGAATCGGGGGTTGCAGTTTATTAAAAAAGCGTTTTAAGGAGACTGATTTGGGGTTTTTTGCGGGAAAAACTACAATAGCAAAACTCTTTATCTTTTTTAAACCATATATCATTTACACCAACTGTAGTTTATTTGTAAAGTTTCAACAAAATCGACCATCTGGTTCTTTTTAGGGACGATCTCAAAATAGCGGTACATTTACTATATGAATATATTTTCCACACTTCGAAGCAAATTTAAAAAATACTACAATAGCTTTTTTCAAATTGTTACAAATGATTAGTAATATCATTTTCTACCTTATATGTAAAAAGTACTAAATTCTACTGTCTGGTTTTTAGTGGGGGTCATCTCAAAATATTTAAATGCACCAAATTTTGCTACATATTTGGAACAATACAAATGAAGATTGGTATGATGGATTCATTAAAAAAAATAAGAAAAATGCCTTCGAAGATAGCATTATTATGTGTATAAAATTTCGACGGCGTACGATATTTACTTTTTCTTTTATGTTTTTCTTATAACGAACTCATACAAAGCTTCATTTTATCATAACGTCATAAAAGCACAATGACAACGATCCCCAACAACGGAAAAATTGTTCAAAAAATAAAATTTTACTTAAAGTATCTAAATAGTATTTTTATCTGTAATTTTTTGTTGTTTTCAATTTTATAAATGATATCAAAATTTTTCATAAGAGGTAAGGATACACTGTATCAATATACTAGTATGCGCAAAAACATGCGCAATGAAAACTGAAGTCGGCCTGCTTAATTGGCTGATTTGGTACACTCTCCCGCGGTATTGGTATTTTTTATTCACCAAATGCCCGGCTAAATTCACGCACTGTG
The DNA here is from genome assembly GCF_963853765.1 of Magallana gigas. Classification (NCBI taxonomy): domain Eukaryota; kingdom Metazoa; phylum Mollusca; class Bivalvia; order Ostreida; family Ostreidae; genus Magallana; species Magallana gigas. Next base: position 29,006,820 of record NC_088858.1, on the reverse strand, counting down.
CATCAGGACTGCAAAAACCAAATCCCTGCAATGGCTGACCAAGAGTTGTCCAAGTTACCCTTTTTTTTTTTGTGAAAACAAAAACACACTGTTGTCTATAGATGTTTTAAACATAATAAAGGCTCCTTATTTCATCTTTTAGCAAAATGCTTCATCGATAATTTCAACCATTTTTACGCATCAATTTCATTTGAGACAATATTTGTTTTGTTGTAATTTTATGGAAAAAAAATTCACAACAAATATCGACAATACAATATCACAATTTAGGTAAAAAAAAACTACAGGGACATCATAACCATGCATTTAGTTTTTTACAAATATATATGGGAGTAGAGAAGGAGATTTTTTAAATATTTTATACATTTTTACGATATGGCCATATATGCCCCACCCTAGAGCCTGAACCCCTGAGAGTCTTTTAAACACCATCACCAGCCCAATAAAGTGAAGTGGTGCAGTTAGTTGACATGTATAAATGTATATTATAAATAAATAAATATATATCATTAATTTTCTGAGGTCGGTTGTGTGTTCTATAGAAAGGTCTGAGGCAAGCAAAGAAATGATATCAGATGTAAATTGCATTAAGAATTTAATGGTTATAATAATTTTCACAGAATGTGAGTATAAATAAGGTTAATTAGTCCAAAAGTAGCGCACGTTTTTGTGCGCAATAAATACACAGGTTTGTTTTTCAATAGGTGGCACTGTAGCTCCCAGGCTGTCCATCCAAAATTTTTTTAGACTGGGAGTTACAGACCTGCAGCTAGCCTCATCCTACTCCCTGGGGTCATGATTTTCACAACTCTGAATCTACAGTACCTGAGGATGCTTTCACACAAGTTTCAGTTTTCCTGGCCAAATGGTTCTTGAGAAGAAGATTTTTGAAAATTTCTTTAAACTTTTCAATAATTCCTAATTATCTCACCTTGTACATTTAAAAGGGTATGATCCTTAATTTTCACAATTTTGAATCACCTTTACCTAAGGGTGCTTTGTGCAAAGTTTGGTTGAAATTGGCCCAGTGATTCTGGAGAAGAAGGACAGACTGACTGACAACAGACAAAATGTAATCACAAAATCTCACTCAAGCTTTCAGCTCAGGTGAACTAAAAATGCGGCAATCCAAGATGTGGTACATTAAATAACATTCAACTAAAATCAGGGATGGCAATTGGTGACAGTTCATCAATGATCTGTAAATTGTATTATGTTATTTATTGTGTATTTTGCCCAACATACAAACAATTTGATATTGAACAAATGGTGAAACTAAACACACGTTTGTGGCCATAAGAAACAGATTAAAGACCCCAGTGTTCGTAATACTTCATGTTGTAAACATTTTGCTGAATGTGGCAAGGGAAAATTCAATTTTATAACTCCCTTTCACTACAAAAATCAGAAATATTATTACATGAATAATAACAAAAAATAATTCAACCATCAATCCAAGATTATAAGATTAATAAAAGCATCATTTATACACATAATCTAAAAATAATTTCTGATTCATATTCAATTTTTCATTGATATTAATTGTACATTATATTTTACAAACAACAATTGAGCTTACAAATGTATTTTTCCCTTTCATTCTATCGGTACTTTAATTAAAAATGGCACAATTTGGTGCCCCTAAAACATCTTATGATCCTGTGGACTTGAATCAAATGATCATATATATATACAAACATTTGTTCTTTTAGTGTTTCTAACATTATAATTAAAAAAAACCTTCATGAACACATTAAAGTTTTTCTTATAATAATACAAGACTTCGATCTTTCTGTTTGAATTTATATGATTTGCAATAAAAACAAAAAGCCCATGGGCTACATCACTCACCTGAAGAACAATAGGAATGATAAAATCATAATACATAATACAACTCATAATACAAAATATCTGAACAATGTAGTATAATGCATGTAGATCCTGTAAAAATACAAAATCCATTTTCCCCCTGGATATTCTTATGTTAATTATCATTAGTCCCTTTTCTAAAAGGATGAGTATATAGTCATATCAAATTTTGAGCATTCCAGTTCTCAAAAAGATCCTTAGCATTTGTTTATGCATGGGAAATTATCCTACATCAAACTCTGAACCCCTTGTGAGGCCACAGAATTGTCCAGGGGCCAAAGTCTAACCAATGTTAAAGAATCACCTGTCTGATTAGTTTCTGAGAAGATTTTTAAAGTTTTACTCTACATATTCTTATGTTAAAATTCGACACAAGTTTTAGCTTTCCTGGACAAATGGTTCTTAAAAAGATTTTTGAAAATTTCTCAAAATTTTTCAATAATTCCTAATGAACTTCTCTTGAAAAAGGGAGTGGTCCTTAATTTTCACAACTTTGAATTCCCTTTGCATTAGGGTGCTTTTTGCCAAGTTTAGTTGAAATTGGTCCAGTAGTTCTTGAGAAAATGTTGAAAATGTGAAAAGTTTATTGACAGAAGGACAGACAGATAGACTACTGACAAAATGTGACCAGAAAAGCTCACTTGAGCTTTCAGTTCAGATGAGCTAAAAAATTGGAATAAATTCATGTTTCAAATAATTAAAACATGCCTAAAGCAATTCAAGAAGAAGGGTATTTAGATAGCACCAAGAGATATTTAACTTATGAACAATTTTACTTAAAATAATCAAATTATCCTTCAAAAGTGGTTCAAATTTTGAAATAATGACCATTTATGATACTTGTATGAATGAACAAGTCTGTTGTTTTTTCTAGATCCAACATCATTAAAGTGTGACTGATGCATTAGTTTTCAGTTGTGTTGAACTGCAGGCATGTAAAGGGTTTGTTGGATATATCTTTATTGGCAGGTCCCATATCATGGTCTCCACATTAAGATTGGCTGGTCCACACCATATGGCACTCATGTCTGGCCTTTCAGGTCGCTCTAGTTCTGGAATTGGGTCACAAGAGGTCACAAACTCAAAATGCAAGCGCCATCTCAGACAAACTGAAAAAAGTAAACATGAAGTACTTCTTAAATTTACACAAAGCAAACACAAAACTTCAAAGCCAGTCAAATTCTTATCCTTCATCAACTTTTTACAGATCAAGTCCCAGAGAAAGAACTTGAAGTACTGAAAGCCAGGCTCTTTTGGTGTGTCTTTATGCATATTGTGTAGTAAAGACTGAAGATCTCTCTCTCTCTCTCTCTCATGCTTTTAATGTTGGCAAAGCGCCAGAGAGCGACCAAATTTTGTAATCGGCTATAAACAAAAATATGTCTGTCTAGTAGAAAAAAGTTCAACAGTTGCTGCCTTGAATTTTGCAACAAGCGTTATATATCCAATCCGTTTCTTCAACACGCAACAAAGTACTTCGTGAAAATTCATGCGCATTGTATGTGTCCAAAATGCATAGTCTTGTTTTTAAAACACATTATTAATAAGAAAACTAAAAAAGTTAGCCAATGCTCTCGAAATAAAAAAAAAGAAACAAAATGCCAACACATTTGACAAAAGGTCGCTACTTGTGTAACTATTTGGTATAGCGGAAGCTTTTACTTTGACGCCGTTTGGTTTTTTGTTTACTTTTAAAGTTGTGCTATTTATAGTAACATTGGCGATTTGCCTGCCTACAGCCAGAACTCTGCTTTCAGCAGAGCCCGGCTAAAAATGCAACATAAAACATTTATTTTAAATTGTTTGTATATTAATATCAAGTAAATAGCATGAAAAATTCAATAAAAACAAGTTTTCTGATCAGAAGAAAGCAATTATAGGAAACATCGAATTTTCTGATTAGAAACTAATTCATTCATATTTTGGACTAAAAAATTGCAGATTTGTATCCTTAAAAAATTTGACTGTCTCAGGAAATAAAAACATAGGTATTCAAAGATTACACAGCTTACCAAAACAAGGCATCAATTACGTAAGACCACCTTAAAGCTGACATGAATTCATATATACACATTATTTCCCTTTTATTTCCGACTACCTCCCTATTTGCATGGTAAGCAAGGTGGCCACTCACTGCTAGGAGAGTGGGTTCCAGAGGTCGTGATTTCAAGCCCTGGCAGGGGCAGAGGTGGAGCTCATATATATATAGAGAGAGAGAGAGAGAGAGAGAGAGAGAGAGAGAGAGAGAGAGAGAGAGAGAGTTTATTTCACATATTCTTGTAAACTTAGATATTAGTTGGATAAGTGGAATATCAAAACTAGTTACCAATGTCTGTCATAAATCCTGGAGTTGCTGAGAGAGGAACAGGTATATTGACGTGTGTCTTTTCTGTGTGTAGACACATATCTTGATGTTTGACATATGATGTATATGATGAACCATGTCCGACTTTACGACGACACTCTTCAGCTATTTGTTCCTCACTTTGCAATGTAACAGAAAACTACAAATTAAAAAAAAGGCTGAACTTAAATTATGAAAGTTTTTTTTTGGTTGAAATTAGAAAGTTTAGTTTTTAAATTGATGGAAGATTACAATGATCCAGAACCAAAATTTTGCACCAAGTGTAAAACATTTTGTTTAATATGCCAAAGTAATATTATATTACAAGACAATATACAATTACATTAAAAGACCAAATATAGTAAAAAATCCATGTCAAAGTTAGGGCTATGAATTGGCTGGAGATTGATATTGAAATTTACTTGTTCATGTATTACCACTAAATGTACATGTATTGCAGTGTTTTTAATGAAGATTAAAATGATTTTATCTTAAATTTGTTTCAAGAACTACCAATTACATACAGTAAATGTTTACAAACTTTTAATGTTCTTGTTGATATCATCAGTTATGCAAAGAAATATCTTTCTTCATACATCAGCGTTTGCCAATCTAACTACTGTAGATTCCTAATTAAACGCGAGGAACTAATATCTGCGTAAAATCGCAAGAGGCACCCTTCACGGATTGAAAAATCTCGCCATTATAAAATATTTTTCTTAGAGTTGAGAACTTTAAGAAATAAGGATAAAAGTTCCGCTTTCGCGATTTTATATTCTCACAATTTGATACAAAATAGCAGGATCGCGGAATTAAGTACTCGCGAAATATAAGGTATTTACAGTAACTAAATGTGTAAAAATGCTCCTCTTCCATACACTATACAAGATCTTAACAACATTCCTTACTGGGTAATCTCTAAGTGTAGTTTGGTAGAAACTGTATAGCCCGAAGTTTACACATGGAGTAATTTTCACTATATATAAAGAAACGTGTGAATTTATCAGTTAGTGAATATAAACTTCAAAGTTTAATAAAAATACATTGAATATCTAATGTTATCTGTACATGAAATGGTTTCCACTGGATGTGTTTTCGTTTGGATATAATAGTCTTGATTGATGAAGAAGAGATGACACAGGTGTTACTTTTATGTGAATGCATAGATGATTTTTTTTAAATCTACATAAAACACTTCTCTATGATCATTACAATAAAACAATTTCATTCATTAAAACTGGTAGAGGTGTGATTTAATTATCTGAACAAGTATTTGGTAAAGTTAACCTGTGTCATTCTGTCTTATTTCCTGTAGAAGTCTATCATTATGAAAAAATACACTTAATTAATAGAAAAGGAAATATTATACAAATATTAACTGAGGTTGAGGACAACATTGAAATATGCCCCCACAAGACGAAATATTGCCCGAAAACAAAGTCGACATTTTATTTACCCTTATCAATTGTGAAAAGAATATTACCTGAACACATGGAACTGTGCCTTCTGAAAAATCAAACACACCAACTATATCCTCTCCAAGTTTGTAGGCTTGCTTGAACAATATAAACTTTGCTACTTTTCCTTTGGCATTTGTAATGTTATAGAAGTCTGCAAAAGATTTTATTAATGAATTACAAAATACAATTTTTCCTTTTTTTTGAGGTCAATACGTTGATATATCTACCCGAGAAATATATTATTCACTGAGCCAGAGGCAAGGTGAATAACTGAGTCTGAGGCAAGGTGAATATTGTACTTCAAGGGCAGCTAAATCATTGTACTGATTGAAAAAACAGCAGTAATTATTTTCTTATATGATTCACGATTAAGACGGAGACTTAGTCGGGACAACGGTTCACTTTGTAAACGGTACGCTTTGTTTTGTGAACGGTACGATTACTTTGTGAATGATACAGTTCATTTTGTGAATGGAATGGTTGGCTTCCTGCAGGGTACGCTTTGCTGAAAATAGCTGCACACTTTGTGAATGGTTTGCGCACTTTATTAATGAGATAGGTGTGGCCTGAACGCTTCAATTTTTCTTGAAATAATTTGACTTATCTGGTCAGCGATCATCTCTGTCTGTATTCATCAAAAGACATTAGGTCAATAAGCCGTATATGAAAGTTGCATGCTTATTGCACAGTATGGTATGCTTTTTTTGAGGTGGGTCTTGCATAAATTATTGTGCACGCTTTTTGCATGGTACAGTTCGTTTTGTGAACGGTATGGTACACTTTGTGAATGGAACGTTTCATTTTGTGAATGGTTAAGTTCGTTTCTTGCATGGAATAATAGAGTACGTTTTAGAGGTGAAGTAGCACGTTTCAGGGTCTGTAGGTACAATCCATTTTAATTTGTTGAAAATATATTTAAAAATGCAGAGTTTGTATCAATTTCATAGACAAGCGTTTCTCAAATTTCTTGAAGATTCATAAAATTTCATCTCCTTAAATTTTCGAAAATCATTAATCTTATTAATTAATAATAAGATTAATTAAACAATTGCATTTACGTTGAAAAACAATCTTTTAATATCATTTGACAAGAAACATAGCTATCAAACAAGTTTGAGTATGGTATGAGTTTTTTTAGCATCTTTGATAAGGCCGATTAGGCTCTGTATCTGAAGCGATCTCTGCGATTCTTTCATATTACAGTTAAATCAACTATGCAATTTTGAAATACATGTAGTACTATTATCTATTAAGCATGTGACCTGTTCCAAAAAACTAATTTAAAACCTCTTCCATCTAAAACCTACTGCTCTGACTCAGCATCCCGCCTGTCAAGTGCATCGGTTTCATAAGACACACAACCCATGCAAGTTTGGTGAGGGTAGGGCAAGTCATAACATAGAAATAGGACCTGCTCAAAAAACTTTTCACCAGGTCTGGACACCGACACCAGGGGTATATCATAAGCTCCCACCGACTTCATTTTCGTGAAATAAAAATCACGTTTTACACTAAAAAAGTAATGTCAAAGTAAAAATATGGTTGTATTTGCCTAATGTGATTCTTCAGAAGATGATTTATAATGTAAAAAGTAAGCAACATTGCAAATAATATCCACACATGCTACATACGAATTTCAAAAATGAGAACAATGAAAAACAAGAAATGTTTGTAAAATACTTATGCCCCCCTCCCTTGGAAAGAACTGCGAAACAAAATGATCAGAAACTACTAATAATTGGAATTTTTCTATGTCCAAGGGGCACAACTCTGTCGAATATTGATTGATCGCACCCAAAATCAAACTTGACCTAGATATTATTATGATAAACCTGTATACCAACTTTCATTTCAATATGTGCATCCTTTGCAAAGAAAATGAACGGAAACTGTTGATGGACAGACTGACCAAACCGACAGACAGCAGCAAAGCAATATGCCCTCCCTTCTTCGAAGGGGGCATAATAATTTATCTAGAAAGACAAATAAATGCATCTTACGTGGAGCTTTTCTGGCCGTAATGGTGGCCAGCACCTGCATGGCTATGTCTAACAAGTTGTTCTCATTTTGTTCCTGCTTAAGAAATGGGTTACTGGGTTGCACCTCCTCTGTATCCATGTACACACTGACATCATTCATTCCTGTGGAAACAACAGGGTTCCAAATCAAATTGATATAACTACACTACAAAGGAAAAGGGAGCAAGTGAAGACTGTAAAAATATAATCATACAGTTACCAAACAGTAAATGCAGAACATAAATGCGATATGTACCGTGAGTACACAAAATGCATCTTTTTTTTCCGACCCTATTAAGGGAATCATGATGGGACACCAAAATTCAAGGAAAATGAAAATTTGTACAGTATTTTGAATTTTTCATTATTTGCTTCCATTTCCCTTTAATTCTCATAAGTGAGACACTGGAAAACATGTGACCTTCCGATACATGTGTAGTGTATACAAACCATCATGTGTGAGGGTGTGAATTGTCATTTGGGATAATTGTCTTGCTATAAATAAAATATCAAGATACCCCTTTAGGTAGCTTTGTTTTTTTAGGGGTATCTAATTATAACTGTTAAGTCAATGATAAGTGGTTATTAACAATAGAATATATTAAGCCAATTTTAGAGATATATATGAATCTGACCAAGCTCTCTCTATCATAATATACTTATACATGTAATATATACGCTTATGAATAAACTTATTTATTTCACTGAAATACTGTATACAGGGTTATTTTCACCCGTGTAATTTTTACCCTTCCACACTTGGAAACAGTTTCCCCATCTTGAATTCACCCAAACACGGTTGTACTTAGAAAGAGTTAATTTGAGATAATTTGAGACATTGAAGTTCGCCCAGTCTTAAATTCGCCCACTGACAATAAAGATGCAAGTTAAAATAAAACGGGGTGAATATATCCCTGTGTACAGTAAAAGGTATGGTTTGAAGTTTTAAGTGCAGAAATTTATGAAAGGTTGCATTTGCGGCTGCTATTTAGAATTGCTAATGCATATGCATAAAAAATCTACCATGATAATGATAATTTTCAAATGAAAGTGAAATGAGAGGCCCATGGGCCACATCCCTCACCTGAAGAACATAAGTATGATAAAACAGCTTAATAGAGTCATAATACAAACTATATGGACAAGGTAGTATAATAGATGCACTACAATGTCAGATATTAATTTTGGGAAAGAAACAGTTTATAAAATTACATATGTTTTTATTGTTTATTTCGATAAATATGTCACAACACGGAGGTGTCCCATACCACCTGAAAGATAAGTTGTCTGTGCATCCAACTTTATTACATGTTTGTATGTTTGCATATATGCCTATGGAATACATTTCTTATGTGCCAAATGACATTTCATTTGAATCTAAAATTTGGTTTGTAGTGCGGTAATATATAACTTACCATGAAGGACAAGCACCCTGAATGGTATCCTTAGCAGTTTGGTAGGATGCTCAAGCATCTGTGCTCCAATGATGAGTTTGTAAGAGTATTTTATTGCCTGTCCTCTGTATGAAGGAGGAGCATCAGCAGGAATCACATCCTCAAAGGCAACTGTACATAGAACAAATACCAAACATCTGGCATCAACACAGCTACTGGTATCACATGTACATGGTGTACTTGACACAATCTTAAGGGTGTATTCTTGTCATCAATTTTTACCCCAAGTGGGTCTCCATATATGAACATGTCGTAAAATTCAAACTGTTACAATTTTCAACAAAACTTCTAAAAAAAATAAAATGAATCATATTTTACACAATAAACCCTTATTAGATGCATAAGTGACAAAAGAATAGGTAAAATTATGTCATTTACGACATACCATAGTCGGCGCGAACAACAATATAGAGAGGGAAATCCGAAAGAGAAAGGGTCGCTTCGTTTCAAAGCGATGTGAACAGCAGTACTAGTCCTCCGAAAATTACAACTGAGAGATGAGGAAAGATGGGGAAACAATTCAAACAAAATAACCGCCACCACAATTATTTTAGAACTGCAACTAACGAGCGAGATGAGTCAGAGGAAATTCCAGTAGAGAAAATCGAGATAGTTTACAGCAAAAATGTAAGTCGTCAGTGCTTTTAGACTTAGTAAAGTTAAAATGGCAACGTTTATGTTACACTATGCCCTTCATATAATTTTTTTTCAAACTCAAGTATCGCATATATATGATCTTATAGATCAAATCATCACCATCACAACAAGCAGGCGATACATGTGTATATGGCGGTCCATGCGGTTACCGAAATGGCAATTTTATGAGAAACACAAAATTTGAATGTTTATATAGTAACTATTTTCATTTTATTTTAATTGTCGGCAAGTCTACAATAGAAATAAACCTTGCTTATAAACAGGGGATCATAGCTGGAAAGTTATTCTTCAGCTTTATCATTTTTAATATATAGTGTCAAGTCAAATGCAGTTAAAAAATATGAATGGGGACAGCTTATCTACAAGTCAGTATTGATTTATCATGTTTATTGAGGTTTTTTTAAAGATGATCCTCTAAATATATTCTTGCCAGTCAATAGTTTAAAATAAATCACTGGTCAATATTTTTTCTGAGAATCTTACATTTAAATTATAATTGACTGTTTATTTTCATGTAGAGCTACATTTGTATAATATATATTTATAGTAAAGAGTCTAAGATATTAAAGCATTGTATGTATGCACTTTACTTTTTGCAGCACTAATACAATATAAGTCACAAAAAATATTAAATGTGACAATGATTAATTGGTTACACAATGGCATGGACATTTTAACCTTTAAAATGTAATTTTTTTCTGCATATCTAGTCTAAAGGGGAATACTAGCAAGTTAACCATAATTTTGCTTATTATGTATTAATTTTTCTTTAACAGATGGTAATTGCCACATTACCCAGATAGCTGCAGCATGATGAGAAGATCACTGGCACGGTTTTGTCTAAACAAAATTTCCAATTTTTTCCTCTGCATCTGAAGTGACAGTCATAACTGTGAAAGATGGTCAATGTTCCACAGAGGCAAACCTGTTCAATCCAGCAAATTTCCTCTGCTTTAGAGTACTTCATTGACTTCATTGACAAGGAAATTGAGCCATCCTTACTGGGCATAGCATCAAGTCTTACTGGGCATAGCATCAAGTCTTAAGACAGCCATGTTTTAGTCAACACCATGTAAGCAGTTGGAAAGATGGATGCTTTTAAAAAACATGTTGCAGGATTTTTTGATACATTGAAAGCTTTTGTTTAGGTCACAATTCCCAACGTTGCCACCCTATACCCAACAGACTTTAGTTTCATCTTCTTACATTGTAACTATGCTGCTCATGATGCTTTACAAGATGTCATATCCCTTCAAAGACTTGATCAGTCAATTTTGATTCACATAATAGTTAGAAGGCATCATTCTATTTGCTAAGTGCAACTTTTTCACATGAACATTTGTCAATGAAGAGAATCACAAAGTGTACGGATAGAAAAATAGCTGCCAGTGACTTGAACTATGCAGTTCTAAAGCTAGCATTTAGTAGAGGAAGAGGGCACACAACAAGTTTTGTCAGAAGAGTGTGGAAGTGGACCAAGAGTAACAAAGTCATCAAAGATCAGTACATTCGCTTGCTGAACATTTTGGATATACTTTTATAAGTGATAGTTAAAGCTCATTATATCAGAAGTGATAGTTAAAGTTCATTATATCAGAATTGTATATACTGCCTTTGATTTTCATTATTCCTGAACTAGTTATTAGTTCCAGTACATGTATGTACTGTATGATGTAACACGTACAACACAACACCCCCTCCCCCCTCCAAAAAAAAATAATCCTGATAAAGAAAAATTGATAAATTCTACTGATAGTATATTTTGAATCACTCATCGCTATGAAGTGTTCAATTTATGTCTATATTCTAGCTACCTGAATAGAATGATTGTGTCATTCAGGGAATTTTCATAAAACAAATGTTTTTCAACTGATCAGATGAAGTAATGTGCAACTTTTTATATCAATAGACAAGACAGTATTGTATTGCAACCATATATTGATGTGTGTTCATTTACAATATAATCTAACACTTTATTAGAAAATATCATACATGTAATTGTATGTATATGAACTATCAATATATGCTCTGACCTAGAATGCATATATACTGGTTAAAACTTATTGATCAGACATCAATCCATTTTGAAGTTGCATTTTTTTCATTCCATGTCATCATTGCTTGCATTCATTGAGAAAACACTCTCAATCAAAATCTATGCATCTAGCTGCTTTTTTTTTTCAAAGAAAAATATCAAATGAATTTTTAATTTCATAATTATTACATTATTTTAAAAACTTTGATAAATTAGAACATATAATTAGCAAGAAATACCTAATCTCATTCCATGTTATTCACACCAAGGTCAAGGTCACACCCAGAAGATGGTTTATAAGCACTATTTTTATTATTTTTTTAGAGTTTATTTTGTTGTATGTCTACTATATATTCTTGAAATACTTTTCTTTACATAATAACAATTGTTATTGAAAATAAATACACCAATTGTAAAAATTTTGGTGAATAAAAGTTTATGTTTTGCTGCAAATATGGCTAATTTCGTTACCATAAAATGCTTCAATGGAAATAGGGGGTGGGAATGTAACCAGCAATATTTTTTTCTTATATGCACACTAACCCCCACTTTTTATGCCTTCAGTTGGAACCATAATATGTAAAGAAAGTATACAAATACTTTCATAGAAAGTTAAATTGTAGAAACCTGTCTAACTTAAGTTTATTTACCATATTTGCAACGAAAAACATGCTCCAATTTTACTTGAGGAACACACATTTTTGGGCATAACTTATCAAAAAAGTTATTTCATAGTTTTAGATTTGTCTAAAAATGAACTCCGAGATGTTTTTAATTAAGTAAGCAAAACTGAAAATGTCTGAAATCTGCTTTTATTTTCTAAATTAGAGGAAATTTCTGGTCAAATTGCACTTTCTATGAGAATTTCAATGCACTATTTTTGGCCCTTGTTCTGGGGGTCGGATCTCTCTTAAATGAAAACGAACATACACTTTTCTTGTTTTCAATTTATTCCTTAGGAATAGTACTTTAAAAAAATCATAAGCATCTAAAAAGTTTAATGTAGGTTTTTTTTCGTGAGTGAGCAGAATACACCCTTAAGTCAATTTTATGTATCATATTGATCATTGACAAGTATTTGTTATTGTTGTAAAAGGGAATAAACTTGTAGAAACTCTGATGCTGGGTGCAATGGATAAATATTCATTAACAGTGTGATTTTTGGATGTTTAATTTATTAAATATCATAGCTAATTTTTTTTTTACATTTCTATAGTGTACATTATAAAGTGTTATTTATCAGTCACAGTTTTTTCAAATCATTTATCTTCTATTTAATCGTAAAGGATCACTTGTATCTTACAAAAGAATTGACCTATAGGGCCAGTGTCATATAGTATTTTGATACCGCAAAATGTTTTAAGTTTGCATGCAGTCCTTTTGTAAAAATCTTCATATAAGCTTGCTTAATATCATTTAAAAATCAATTTTACTAATTTCTGTGCATAAAATTGGACTCTTTCTCTTCAAATTGTGACCCTTTTCTGAATGGTGAGTATAAATATTATTTATAAACTTAAATTTTCTTTACACTAACTTGCTTCCATATCAAAATATTGTTGTTTAGTATATTTTAAGGGACACTTTCTCCATGTTCATTTCAATATCATACGAAATAAATTATGCAGAAATTATATTTATGCTATTTACTAAAATAAAGAAGAGAAAGAACTTACATATCCATATTCAGATGTATTAGCCTAGGACATCATTTTAAGGACGTTGGATCCTGCGATCAAAAGTCTCTAAGTTTTTTTCTAAAGTATTTTTTTAACATCTACACATATATCTAAACCAAAATTCAAAACAAAATCTTGGGGTCTATATGCTCCTTTCGGTGCTACGGTGTATTTAATATGACCTTTCTGCACTGAAAGTGCGAATTGCACATAAATTGCTTTTCCCTCTATAATTCTTTATCGAAATGAACCATGGTATCAAATACAAATTTACATTATTTAGAATTAATAAAATTAAAATTATCATAATGAAAAAGTTTGCAATTACTTCACCTTATGGATATTTTGACCTTTTTGCACTGAAAAAATACTATTTTTATTCATAAACGATTCAACATGCAATTAAATAATTAAAAAGTCTCAAATTCTGACAGACTTGTCAAAAGAAACTTAAATATTCAGAAAATAAAACCAAAAGTATGGGTCTATAATGTAAATTTTGAGATATGGCATGAAATAAGCTAATTTTAGGGGAAAACATGCCAACATATGTCGATAGAAATATTGAAATATTGTTGAAATATGTTTTTTGAAACAACACGAAGATATCCCAATGCATAAACTATCTGAAAATTTGGTCTGCATGGAAAATAAGAAAGCCAAAATGACGGTACTCTAAAACAACTGAGTTATGAAAAATGTTCATTTTCTTCTTAAAAACATTCCGCCAAAAAATATAGTTCCTTACTACACTCTCTTAAATATGGAATTTTTCCTTCACTATTTTATTCAATATAGTTTATTTGGCATTGTAAAACAGAAATTTACATGTAGAATTCATATATGACACAGAATTTCCAGACTAGAGGTGACACAAAACGGCTACCCAAAATCAGAGGATCGAACCTCTTTAATGGACTTTTTTCTATTGTCATGATAAAATCTTTAAGAATTATTTTTAAAATCATTTGCTTTATTAATTGCACTTACATGATTTGCTTTCTCCAGGCCTTAGCTTTAAATCACAGAACAGTATTCTAGGTTTAGTGGACAGTACCGTCATTCCTTGCTCCCCTGAAAAAACACATAGGTAATCACAGATAACAAAGCTCATCGAGACGGGGCATCACCTTTATGAGCTATCACCTTTATGAGACTACCTTTAACATATTGTATGAAAATCATAGTTAATGATATTGCATCCTATAGAACCAGTGGCGTGGCTGCCGTTAGGCACTTAAGGCACGTGCCTACACATGATTTTAAGACCAAAAATTAAAAATGTTAAAATGTCACATTTAAAAAAAAATTTAAAAAAAGCTCACAGCAAATATCTTTCTTTTTCCTATTTCAAAACTCTGATTGTTTGAGGTCACAAATATGTGACATCGATGATGCTAATTATTGCGCAGTCAATCCGGCAGTGAAAAACATGTCGGGCAATAAACCAAAAGTAAGAACACTGGATGAAATGTTTAAAATCATATTCATAGATAGAAGCAATATATCTGTTTTCTTATTATTATCAAAATTTAAAGTAACCATTACAACTGTTTTTGAATCATGACATTCAATTTCAAAGTCTTAATGTTTTCCCTTTAATAGTAAACTAATTTATAGAGACAGATAATAGCTTTAGTGTAAGAAGATGGGTGGATTAGGCGTATAAAATATCTATGCACGGACGTAAAAGATACCGAAAAATTTAAATATCAATAAATCTGATATTTTAAAAAAAATATTTAAAACATTAAATATTTAACATATCATCGGTTTTTAACCTTTAAATATGTTCAATACTTGGAATATGTTGACTCAAACAGGCGTATACGTATATCAAAACTTCCAATAGTGTCATTTTTTTTTTTACAACTTCAAGGTCTTTTTTAATATAGTGAGTCTCTGCTCCATATTTTTCTCATAGACTAATTAAAGTTTTATGAAAAACAAACCGATTTCAATCAACAAAGACGTGGAGAGATGACCCACTATACAATAAAAATACCATTTTGTATCTCAACAACTGAACGTTTTAAAAAAAATAATTCAAGTCCGTAAATTCGTGGCCAAAGTTCAAGGCACGCGTAATATTTAAACAATCTACTTTGTTGTGTATGAAATGGCTCAGAAGCTAGAGCACCAGACATTAGCTAACCTTCTATAAGTAGGGTTTTTATGTTGTGGGTTCGATTCCACCAAAATTTAAGGTAATATATTTTCTCTATCGTTTGTTAACATAATAAAAACTGAATTTATTTAGAAGTTGTGCTTTTGCAAACTTGTATAATGATAAATTTGAATTGATTTAATTGATAAAATAAATTCAAAATTGTATTTTGCGATGAAACCGAATGGGCATTTGCCCTATCTTATTTCCCCGTTTCTTCCCGCCATTCACTTTGATAACGCTTAAAAAAAGACTCCTGGTGAAAACAATGTTAATTGGATTGTATTAAAAAATGTTTTTTGCCTTTTTACTACGAAAAAAATCTTTTTAAAAAACTCAAATATTTATGTACGAAAAGTGCCTAAAATTTGTTCCTATGTGTTCTATAAAACATGAAATCCGTTTTCCGTCAGGGGGCTTCGCCCCCCCCCCCTGAACCCCCTACCAGGGCGCTGCCCTGGACCCGCTGGGGGCCTTGAGCGGCCCCCAGACCCCTCGCCGTATTTGGTGCCTATACTTCATTCTAGCTCTAGCTACGCCACTGAGAACTATACAATATTGTATACATATGATGAAATATAATACTGTATAAATGGGTACCGCTAATTTAGGAAAAAGAAAATGACTTATTTACAAAGCACTTACCTCTATTAGGAACAAAAGATGTATCTGATGAAGATGGTGAAATTTCCTCGGAGGACAACTTCCTTGTGTTGGGAAGATTAATTCTTGTATCACTAACAGAGCATTGGCAATTGATCTGAACACTGGCCCATGCCAAACAATCAACATTATTCCTGTGGGGAAAAAATGTGTAAGCTTAACATCTTAAAGCTGTACACAACTTGTAAACATAGGTAATCACAGATTACAAAGCTCACCGAGACGAGACATCACCCTTATGAGATTTCAACTTTATGAGACCACCTTTATCATATTAAATGAAAATCATACTTTATGATCTTGGATATTCATGGATTCTGTTTTGACACAATATCGTATATCATCTGTTAAAAAATTGTATGATAATCATATGTTCATATGTTTATCAATACACTTATATAAAATTAAAAATTGCATCCTATCATATTTACAACATATATCATATAATACAATAAAATACCATAATAAACAATGATGAGATATGATATTGTAACGTATGATATGACATTGTATTGTGTTATACGTTATTGTATTTGATCACATAATACAATATCATAATATATAAAACAATATAGTATTATATTACAATATCATATTACATAATACAACATAACATTGAAACATATGATATTATATTGTAAAATAAAGTATGATATTGTATGATACTGTATCATTTTTGAAACATAATATGATATTGTTTCATATGATACAATATAATTTGATACAAAATTGTATCATATCAAATGATACAATATTATGTGATAAAGTGAAATATATAATACAACATTATATTATACATATTGTATCATATGATATAATAATTTATTACATACTTAGTAATAAATACAGGTTTTTTGCACATGCGATACAGATGACATCACAAAATCCGTATCGGCCTCCGGGGCTGATACAGGTTATCAGCCCTCCAGGGCTGATACGGATCCGTATCACACCCCTTGCGGAACTCCTCTGCCTTTTTCGCTTCGGCATTTTTGCATGTTTACAGACGAAAAATAAAACATTTGTCAGTTAAAGTCGACATTTTTAAGTGCAGTTGAAAACTTCAAATGCTAGCAAATGTTTTAAAGCAGTCAACTTTTAAAACCTGATAATATCCCGTTCTGTAGCTTCATGTTTGTTAAAACAAGAAGAACTCATATTTTTATTAAATGCATTTACATGTCCAGACTTTTTTCAAATAATATGAATAATCAATTTGTTCAAGTTGATGGGTTTTCTTTTTAAATTTATTACTAAGTATGTAATAAATATAATAATAGATACCCTTTTCCATATCACAGCTTGTATCAGCCCTCGACCAATATCAACCCTCGGGCCTTCGGCCCTCGGCTGATATTGGAGTCTCGGGCTGATACAAGCTGTGATATGGAAAAGGGTATGTATTATTCTCTATATATTTTACAATATCATACAATACAATTTCATGTGATGTGATAATATATCATATTATAAACCAATATCATATTATACAATATCATATGATACGATATTATATAATATTACAGTACCATATTATACAATTTCATGTGATATAATTCTATTTTACAGAAACCAATATCATATTATACAATATCGTATGATACAATATTATAGAATATACAATATTGTATCATAGGATACACTATTATATATTTTGCAATATCTTATGTAATAGTATCATGTGATAAAATAATTAATTAATAATACAATATAATAATTTACAATATTGTATCATAATATACAATACTATACATAACGATATCATGTTACAATATCATAACATAAAATATCAAAAAAATTGATACAATATCATATCGCATCATATAACTTTTTATAATATTACATATGATATTATATTGTATCATATTAAACAATATTGTTTCATACCATACAATACTATATCATAGGAATCATGTTATATCATTTACCAACAAACACATCTATCTATCGAGGTTTGAATGAGGTAGGAGATTTCTTTAGCATCCTTGATAATGGAGATCAGGCTCTGCATCTGAAGCAACCCCTGCGTTTCATTTATAATATAGTTAAATCAACTATGCAAGATATCATCTATAAAACATGTGACCTGTTCCAAAAAAACTAAACCTCATCCAGCATCCGAAA
Organism: Magallana gigas; assembly: GCF_963853765.1. Taxonomy (NCBI): domain Eukaryota; kingdom Metazoa; phylum Mollusca; class Bivalvia; order Ostreida; family Ostreidae; genus Magallana; species Magallana gigas. The sequence continues at coordinate 28,988,350 of NC_088858.1, read as the reverse complement.
CCTATGGCTTAGATTCAGCATTCAAGCCTGTCAGGTGCATCAGTATACATAAGACGCATCTCCATGCAAGTTTGGTGAAGTTCAGACCAGTAATAAATAAGATATCATCATCAGAGGGCACTAGCAATTAAAACCTTAACCTGCTCCAGCATCCGCAACCTATGGCTCAGATTCAACATCCATGCCTGTCAGGTGCATCTGTATCATAAGACACACCATCCATTCAAGTTTAGTGAAGTAAGGACCTGTAATAACTAAGATATATTTTTTAGCATCCTTGATAATGGAGATCAAGCTCTGCATCTGAAGCTTCCTCTGTGATTCATTCATATTACAGTTTAATCAACTATGCAAGTTTGAAATAGTACTATTATCTATTTAACATGTGACCTGTTCCAAAAAAAAACCCCATATCCAGCATCTGAAACCTATGGCTCAGACTCAGCATTCAAGCCCGTCAGGTGCATCAGTATCGTAAGACACACCATCCATGGAAGTCTGGTGTAGTTAGGACAAGTAATAACTAAGATATAATCATCAGAGGGCACCTGTTTCAAAAACTTTAACCAGCTCTAAAAGCCTTAACCTCCTCCAGCAATCCGAAAACTTTGGCTCAGATTCAGCATTCAAGCCTGTCTGGTGCATCAGTATCATTAGATGCACCATCCATGGAAGTCTAGTGAAGTTAGGACAAGTAGTAACTAAGATATAATCATCAAAGGGCACCTGCAACAAAAACTTTAACCAGCTCTAAAAACCTTAACCTCCTTCAGCATCTGTAACCTATAGCTCAGATTCAGCATCCAAGCCTGCCTGGTGCATCAGTATCATAAGACACGCCATCAATGCCAGTTAGGTTAAGTACGGACCAGCAGTAACTTAGATATTGCTATCAAAGGGCACCTGCAACAAAAACTTTAACCTGCTCCAAAAACCTTAACCTCCTCCAGCATCCGAAACCTATAGCTCAGATTCAGCACTCAAGCCTGTCTGGTGCATCAGTATCATAAGACACATCATCCATGCAAGTTTGGTGAAGTACGGACCTGCAGTAACTTAGATATTGCTATCAAAGGGCAGCTGCAACAAAAACTTTAACCTGGTCCAACAACCTTAACCTCCTCCAGCATCTGAAATTTAGAACTCAGATTCAGCATCCAAGTCTTTCAAGTCCATTAGTAGGTCCAGATGCATCATCCATGCAAGTTTGGTGAAGATAGGACAAGTAATAGCTTAGATAAATGACCTGCAACAAAAACTTTAACCAGGTCCGGACGCCGACGCCGACACCGACGCCGAGGGTATAGCATAAGCTCCCCCTGACTTCGTCTCGGTGAGCTAAAAAGCATTGCCTGCCATGATGTTATTAATGGATGACTGCACTTAAGGACATCTACAAATTGTGACAAAAATAAATTTTATATATAGGCATATTTCTTTTAAAGCTGCATGGTTTGATTTTTTTTTTAACTATTTCAGTATCAATTGCTTTGCTTACAAACCAATTATCTTAAAAAGTTATAGACTTTCACCTATTTACAACAGCAGGATTGGTCTCCTCCCCAAGGATAGAAATATTCGAAGTAAATAAAAATAATTTCTGTATGGGAACACAACAAGAGGCCCATGGGGCCATGTCGCTCACCTGAGCAACAATAACTTTATAAGGGTGTTCAAAGGATAATGTGCCATATGGCCCCTTGGTAGAATAACAAAAAAAAACATTGTGAAGTATTCAAAACTTACACTTATTTTTGCATACACTTAATCTTTGACATTGTATCTTTATGGAATACCATTTTTACCAAAAGTTTTTCTCTATTTATTACAATATCAAAATTCCACCCCACCCATTGTGGCCCCACCCTACCCCTGGGGATCATGATTTAAGCAAACTTTAATCTACACTATCTGAGAATGCTTCCACACATTGTCAAGTTATAGGTTTTTATTTCTAAGATTTTTCTCTACAAACTCTTACGTAAATAATTGCCCTCCCCCTCCATTTTAGCTCCATCCTACCAAAAGACATCATGATTTGAACAAACTTGAATCTCTACTACCTGAGGAGGTTTTTCATAAGTTACAGATTGTCTGGTCATATGGGTTTTCAGAAGATTTTTAAGATTTTTATCTATATATTCCTATGGAAAAATTTGCCCCTCCCCCACATTGTAGCCCCACTTTCCCCCTTGGGGTCATGATTTGAACAAACTTGAATCTACACTTCATGAGGATGCTTTCTCTTAAGTTACAGCTTGTCTGGCCAATTAGTTTTTGTGAGGAAAGACTTTTAAGATAGCTTCGCTGGCCAATTGGTTTTTGAGAAGAAATTTTTTAAAAACAATTCTTCAGTAATTCTTTATTATCACCCCTTGAGAGGGAAAGTGGTCCCATTTGAACAAATTTGTACCCCCTTCACCTAATAATATTTCTGCCAAGTTTGGATGAAATTGAAAATAAAGAATGACATACCTTTGGTAGTATGCCTATTTATGAATCATGTTCTGAATCAACTTTAAATGCGTGCCACTTACTGTGATAGTTTAGATAAATTCTTGATGGTAACAATGCATTTCACAGTTTCTCCAGCTAAATAAACACTCCCTCGAGGCAAAACTCCAGTGACTTCAATCATTATGAAGATTTTGGTGATGCCACTATAAAAGGTCAAACACATTACAATGAATCAAATGGTAGATTGTTCATGACATTGTGTACTAATATATGATATTGGATATACATAAACATAGAGCATTTGGGTGAAGTTAACTAAAAAGGAATGGTAAAAATAGTGATGGACAAGACAAAGATTCAAACCTGGGTCCCAGAATTTCTTATAGTCAGGTGCTTTACCAACTGAGCTATTTGATGCCCACAATCAAACCGGTCTGACCGTCACATAAACATTGAAATTTTTCACTCCATTTGATTATAATTTGATTATAATATGATTTGACAAAAAACTTGGGAGTTCCTTTTTTCTTGACTTTTAACAAAATTCCGATTAATATGCCAAAATATATCGATAGAAATATTGAAAATTTGTTAAAATATGTATTTCGGAACAACTCAAAGATATATCAACGCACAAACTATTTGGAAATTTGGTCTGCACAGAAAAAAAGGAAGCTTAATTTACGGTACTTTAAAACAACAAAGTTATGAAAAATATTCATTTTCTTCTAAAAAACCTTCCGTCACAAAATATAGTACCTTTCTAAAGTCTATAAATATGTAATTTTCCCATTACTATCTCATTCAAAATAGTTTATTTCACATTGTAAAATATGAATTTACAAGTAGAATTAATACATGAAGCATAATTTCCAGACTAGAGGTGACCCAAAATGGCTACCCCAAAACAGGGGAATGAACCTCTTTAAATAACTGATTGTATATGGATTGTAAACCTACATCAAACTACAAACCCCTTGTGAGGCCAAAGAATTGTCCATGGGCCAGAGTCTAAAAATGGAAAAGTTTACGGGCACACAGACAGACGGATATTGGACAAAAAGTAATAAGTAAAGCTCACTTGAGCTTTCAGCTCAGGTGAGCTAAAAAACTTTCATAAATAGGTAACAAACATATTTGATTTGTGACATAGGTCCATTACTTATCACTATATTAAGCTAGGTAGCTTGATTTACCTACATAACTTTATTTACCTACCTAAAGTAGGTTTATTTAGCTACCTTAATGACAGTTTGCATTTTATGTAAAACAGACAAAAACTTACAAGGAACTGTCAGGCGATATTAAATTTTGTACTGTGTAGTTTTAGAAAAGCAACCCAGAGCAGAAATAGTTAAAACATTGCTGCTTTTGTGCAGTTTTAAGCAAAACATGCATTTCTATTGTTTGAGTAACTGAATTGCACCTTGTGTGCAATTAGTGTGATAACTTCACATTGTGTTGAATTATTACCAATCAATTATAATGTTACCAGAACTGCTCTTCTTTGTTATTCCATTTTAAAAAGTAGCCGTTTGGTAACACATATAAACAGTTATATATAGCCTCAAAATCTTTAGAACTTTGATTGGAATTGCGCTGAAAGAGCAACATTTTCTGAGTGATTATTTTCATGAATTCAGATCAGTTCAAAGTTGAAAATTATTGCTGTAACTATAGTAAATGCGACTTTTCCCATCAAAAAAAGTATGATTGAGTACCTAAAAAATCCTTCTTCAGTTAGGTAAATAAAGCTTTGTCAGTAATTCAAGCTACACATATAGCTAAATCTAGTGGTTGTACTGAAACTGTATATAACAGTGTATTATTATATACGTCCCTGGGTATAGTAGGAAAGGAGGAATGAGCATATAAATATATTGAAACATATGGTTGGACCGGGATTCAAACCCAGGACCCTTACAACTGACCTCAACTTTTGAGATACCCAGGCCGATGTTCACCATTTTTTCAATACATATTAATATAAATGAATATTACCTTTTATTACTGGCAGTCAAGTACTGCAGCTTCTATGCAGGAAATCAATTAGTGAATATACTAAACTGTAAACAATTCAGTAATTATATCTAGTCATTTTTGTACGAAACCATGCTTATAGCTTTAATTGCATATAAACTTCAAATTGTGAACGTGTTTTATGTTCCGGAAGGGAACGGTAAATGACCCAAATGGACCCAAATGGAAACAAATGAAAAATGAATAGCATATTAATGTAAGATTTTATTTAATAATTTTAATTATTATGATAAGGACTTTTCTTTTCATGAACAATATGAAAGAGACAATTATTATCAATGTAACTGTAATCTACTTGGATATAAAGATGGGGACCCATAATGTTCATTTTTTTTTTATTTCGCGGTGACCCATGTCACATTCCATTTTTCGGAAATATAGGGCCCCAAACAGAAATGATTATTTTCCTTTAATTTTTGCTATAATTTGACATAGAAATTGATAATTTGAAGAAATCAAACAAATATTTATAGTTTGAAATATCATTTAAGTTTAAAAATTCTTGCTTTACTGGTGGCTTCAAAGGCCAGTACATAATGAACACAACAACAGACGTTACAAAATTTTGGAGTTATCAAATTATAACGCATATAAAATTTTATACATTAATTTAATATCTCATTTAAAGGTCAAACAAGTAGGGGCCACATCTCAAAAATTTGAGATAAAGCATGAAATAACTGTTAAAGCTAATTTTAGGCCAACATTGGAGTTAATTTTTTCTTATCTTCTATGAAATATAAGCTAAATTATATGCCAAAATATATCGATAGGAATATTTAAATATTGTTTTAATATGTTTTTTAGAACATCATGAATATATCGATATCATAATACACAAACTATCTAGAAGTTTGGTTTGCGCTGAAAATTAGGAAGCTAAGTAACAGTACTCTAAAACTAGCTAGTTATGAAAATTGTTCATTTCCTTCTTGAAAACCTTGCGCCACAAATATGTAAAGTTTTACTGAAATAAACATTGAAATAATTTTTTAGCTCTAAATAATTTTTCTTTGGGCCTAATCACTTGAATTAATTGAAATACTGAAGAAAAATCACGGACTGCATCAAATAATCATGAGAATGTCAGACTCAAATTCCCATGGGAGACCATTTATAGCTGTTTCTTTTAGCCAACGCACTGATACATGTACCGTAACAGTGATTTAGTGAATTTTACTTATTTTTTACAACCAATTTATTAATTAGTCAAGAGAAAGATGTAAATATAATAAATAAAATGCTTTCTTCGATCATTCATGCGAGTTATGATCATTGCAGTAAAAATTTACATAACCCGCTATTTAACGCGGGTTATGCATTTTATCTGCAATGTCGCCACCTCCATTTCCGACATGAATCACTAAAGAGGGCGTTTTATTGTTTAGATAAAGTTAAAATGGGTCCATTTGTTATTTGGGTTATTTGATGTTCCATTTGGGTAAATCGACGAATCGTTCCGGCATTAATTTCAAGAAAATACATCGGGTTTGATGTCCCAAAAATAAAATTTTAAAAAATGGTAGCAGCGGGAAGCATGAGTAAAAAATTTACTCATTAAAAAGAAGAGTGTCTGGTGATTTTGTATAATGTAAGTGAAAAAACGTTTAGAATTTGTATGTATGAGTATTTGTAATACTTAGCAACATATTGTCAAACTTCCGATGATTGATAATGAATCTAGTTGAGTTTATTTCGGTCTTGGGATTTTTTTCATATACTACTACGTGTGTGGATTTATACTATATGTTTTTGGAATATATATATATATATATATATATATATATATATATATATATATATATATAGAGAGAGAGAGAGAGAGAGAGAGAGAGAGAATTGTTATGTATTTAACAGGTTGGGCACCAACCCCCGTTTGGTGGTTGGAGTCCCATTTGGTAGTTAAATGCCTGAACGGTATACCTATTTTACATACCAAATGGGACTCATTTTTCGTTCAACTTGGATTACGTTTTTCTGGAGGAAAGGCGCATCACGTTTATTACCGGGGCAAGTACTCTGACATGTTTGCTTTATAATTAAACATTCGTTTAAAAAATTTTATGTGTCGATTTTTCCGCACATGTGTTTAAAAAAAGGCCGAAATGAAATGCTCCCCGGAAGTCGCGTATAAACATAGTGTTTATGTCTTCTAATAGATCGATTTTAATCAAAGTACGACATGGCCTCATTCCTTGAATTCTTTACTTTCAATTTCTATCATCCGATGCCTATACTTCCAAAAAACAATTACTTACCCAAAATTTTTTTTTTTCCAAAATCATGAAATTCCTAATCCGTGGAGGGGGGGGGGGGGCCTAGTATGCTTCTGAATCTAACCTAACTAGTTTGCTTCTGAATCTAACTTCTCAATCTTTCAAGGTAAATTAGGAACGATAATCTTTCCTGCGAAAAAAAAGTGGGGGGCTGAACCCTCTATCATGCTATGTTTCTAATGGTTAGGTATAACTTTAGCTTAGCCCCCCCCCCCCCCCCCCCCCCCAATTTTTTTATTGTAAATACAATTATGTTTTATCATTCCTTTACCTTTTAATTGTGATCATTAAAATCAGTAAACAATAAATTGTGTGTCTGTGTTATTTCTCATTTTGTTCCTTGTTGTTATCTGTGTTTTAATTATTTCCTCTGTGACATCAATTTTGTTTTTAATCTTTTTAATTTTTGTACGCTATATAAGCGTTGTAGACATGTGTCCTCACCCTTTTTAGTGTGTTATCCAATATTATATAAAGGTTTGACCACATATGCAACTCAATTTGTATAACAAATACATGTAGATATTTTAACAGTTTAATTTTTATACCCCCGCAAACGAAGTTTAGGGGGGTATATTGGTTTCACCCTGTCCGTCTGTCTGTAGACGCAACTTTGTCCCCCCTATAGAATTTTTTATTACTGCATGGAACAGTTTGAAAATTTGTACATATGTTAAACACCATCTGAAGATGTGCACCTGCAATTTTTTTTTAGATCAGACAAGATTTAATGATTTTATGACACTTTTCATTTTCCTTATTCTATATATTGTACACTAATGTTGAAAAGTAAGGGAGGTAATCCTTACAGATTTTATTAATTAATTAATAGAAAACACTCTAAAATATATTTATATGAATACATCCAGATGGAGATTTTTTGTCTTTATGTCTTAATTAATAAAAAAAAAAATATTCTTTTATAAGTATTCTATCAACTGACAATGCAAAGTTGTTGTTTGTCAGTGATAAATTCTTAGGAGCTAATAAGAACATCAAAGACAAGTGTGGCTGAATTCATTTGTCCCAAGGGAGCCATTATCTGAGCCATGGCTCAGATGGAGCATGTGTTTAGGGGAAATTGATAATCTGTAAAATGGGTGATGGTTTTGGGGCTATTATAAAACTGTTTCATGTAAACAAAAAGTTCTATCATTATAAGGAAATAAATAATTATATCATTTTTAATAAAGAAGTTAAACTATTTTTAGAGGTTGTTTAAATTTATTTGTCAAGTAAGTTGATGAAGTGACCCTATTGGGCATTAATTTAAATGAAATTCAAAATTACTGATATGATTGTAGTGTTTTGGTAATTTTAAAATTGTTTGTAATATTAAATTTTTTTTTTTTTACATATTTTTACATAGTATGGTAATTATGGTAATGTTTTTGGAGTTTATTAAATTTAACAAGCTCATCAAAGAAAATCATAGTCCTATGGGATCAATTTTCTGATATGGAGTTCCATTGTGCCATAGGAGAAAGTGAGGAAAATTTGAAGCAACTAATTGCATGTGTCAAGACTCTTATTAGAAAGATATTGAAAGTTTTATCAACAGATGAGCATTGCTTGGCTACCGGTATTTCCATTTACTGCAAAGGGAGGGGTTATTGTCATTTTGTTGGTTTTTCTTTAAATCAATTAAATTTTTAAAAAAAATATATCATCAGATACATACATTTGTAAATGTATTACTGTTATAGATATGTATTTACAGTGAGATTCTGACAATTTTGATTTTAATTTTTCTTTGTTAACTAATTTTTTTTTTTTACAATTCTAGAATTTTTTTTTTGTATGTGTTCCAAACCTTTATTTTTGTCCCATTTGAAATTAGCCTTGCGGGGGTATTAGTCCCATTAGGACAGTTCTAGTTTTCTTTTATTTATTCATTACAAAATGACGTGGCTGCACGTAGATCTAATAATGATTGGACTTTTCTTTTAATAATTTTTTGTCACCTACCTAACGTATCCATATATGATTGGATCAATATGACAGTAAATTTAGCATGGAACTAAGCAAAAAAATTATCAAAACAAAACTAATCAGCCAAAGAGTCACAGTTAACACTGATACTGAGTACTTTCTACACGTTACATCCAGTACAGATGCCTGATCCACCTCTAAATCTATTGCTGGAAATTATATAGCCCGAGATCACTGTGACGTCATACTTAACTTTTCACTCGACAGTTTTCGTAAATTGTCGGACAAATTCGGGGAAGGAAATGACGTCATATGTCAGCAAAAGTTCAGATAGGTACAGTTTTTTACGTAAGCATATGTGTTGTTTACTTTAATGTTTTTAAAAGGAATTTTTATGTTAAATGAAAATTATGTATGCGATTTACAGGTAAGAATTTTCCGTAGAAACGCTTCCTGTTCCACCATGTTGCTATGCACCGCAAAGGATTATTGGGATATGTAGAACTTTTTCAAGTGGCCTCATAAAAATTTCTTTGAACAATGTGCAGATTTTAACTCGAATTTTCTCCGTTCGTACACATTGTCTATGGAGCTCGCTTCGCGCCGCCTCGCTGCGCTCGCTATCATATGAAAACTGTTTGTTTTCTTGCATTGTTTTATCAATGTGAACATTGTTTTCTGTTGTTTTATTTCCTTATCAACCCTGGATGACTAAATATATTGTTGTTTGAGTTTAAACCCGTATTTTATCGAACAAAAATGCTGAATTATGAAATTTTTTTCATGAATTTAGTCAAATGTGTAAAACATTTAACAGATGAATGTACATCCTATGTAGCAAAATGACAGTCAATCAAAGCACTCTTGTTATAAGAAACATATTTTGATATCATTGTCATTCTTTCGGATGATTTTTCCATGACATTATTAATAATATTGATAATACATATTTTGTAAAAGGTAACGCTGGGTCTATTCCTCGTATAATCAAGGCATAAAATTACATCAAATGTCGCCCTATTATTCATTAATATTGATTTCGGACCAATGACAATCAAAATAGCATTAACACGGGATTATAAACAGAAACTGAAAGTTCAAGATGGCTGCATGATATCTCGTATTCTTTAAATTTTTTACACTTTATTAACATCCTTTGTCAAAATGTTAAATTTTGTCCAGATTTTATAATGATTCATTGTCAGTATGACAATTTAAGCTAAATGGAGTTAAAGAGTTAAATCGCTGACCATAGCGCTCAAAAGAAAATTGCACTTTATTAAAAAAGAAATTAAGATCAACGTAATAACTCCGAAATAATTACTTGATTACATTTAAAAAAAAAATTTAAATTGCTGAATTGTATATTTTGTCAATATTTAAGTGATTAGATAAGTAACAATAAAGGTATTTGTTTTGAACATTTGTTACTTTTTGATAGTCTCATGCATGATTCTTTAACCACCGATTGACGAACTATATGTATTAGCTTATGAATGCTTGATTTTACACAGTCTAATTTATTTTTCTGTTTTATTTGATTACAGTTGAGTAGCTAATTATACAAATCAATTACCAGTCTAAGGTGTCAAACCCCCTCTTTGTTCACCAGACTCTTGTACCATGTGTATACATACCCCAGATACACACATGTCTGGAGCAGTGGCTTCGTTAGTTAATTTAACTGTTTACCCGTGTCATTGTCTCGGATTAGTTGTGTGTGAAGGGATATTATGTAATCAAAAATGAATAATGAACAAAAATCTGCCCATGCAAGAGTTTTAAGATTTCGTAATCAGTGGTAAAAAGGTGATGAGAGTAGCAAATTTTAAAAATCCTTTAAAAAGAAATCTGACTGTAACAAAATATTTACGGACACAAATTTCTTAATCTACAATACTTAAAATAACTAGATACGTCAAAAAATCAGACCTATATCAATCATTTTGGCTGTAAAATCGAATTTATTTTGTATAGCTTTGTAAGGAAATTTCCCTCCTGTTGACCTTGTGATGTCACTTCCGCTGAAGCCCTGTTATCGCCTAATTCTATTTTCTCTTGATTAGATTTCTCAAAACAGGTAAAAAGAGCCACTTTGAAGTGGCGTAACTCCGTTATTTTTGCATCGATTTCCAATTTTTCATGCGTTTTTAGCTCACCTGAGCTGAAAGCTCAAGTGAGCTATTCTGATCACATTTTGTCTGTCGTCCGTCTGTCTGTCTGTCCGTCCGTCTGTCTGTCTGTCCGTAAACTTTTCACATTTTCAACATCTTCTCAAGAACTACTGGGCCAATTTCAACTAAACTTGGCACAAATCATCCTTAGGCAAAGGGGATTCAAAGTTGTGAAAATTAAGGGTCACGCTCGTTTTCAAAGGGAGATAATTAGAAATTAATGAAAAATTTCGAGAAATTTTCAAAAATCTTCTTCTCAAGAACCAGAAAGCCAGGAAAGCTGAATCTTGTGTGGAAGCATCCTCAGGTAGTGTAGATTCAAAGTTGTGAAATTCATGACCCCCGGGGGTAGGGTGGGGCCACAATGGGGGGGTCGAAGTTTTACATAGGAATATAAAGAGTAAATCTTTAAAAATCTTCTTCTCAGAAACTAATCAGCCAGGAAAGCTGAAACTTGTGTGGAAGCATCCTCAGGTAGTGTAGATTCAAAGTTGTGAAAATCATGACCCCCAGGGGTAGGGTGGGGCCACAATGGGGGGTCGAAGTTTTACATAGGAATATATTGAGTAAATCTTTGAAAATCCTCTTCTCAAAAACTAATCAGCCAGGAAAGCTGAAACTTATGTGGAAGCATCCTCAGGTAGTGCAGATTCAAAGTTGTGAAAATCATGACCCCCAGGGGTAGGGTGAGGCCACATTGGGGGGGGGGGTGTTAAAGATTTACAAAGGAATATATAGAGTAAATCTTTAAAAATCTTCTTCTCAGAAACTAATCAGCCAGGAAAGCTGAAACTTGTGTGGAAGCATCCTGAGGTAGTGTAGATTCAAAGTTGTTAAATTCATGATCCCTGGGGGTAGGGCGGGGCACAATGGGGGGTCGAAGTTTTACATAGGAATATATAGAGTAAATCTTTAAAAATCTTTTTCTCAGAAACTAAACAGCCAGGAAGCTGAAACTTGTGTGGAAGCATCCTCAGGTAGTGTAGATTCAAAGTTGTGAAAATCATGACCCCCAGGGGTAGGGTGAGGCCACATTGGGGGGGGGGGTGTTAAAGATTTACAAAGGAATATATAGAGTAAATCTTTGAAAATCCTCTTCTCAAAAACTAATCAGCCAGGAAAGCTGAAACTTATGTGGAAGCATCCTCAGGTAGTGCAGATTCAAAGTTGTGAAAATCATGACCCCCAGGGGTAAGGTGGGGCCACATTGGGGAGGGGGGGTGTTAAAGATTTACAAAGGAATATATAGAGTAAATCTTTAAAAATCTTCTTCTCAGAAACTAATCAGCCAGGAAAGCTGAAACTTATGTGGAAGCATCCTCAGGTAGTGTTGATTCAAAAGTGTGAAAATCATGACCCCCAGGGGTAGGGTGGGGCCACAATGGGGGGTCGAAGTTTTACATAGGAATATATTGAGTAAATCTTTGAAAATCTTCTTCTCAGAAACTAATCATCCAGGAAAGCTGAAACTCGTGTGGAAGCATCCTCAGGCAGTGTAGATTCAAAGTTGTGAAATTCATGATCCCTGGGGGTAGGGCGGGGCACAATAGGGGGTTGAAGTTTTACATAGGAATATATAGAGTAAATCTTTAAAAATCTTCTTCTCAGAAACTAAACAGCCAGGAAGCTGAAACTTGTGTGGAAGCATCCTCAGGTAGTGTAGATTCAAAGTTGTGAAAATCATGACCCCCAGGGGTAGGGTGAGGCCACATTGGGGGGGGGGGGTGTTAAAGATTTACAAAGGAATATATAGAGTAAATCTTTGAAAATCCTCTTCTCAAAAACTAATCAGCCAGGAAAGCTGAAACTTATGTGGAAGCATCCTCAGGTAGTGCAGATTCAAAGTTGTGAAAATCATGACCCCTGGGGGTAGGGTGGGGCACAATGGAGGGTTGAAGTTTTACATAGGAATATATAGAGTAAATCTTTAAAATTCTTCTTCTCAGAAACTAATCAGCCAGGAAAGCTGAAACTTGTGTGGAAGCATCCTCAGGCAGTGTAGATTCAAAGTTGTGAAAATCATGGTCCCTGGGGGTAGGGTGAGGCCACATTGGGGGGGGGGGGTGTTAAAGTTTTACATAGAAATATAGAGTAAATCTTTAAAAATCTTCTTCTCAGAAACTAATCAGCCAGGAAAGCTGAAACTTTTGTGGAAGCATCCTCAGGTAGTGTAGATTCAAAGTTGTGAAAATCATGACCCCCAGGGGTAGGGTGGGGCCACAATGGGGTGGTCGAAGTTTTACAAAGGAATATATAGAGTAAATCTTTAAAAATCCTCTTCTCAAAAACTAATCAGCCAGGAAAGCTGAAACTTATGTGGAAGCATCCTCAGGTAGTGCAGATTCGAGGTGGGAAAATCATGATCCCTGGGGGTAGGGTGGGGCACAATGGAGGGTCGAAGTTTTACATAAAGTTTTACGCGCATAATTTTCGCGCATGTAACATTTTTTAATGTTACCCGTTGCTAAGTGCGTTGCTAACGCTGAGGGTAATAGAAAATATTATTAACTGTGTCTTAACCAATCAGATTTCAGTATTTAACATGAAAGTATAACAAAATATAATGTTGTATTATATATTTTACTTTATCACATAATATTGTATCATTTGATATGATACAATGTTGTATCAAATTATATTGTATCATATGATACAATATCATATTATGTTTCAAAAATGATATAGTATCATAAAATATCATACTATATTATACAATATAATATCATATGTTTCAATGTTATGATGTATTATGTAATATGATATTTTAATATAATACTATATTGTTCTATACATTATGATATTGTATTATGTGATCAAATACAATAACGTTTAACACAATACAATGTCATTTCATACGTTACAATATCATATCTCATCTTTGTTTAATATGGTATTTTATTGTATTATATGATATATGTCGTAAATATGATAGGATGCAATATTTAATTTTATATTATTGTATTGATTAACATATGAACATATGATTATCATTCATACAATTTTTTAATAGATGACATACGATATTGTGTCAAAACAGAATCCATGAATATCCAAGATCATAAAGTATGATTTTCATTTAATATGATAAAGGTGGTCTCATAAAGGTGAAGTCTCATAAGGGTGATGTCTCGTCTCGGTGAGCTTTGTAATCTGTGATTACCTATGTTTATATGTATTTTCAAGGAATAATTAAAACCAGCACGCTGGATATTGAGGATATGATATCAGCCTGTGAAACACAGGAGTTTGTACCTTTTGGGAGGAGATACATTGAAAATCATCCAGGAATATTTCAAATACAAGTACAGAACCATGTTAGCACAGAGCAAGGGATACCTTTGGTCAAATCCTTTAGAGATATATCCATCACAGATCCTAAAAAAGTAAGTTGTTGTACATGTTGTGTAAGGATTATTATGCCCCCTTTCGAAGAAGGGAGGGCATATTGCTTTGCTGCTGTCTGTCGGTCAGTCAACCGACATTTTCATTTTCTTCACAGAGGATGAACATATTGAAATGAAATTTGTTATACAGATTTATCGGGATAATGTCTAGGTAAAGATGGATATGGGGTACGATCAAGCAATTTTCGACAGAGTTATGGCCCTTGGTCTTAGAGAAAAATTCCAGTTGTTTAGCAGTTTCCGCTCATTTTCTTCGCAGAGGATGCACATATTGAAATGAAATTTGGTATACAGGTTTATCAGGATAATATCTAGGTCAAGATGGATATGGGGTACGATCAAGCAATTTTCGACAGAGTTATGGCTCTTGGACATAGACAAATTCCAGTTATTTGCAGTTTCCACTCATTTTCTTCGCAGAGGATGCACATATTGAAATGAAATTTGGTATACAGGTTTATCAGGATAATATCTAGGTCAAGATGGATATGGGGTACGATCAAGCAATTTTCGACAGAGTTATGGCTCTTGGACATAGACAAATTCCAGTTATTTGCAGTTTCCACTCATTTTCTTCGCAGAGGGTGCACATATTGAAATGAAATTTGGTATACAGATTTATTGGGATAATATCTAGGTCAAGTTGGATATGGGGTATGATCAAGCAATTGGATATAGGGTACGATCGAGCAATTTTCGACAGAGTTATGGCCCTTGGACTTAGAGAAAAATTCCAGTTTTTTAGCAGTTTCCGCTCATTTTCTTCGCAGAGGATGCACATATTGAAATGAAATTTGGTATACAGGTTTATCAGGATAATATCTAGGTCAAGATGGATATGGGGTACGATCAAGCAATTTTCGACAGAGTTATGGCTCTTGGACATAGACAAATTCCAGTTATTTGCAGTTTCCACTCATTTTCCTCGCAGAGGATGCACATATTGAAATGAAATTTGGTATACAGGTTAATCTAAATAATATCTAGGTCAAATTTGATTTTGATTATGATAGAGCAATTTTCGACAGAGTTATGGCCCTTGGACTTAGAAAAATTCCAAATATTTGCAGTTTATGTTCATTTTCTTTGTGGGTGTTTCCAAGGGAGGGGGGCATAAGTGTTTCACAAACATCTCTTGTTTATTATAACCATGATCATGAATTAGGTCTAGATTTGGTCAACGAATCCTTCTCATCAAATGTACTAAAATTTCAGCCAAAAGAACATTGGATGTTCAAAAAGCAGTGTAAAGATTTCTCCAAGGAGAATGAACATTGTGATGAAGAACTGTATGTAAGTGGAAACACTGTTATTTGGAGTCATGGAGGACAAAGTGGAATACAGCAGGTTCTCAAAACCTTTACCATGGATACACCCGTTTTACAGGTAGGACTCAGTTATTAGGATTTATACTTGACTTGCTGTTGGGATAAAGATTAACTGAAGGTAAATAGATTGTTAAAAGATTAGAAAAAAATGATATTAAGATAGTGTTAAATCTAGAATTTGAAAAGGGTGTGAAAAGGGTGTGTTACAATTATATCTGATAGGGCACTTTCATCGCGCTGAACACTTAGAAGGCATTGCTAGCAGCAGACATACCAGTTTACAGTGTCATATGATAACAGTTTGATTTGTTCTTGAAGTGCTTCAATAGAAAGCAACATTGTGAGTGAAAAACAAAGATTAATTATTAAAATAGACCCCACAATGGGGGATGAATTTTTACATAAGAATATATAGAGAAAATCTTTAAAAATCTTCTTCTCAAAAACTATTGAGCCAGAAAAGCTCAAACTGGAGTGGAAGCATTCTCAGATAGTGACGATTCAAGTTTGTTCAAATTATGGTCCCCGGTGGTAGGGTGGGGCCACAATGGGGGATGAATTTTTACATAGGAATATATAGAGAAAATCTTAAAAAATCTTCTTCTCAAAAACTATTAGGCCAGAAAAGCTTAAGCTTGTGTGGAGGCATCCTCAGGTAGTATAGATTCAAGTTTGTTCTATAGAAAAGTGAGGAGAAAATCTTTAAAAATCTTCATCTCAAAAACTATTAGGCCAGAAAAGTGGGGCCTCAAAGTGGGTTTTGATTTTGATGCCTTAATGCTAATTTGATCAGTCAAGGATATTGATGCTCAGGTGATCGATGTGGCCCCTGGGCCTCTTGTTTTCATTGGTAAACCATGGGTTTGTGTGTCACACTGTCTTTTCAACAGTTAATTTGTTTTTGTGTTTTGCAGGCCTTATGGTTTGATTTTATTTTGCCTAACACAGAGATTGTTCCAGACCCACCTAGTTCACTGGACATTGAGGGTAAGCTTCTAAGAGATTCAGACTATATTTAATTTTGCTGGGTGTGTCTTTTTACTTTAATTAACTCCAATGAGAATAGAGCTTTCTATCAAGGTAAAGGTAGCAATTCATTCTCAGGGGAGGGGATAAAGGGTTGTAAAAGGGCTAAACTATTTTTTAGCTTACCTAAGCTAAAGGCTTTAGTTTACATTTTTTGATCATTTTTAGCTCACCTGAGCTGAGAGCTCAAGTGAGCTATTCTGATCACATTTTGTCTGTCGTCCGTCCGTCCGTCCGTCTGTCCGTAAACTTTTCACATTTTCAACTTCTTCTCAAGAAATACTGGGCGAATTTTAACCAAACTTGGCACAGATCATCCTTAGGCAAAGGGGATTCAAAGTTGTGAAAATTAAGGGCCACACCCTTTTTCAAGGGGAGATGATTCAAAATAAATGAAAAATTTTGAGAAATTTTCAAAAATCTTTTTCTCAAGAACCATAAAGCCAGGAAAGCTGAAACTTGTGTGGAAGCATCCTCAGTTAATGAAGATTCAAAGTTGTGAAATTCATTACCTCGGGAGTAGGGTTGGGCCACAATGGGGGGTCAAAGTTTTACACAGGAATATATAGAGTAAATCTTTAAATCTTTAAAAATCTTCTTCTCAGAAACTAATCAGCCAGGAAAGCTGAAACTTGTGTGGAAGCATCCTCAGGTAGTGTAGATTCCAAGTTGTGAAAATCATGATCCCTGGGGGTAGGGTGGGCCACAATGGGGGGTCGAAGTTTTACATAGGAATATAGAGTAAATCTTTAAAAGTCTTCTTCCCAAAAACTAATCAGCTAGGAAAGCTGAAACTTGTGTGGAAGTATCCTCAGGTAGTGTAGATTCCAAATTGTGAAAATCATGATCCCAGGGGGTAGGGTGGGGCACAATGGAGGGTTGAAGTTTTACATAGGAATCTATAGAGTAAATATTTAAAATTCTTCTTCTCAGAAACTAATCAGCCAGGAAAGCTGAAACTTGTGTGGAAGTATCCTCAGGTAGTGTAGATTCAAAGTTGTGAAAATCATGATCCCTGGGGCTAGGATGGGACCACATTGAGGGGGGGGGGGTGTTAAAGTTTTACGTAGGAATATATAGAGTAAATCTTTAAAAATCTTCTTCTCAGAAACTAATCAGCCGGATGATTCTTTATAATTGTTAAGACTTTGGCTCCAGGACAATTCTTCGGCTTCACAAGAAGGTTCAGAGTTTGATGTAGCTTTATATCTCATATATAAACAATTGTTAAGGATCTTTTTGAGAACTGCAATACTCAACATGTGATATGACTATAAAATCATCCTGTTAGAAAAGGGACTAATGATGATAAACATAAGAATATCCAGGGGGGAAATGGATTCTATTTATACAGGATCTACATGTATTATTGTACATTGTCCAGATTGTTTGTATTATGACTCCATTAAGCTGATTTTATCATACCTATTGTTCCTCAGGTGAGCGATGTGGCCCATGGGCCTCTTGTTTGTCTATCTGTAAATTTTCAAATTTTGAACTTCTTCTCTAAAACCACTTAGCCAATTTCATCAAATTCATCAAATTGGCACAAAGCATTGCAGAAATGAAATGCCAATTTTAACTCAAAGCTAAGAAAACCTGGAAACTGCATTTTTAAAAAACTTTTTCTCAAGAACTACTGAGTCAAATTCAACATTATTTAGTAAAATAATCCTTCTGGAAAGGAAAATGTAAACTGCACAAATTAGGGCTTAAAATTTTGACCCCCCCCCCCCCCCCCCCCCCCCCCGATGTTTAATGCTATAGGAGTGGGGGTTCAAATTATTATGGCCGCTATATATTTTTAACATATATAAAATTTGTTATTGGTTTTTTATTTCAGGCGATCTTCAGACAGGAATCTGTGTGGTAGAATTAGGCTGTGTTAGTTGTTACTGCCAGTCTGGAAAAGAATATTCCATGGCATTACCATTTCAGGTGTGTTCTTTTATATAATTTGAGTCATTCAGATGACATATTGCTTTCCGTATTTTTCTGACATTTTTCATAAATTTTGAACATTTTAAAAATTTAACTGATTTTTAGCTCACCGAGACGAAGTCAAGGAGAGCTTATGCTATACCCTCGGCGTCGGCGGTGGCGTCGGCGTCGGCGTCCGGACCTGGTTAAAGTTTTTGTTGCAGGTCCTGTATCTAAGCTATTACTTGTCCTATCTTCACCAAACTTGCATGGATGATGCATCTGGACCTACCTATGGACTTGAAAGACTTGGATGCTGAATCTGGGTCCTAAATTTCAGATGCTGGAGGAGGTTAAGGTTGTTGGACCAGGTTAAAGTTTTTGTTGCAGGTGCCCTTTGATAGCAGTATCTTAGTTACTGCTGGTCTGTACTTCACCAAACTTGCATGGATGGTGTGCCTTATGATACTGATGCACCAGACAGGCTTGAGTGCTGAATCTGAGCTATAGGTTTCGGATGCTGGAGGAGGTTAAGGTTTTTGGAGCAGGTTAAAGTTTTTGTTGCGGGTACCCATTGATAGCAATATCTAAGTTACTACTGGTCCTAACTTCACCAAACTTGTATGGATGATGCGTCTTATGATACTGATGCACCTGACAAGCTTGAATGCTGAATCTGAGCAATAGGTTTCGGATGCTGGAAGAGGTTAAGGTTTTAAGAGCTGGTTAAAGTTTTTGTTGCAGGTGCCCTCTGATGATTAATCTTAGTTACTACTGGTCCTAACTTCACCAAACTTGTATGGATGGTGCGTCTTATGATACTGATGCACCTGACAAGCTTGAATGCTGAATCTGAGCAATAGGTTTCGGATGCTGGAAGAGGTTAAGGTTTTTAGAGCTGGTTAAGTTTTTGTTGCAGGTGCCCTCTGATGATTTTATCTTAGTTACTACTGGTCCTAACTTCACCAAACTTGTATGGATGGTGCGTCTTATGATACTGATGCACTTGACAAGCTTGAATGCTGAATCTGAGCAATAGGTTTCGGATGCTGGAGGAGGTTAAGGTTTTAAGAGCTGGTTAGATAAAGTTTTTGAAACAGGTGCCCTCTGATGATGATAACTTAGTTATTACTTGTCCTTACTTCACCAGACTTCCATGGATGGTGTGTCTTCTGATACTGATGCACTTGACAGGCTTGAATGCATAGTCTGGTTTCGGATGCTGGATAAAGTTAAGTTTTTAGGAACAGGTCACATGTTTAATAGATGATAGTACTATTTCAAACTTGCATAGTTGATTTAACTGTAATATGAATGAATCGCAGAGGTAGCTTCAGATGCAGAGCTTGATCTCCATTATCAAGGATGCTAAAAAATAAATCTTAGTTATTACTGGTCCTAACTTCACCAAACTTGAATGGATGGTGTGTCTTATGATACAGATGCACCTGACAGGCATGGATGCTGAATCTGAGCCATAGGTTGCGGATGCTGGAGGAAGTTAAGGTTTTAATTGCTAGTGCCCTCTGATGATGATATCTTAGTTATTACTGGTCCAAACTTCACCAAAATTGCATGGATGATGCGTCTTATGATACAAATGCACCTGATGGGCTTGAATGCTGAATCTGAGCCATAGGTTTCGGATGCTGGATGAGGTTTAGTTTTTTGGAACAGGTCACATGTTTTATAGATGATAGCTTGCATAGTTGATTTAACTTTATTATAAATTAAATGCAGAGGTTGCTTCAGATGCAGAGCCTGATCTCCATTATCAAGGATGCTAAAGAAATCTCCTACCTCACTCAAACCTGCTCGATAGATAGATGTGTTTGTTGATAAATGATATAACATGATTCCTATGATAAAGTATTGTATGATATGAAACAATATTGTTTGATATGATACAATATGATATCATGTGTTATATTATAAAAAGTTATACGATACGATATGATATTGTATCAATTTTTTTGATATTTTATGATATGATTATGTATCATGATATTGTTATGTATAGTATTGTATATTATGATACAATATTGTATAATATTATATTGTATTTTTAATTTATTATTTTATCACATGATACAATTGCATAAGATATTGCAAAATATTATATTGTATCCTATGATACAATATTGTATATTCTATAATATTGTATCATACAATATTGTATAATATGATATTGGTTTCAGTAATATAGAATTATATCACATGAAATTATATTATATGATATTGTAATATTATATAATATTGTATCATACGATATTGTATGATATGATATTAGTTTATATGATATATTATCATAACACATGAAATTGTATTATATGATATTGTAATATATTTTATTGTGTCATATGATGCAATATGTATAATATAATAATGTATTTTATAATATTTTACCATATCACATAATATTGTATCATTTGATAAGATACAATGTTGGAATCAAATTATATTGTATTACATGATATAATATCATATAATGTATCAAATATGTTTCAGTGTCATTCAATACAATATCATTCTATATTATACAATATAATATCATGTTTCAGTGTTATGATGTATTATGTAATATGATATTGTAATATGATACTATATTGTATTATATTTTATGATATTGTATTATGTGATCAAATACAATAAGGTATAACACAATACAATGTCATATCTTATGTTACAATATCAAATCTCATTATTGTTTATTACGGTATTTTATTTATTATATGATATATATTATATTAGAAATATGACATGATGCAATATTTAATTTTATATCATTGTATTGATTAACATATGAACATATGATTATCATGAAAAAATTTATCAGATGATATACGATATTTTGTCAAAACGGAATCCATGAATATCCAAGGTCATAAAGTATGATTTTCATATAAAATGATAAAGGTGGTCTTATGAAGGTGATGTCTCATAAGGGTGATGCTCCGTCTCGGTGAGCTTAGTAATCTATGATTACCTATGTTTAATATTAGGCAAAACTTGACCAATTTTCGTGTAGCATTTGTAGGGAAAGGGGACATTAATTGAAAATTCATGATTTCCAAAGGGCCATATTTTACAAATTTATAAATAGCAAAAATTAGAATATAGTTATCAAGACCCCCTTAAAACAGGAAAAAACAGGAAGTGCTTAGATATCTTTGAAAAAAATTGGGATCCCCACCCCTTAACCATAATATATTCTTTGTCTTTGTGTCAAGGGTCATCAAATGGTATGAAAGTAATGACAATATGGGCTTGTCTTGCTGCCCCTTAACAGAAAGTGGCCAGATATCTTAAAAATATTTGAGATCCCCACCTGAAACTATATATATACTTGATCCTTGAGTCATGGGGCATCACATGACATATAGGATTTGACCCCTCAAGAGACATCATGACTTTCAAGAATCGGAAATAATCAAGTACTTCATTTTTAAGCTCACCTGAACTGAAGGTTGAAATGAGCTTTTCTGATCACCTGTTGTTCATCATCTGTTTGTCTGTCTGTCTGTCCATTGGTCTGTAAACTTTCCAATTTTTTACTCTAGAACCACTTGGCCAAATTTAACCAAACTTGATACAAAGCATCCTTATGGGAAGGGGGATTCTTAAATATTAAAATAAGAGGAAAAGCTTTTTTATGCCGCTGCCATGATATGATATTGTTTCAATTTCTTTGTACATTAGGATATGATATTGTATCATGATATTGTTATGTATAGTATTGTATAATATGATATTGTATATATTATTTTATCACATGATATTGTTTCAAATGATATTGCAATATATAATATTGTATCATATGCTACAATATTGTATAATATTATACAAATATTGACTGGGGTTGAGGGCAACATTGATTATATTAGGCCCTTAAGGACGAAATATTGCCCGACGTGAAGCCATGTTGTGACTGAGTATAAAATGAAGAAAATAATCTGAAAAATGTTCAAGCTTTTTTAATCTTATTTCAATTTTTATCGATTAGTTGTCATCATCCACGAGTTGTCTTTCGTTGACATGTTGTGTCAACGATTTTTACTTACGATTAGGTGACTTTGATGATTTTTTTTTGATGAGGTGTCCGATACGGGGACTTACAATAAATATGCAAACTGCATTGACCGTAGTGTAGGATGGATTTATCAAAATTGAGAAAAAACATGATCCCTTGCTCAGGGTTTTTGGTATAGGGATGGAGTTAAGTTCATGAGACATGTATATTAAATTCATTTAGAATTTTTTTTTTCTAAAAGGTATCTAGCAACAAAAAATAGTCAATTACTAGGAAGGGCAATTAGTACATAAACATATGACCAGGGTTCAAATAATAGGGATTAATTGTCATTTTATAAAATTTATTTTGAAAAAGAAACTGAAACATTTAGTCTTAAAGTGTTCAAATTTTCTTTTGAAATAAGCTCAGCTTGTGTCAGTATTTTTAAATAAATTTGTGAAGAAAACACCAATGGATACAAAAAAGCCTGTAATATTTATATGATATTTAGATTGCAAGTGTTTGGAAAATGAAGAATGGTCTTCTATTTGAGAGAGCAGTATCCATGGCAGAATCAAGTAACAGTAAAAGGTAAGTAAAAGCTTGAAGATTTGCAAAGACCAAAGGCTTTGAATCACCAATGGATATTAAGTAAAACAACTTGAAATTTATATGCTTTATGTTCTTATATCCATTTGTTCTTGCAAGTTGATTTCCAAAAATGTCATTCCCCAAGCACATTTGATTACAACTTTTGTCAAACCTCATTATCTCAAACTATAAATTGGAATGGTTAAAGACTTTGAGATATCAGAGTATTCGAGATATGAAGGGTAAAATACTTTTAAAAAGTGGTCATAGGTCGTCTGCTAGCAATTTTAGATTAAATCACAGGGGCATCGTATCCGCTCTACACTCTATGACATATATATAATAATACACAAGGGAAGAATCGAAAGTAGGACACGATTTGTAAACAATGTCAAAAACAACTTACTTCACAAAAGTTACGCAAATCCTCGCACACAATGTTGCAAATGTTGTCAAAAAACACGTTCACACTCAAATATTCCTAATAAACTCGGTAAAAAGCTGTCTGCTGCAGAAACCCAATCTCTTCGCCCAAGAAAAGATAACTCTGTACTTTCTCTCTGTATATGTTCAGCAATGATAGTAGAAATTTCGGCAGTAAACTGTGTAAAATGTCTGGGGAAATTTTCTACGTATATGTTACTACCGTAAGCATAATAAGTTAACATGCGTTCCGATATATTTGGCATGTACTTTAATTAGCGTAATTTAAAAAACAAATTAATATATTTCCTATCATTTAATCTTTTGTAGAAACGTAAATATACTAGGCTAGTAATTTGATATTGACAATTAAAACAATGCTGAAATTCTTCGGCAACGACAATTAATTTTGAAGGTTTAAATTGGAATAATTGCAAAGACAAAAAATGAATTATGAGTATTTTAATTATTGAATAAAAAAATAATATAATTTTTTTTTATGTGAACACCAACGTAGTTTTCCATTAACATTTTAGAGAAGAAAAAAATATTTAAAATTTCCCCAGACATTTTACAGTTTACCGCCGAAATTTCTCTATCATTACTGAACATATAGAGAGAGAAAGTACAGAGTTATCTTTTCTTGGGCGAAGAGATTGGGTTTCTGCAGCAGACAGCGGTTTTAATGGGAAAAAAACGCTTTTTAACGAGTTTATTAGGAATATTTGAGTGTGAACGTGTTTTTTGACAACATTTGCAACATTGTGTGCGAGGATTTGCGTAACTTTTGTTAAGTAAGTTGTTTTTTGACATTGTTTACATTTCGTGTCCTACTTTCGATTCTTCCCTTGTGTATAATTATATATATGTCATAGAGTGTAGAGCGGATACGATGCCCCTGTGATTAAATATTTAACTTTATGAAAACTACAAGGCCCATTATTATTTACTTTTTTGTTTGAAGCATCTCTAGAATAAGAAGAATCAAAATTGTGAAATTAATGACCCCCTGGGTCTCTGTTGGGCCAAAAATGTAAAAAAAAAAACAACAAAATTTCAAAACCTTTTTTCTCTACTCCCACACAAGTGAATTAAAACTACATACATGATGAAGGTATCACATCGGTAATTGTTTTCACTATAAAGCACTATAGAGGGAAACAAATTCTTGAAAATCAGTTTTTATGTTATCTCATCAGCGAACACCTTTAAAAGGGCACACGATACGGCATTTCTCAAAATATCTAGCTCCAAACAAGTTTACCCTCGAAACAATGTGTTTTCCGTTTGTATGTAAACAGACTGCACACTCCCCAGGAAGCTGCTGCATGTGCCCTGAAGGAAGTAGTCCCTGTGAAAAAAAAATCATCGTCTAACAAATACATCCTCCTCAGTGACACTAACTAAGTAAAGGAAAATGTAAAAATGCAGTCAGGGAAAAAATAATTCTGAAGTGTATATGGAACTACAGTTGACTAAGTTCATTTTGAATGGTCAATTACTAGTGTGATGCCTCTAAGTTCATTTTGAATGGTCAATTACTACTGTGATACCTTAAAGCCATATACCAAAATTATGAAATTCATTGACCCTTGGTCAGGGGTTCAGACCGTAGAGTGGGGCCAATATGGACATATAGTGAAAACATATATTAAGGAGGCTGAGTGGTCAATAAATTACTGTGTACGGGGTAATTTTTGCCGTGTGTAATTTTTGCCCTGTGTAATTTTTGCCCTTCTACTTTGCAAACAGTTTTGCCCTGTCTTGAATTTGCCCAGACTTATAATTTGATCAAATTAATATTTGTGCCGTTTGTAATTAGCCTTGTGGGGGGTATTAGTCCCATAAAGACGGTTCTAGTTATGAATTTATATTTTCTAACATCAAATAAATAAAAGCAGGGTTAATCGTTAGAGGAGTATCTGCATGATTAAGGTTTAGATATCAAAATAAAGCTTAAAATGCAAACATGAGACACCCTGACAGGTCCATTTAAAAGTTTTGATTCTCGGGTGAATGTCAGGGCTTGTGTTTTAAAACTAAATTGTGTTTTCTCTCAAATCTTTGTTTTCTACAAACTAAATGATTTCCCACTTTTGCTAAATGTTTGTAGCCATATTGTTTTATTAACACAAAAAGACAGGTTAAAAAGTAGGCAAAATACTATTGAAAAATGAGACATTTATTATTGCATTCAACTGATCTGAGATCAGCTATTTTTGTGTGAGGAGGGGTTCAAAGTTTATGGTTGTATAGGAAAACAATTTATATTTAAAATACTTAATGTAAAAGATGCATCCAAAACTGCTTACTTTTGTCATGTGAAAATTCATGCTTTAGCAACATTTAGCATTGGGATATTCAAAAAGTGTAATTTAATTTGAGAAATAAGAATTTAAAGAGTGCATGTTGCCATGGTAACATTGGACGTTCATGAAAGGCATTTTGCCTCTATAATTTTTTTTTCAGAAATTTCCCAAATCAAACCACAGTATTTAGTATGTTACACTGTTTGGATGAAGTTTCACCAGTGATAACGAGAACAAGTAAGTATTGATAATCCATGACAGATGAGGTATTGTAATAAGTAAAGTAAAATTTAATCTATCTTCTATTATTTTCTATTGTTTTTCCTGTCTCAACAATGTGAAGATTTTCACTAAATAATTTCAAAATTATATTTTCATGTTATATGATATTTTTATGCCCCCTTTGAAGAAGGGAGGGCATATTGCTCTCTGTCTGTCTGTCGATTGGTCCACCATAGTTTCCATTTATTTTCGCAGAGGTTGCACGTATTGAAAAAAACCTTTAAGATTGACAAAGCATACTCAAAAATTGATAAGTATGCTTGGCAGTCCAATTTTCATTTTATAACTCACCTAAGCTGAAAGATCAAGTGAGCTTTTCTGATCACATTTTGTCTGTCGTCCATGTGTCCGTCCGTCTGTCCCTCAACTTTTTACCATAAAGTATTGTGTATAATATGCACTCGTTAATAATTATAGGCACCCCCCAAAGTTGACCAAAAAATGGCGAAAAAACAGCAGGTCCTATGTATAACACGCAAACCAAAAATGGCGAAATCAAGGGCCGCCATTTCCCCAAAAACTATCGATGTTTCATAATGATTTTATAATCCATGTGCAATTTCTTTCATTTTTTGTTTTATCAGAACATAGCACAGACAATGAAAATCGATGGCCGCCATTTTTCTAAATAACTATCGCTGTTTGATGATAACTTTAGAACCCAAGCACAATTACTGTAATTTCGTGATCAGAACTTGTCCCTAGTGATATTAGAGTCAAAGTTCTTACAATTTTACTTAAAAAGGATATTATGAGACACCAGTATACAATGACTTTATTAATAATTATTCAATTGCATTTTGCATGATATTAAAAGAAAAATTGCACAGCATCTAATTTTTGATTGTGTAAATGTAAAACATGTTTGGCTTATGGCAAGCCAATACTTAAATTTTACTATTGTTTGGATAAATGTCTTTGTTGGTTTTTTTGTTGATGATAACGAAACAACAAAGCTTTATAATATCTTCCTCTCATTTATTGCATTCAGAATTTACAAATATAAAATGTTCTGTAGAGTTGAAAACTTAGAAGAAACAAGTCAATCGTTAAGAATGTATATTAAAGAAAATACTTTACCATATTGTTCAGTTCTATCTTCTTTACATCAAATGAAAGAAAAGAAACTTATTCAAAATTTTGCATTTTTACTATGAATATGCATTTATCCTTTAAATATGTATTTATGCTTATATTTATTATGTATGTATATATATGTTTATAGACGCCCACCCTCCGAGGGAGACAGTCCCTCTGTTGTAAACAAGGGTTTCTAAAATAGTCACAGACTTTGACTGATGATAGTGAAACCCTTTGTTATGTGTGGGCCAAAAAAAAAAAAAAAAAAAATCACATGTAAATTATCAATGCAAGGATTTTTTCACATTTTTCTGTTTAACACATACATGTATAAATGTACGAACGGTGTACATGTAGTATCTTTATTTAAAAAAACTTGATATATATCGTATACGTTTTTTTCAACATATGTTGATTTTTTTCCTTTTTTCTAATTAACTCATATACATATACAGTGTACATTTTTAGTTTATAAAAACCTGAGATATATTCTAAATCTGTTTTCACCATATGCTATTTTCTGATATGATATTATATACTTGTTTATAAGGAATCAATAAATGTTAAAAAGAAAAAAAAATTTTTTTTATAATATTCTAATTCGAATCCAAAGATAGCCTGGTAATGCACCTAGAATTTTGATCAAAGACAATTGTTTCTGTGATTGATTAAATGATAAAAGATACTGATATTTTAGTCAGTTTCTATAGAAACATCAGGTGAGTTTTTTGTATGTACATGTATAAATTCTTTTTTCTTCACAGACACAAGCAGTGGATTAAAAGTCTCATATATGACAGATACCTCACAACATATTGTATATACAAGTGTCGAGCCATCTTTAGCCCTGATATATGACTCACAACTAGGAGTACATTCAGCTTGGAGAATTCAGAGAGCAAAGATAGATGTAAGTATATTATGATCACTTGGCTTGTCTATGATAGTATGTTTTAACCTTCATTTAATCTTGGATGCCAAGCTTTTGTAGATCAATTGTTGTTTCAGTGCAAAAGATGATATGCATGCATATCAAGAAAAGGAACATATCGGCCTCAAATTGTTTATATTTCATTTTGAAATTTTTGTTTCAAAATATCACACCAAGGATGGAAAAAACTAAGCCAATATAAGAACATGAATTGTTCAAAATACAACTTATAAAAAATAATGCAACTTTACATATAAAGAAAAGGCCCAACAAAAACCCAATCGTTTGTTTCTGCTTTCTTACTGAAAAAAAGTAGTGCCAGTAGCTCAGAAGAGCTTAAAAGAGGTACTGTAGATTCCTTATTTTACGCGAGTACTAAATTCCGCGATTCAACGGTTTTCCATCAAATCGCGAGAACATAAAATCGCGAATGCCAAAATTTTATCATAGTTTCATGTAGTTTACATATGTCTAAAAATTAAAAGCGAGATTTTAAAATTCGCGAGACGGGCTTCTCGCGATTTTACGCGGATATTAATTCCTCGCGTTTAATTAGGAATTTACAGTATTTCGCAGTAAAGGAGGTATGAATTGAGAATTCATATTTTCCCCATAAATCTACTGGGGTCTTATTGCACATCATCCTTTCTAGAATATTTACCATAAAATTATCTAGTTGTGTTTAATCATTTAGTTAAAAAAATTAAACTTTGGTAGAGTAACCTAGCTAATAGCAATATCAACAGGCAGATATTAATCTATTATATTTTAGTTGGACTATGTTTGTAAATAAAAAATATTTATTTGAGATTCATTAATGTGTGCAGTTCTCAATATTGATCTGGAAATGAAGAATGTTGTTATTTTCATTAAAATGAAATATGTATGAAACATAAAATCAAAAAGTGGGTAAAATTTTGAACAGGACTGTAGCTTGGTTTGTGGGACTATGGATAACAGTCTGTATCACCCTGCTCCTGGAACACCCCTCAACAACCAGTCCAGTTGTAGTTCTCGCTACTTTGGAAACCTGTCATCTCAATCTCCTAGTGTATCTCCACTTCGAAACTTCTCAGGAAGGATAAGCTCACCAGGTTGTCTTTATCTTCCCCAACCTATCAGTCCAATGATTTCCAGCATTGCAGCATCTAGGTTTGTATTGCCACACTGACTCTTGAAAAGAAGCTCCATTTTTTCTTGAAATTGTACACATATGGCGTAATAGTCAATAAAAATGTGTAGAATTTAGAAATTCTAAATAGATATATTTTAATATACCGGTACCCCAGCAAACAAAGTTTATGGGGGTATATTAAAATCATCCTGCCCGTCTGTCTGTAGACACAGATTTGTCCTCACTATAGACTCTTTAACTACTGCATGAAATTTGTACATAATTATGTTGAACACTATATGAAGATGTGCACCTGCAATTTTTATTTTTTTAAAGATCAGATAAGATATAATGATTTTATGGCAGTTTTCATTTTCCTTATTCCAGAATTCGTGAATTTTTTTTTCATCTGTCAGTCATCTGGACTGACTACCATCTGAAGTTTTTCAGTCAAGACAAATTTCTATCAGTCCAAAAAAACAGATCATTAAAAAACATGAAAAATAGTATTTGAATTTTATTATCAAATTCAATACGTTTCATTCTCAATCTCCATCTCCAACACAAGGTTTTTAATTTCTCTCTCATTTTCACTTTGATCTTGCTCATAAACCAGCTGACTCTTCACTTTCACCTTCTGATTTATTATTTTTTTTTTTTATTTATTTCTCTTTCTATTTGTTCATTTGTATCTGTCTCCTTCTGAGCTTTCTTTTCCCTGAAGTAACAATGACCTCTTCTCTGTCCAGATGGGGATAACTATAATGCAAATTTTAAAAGATATATTTAAAGATTTTATATTGTATTTTAAAGCTGTAATTTATCTGCATGATAACAATGTAGTTTTTTAATTTCAATCAATATCAATTATTTTAAAATAAATTACTCCAATGGTTTCCATTCAATTACTGTGGTATCACAATTGTTCATGGGGGACTAATGTTCATGGCTTTCATGGG
The DNA here is from genome assembly GCF_963853765.1 of Magallana gigas. Taxonomy (NCBI): domain Eukaryota; kingdom Metazoa; phylum Mollusca; class Bivalvia; order Ostreida; family Ostreidae; genus Magallana; species Magallana gigas. The sequence continues at coordinate 28,958,092 of NC_088858.1, read as the reverse complement.
TAACCCTTGCCCACAAATTAACATCCCCACGAGCTTATACAAAATCACTTGTTTAATAATTATTGGAATTATTCCGATTACACTACCAACAAAATTACGTTCCCACAAACCAGGGAAATTTTGGCTACCCACGAACATTGACCCCCAGGAATAAAAATGATTACACAGTAGATAATGACCATCCATTTGTCAACTGCTTCATCTAAATCTGAATAAGAAAAATATGATTAAGATGTATACAATATGAGTGAAATATGAATTTTACATATTATTTCAATGATTTATTGTTTAATGTTTGTTTATTGTTTAATTTAAAAAACCTTAGCATCAACATACCTCTATGCTTCTCTTTAAACATTTTCTTCATTTATAAGGACTATATTTATGAAAAATTCTAAGCCCAAATAGTAATTTAGTTAGTTGCATGTACAGTTTTTCACTCTTAAAAAATATCTTTAAATGCCAATTCCAACCTGTGTGCTAGGCAATGAACTCCAGTGATTTCAAGGTGGTCATTTCGCATTGATGTGAATAAACCAGTCTTTTTGACCATCATATTAGTAGCGCTATCACTTCTGAAGCCCACAAGTCTATTCATGTCTTCCTCAAACCCATTTTCTTTTGTACTGTCTCTCACTAAAGTTTACAAGTTTGCTGAAGAGGTTGAATTTGGCTCACCAATGCAAACAAATTGTGTAACAATTTTTCCATATTTAGATGCACAGAAAAATAATGTTTCTTGCTCCAAAACTGCACTGTCTATACTACCATATATAGTAAGAGAAAAGAATTTGATACCAGGTACTTGTCAGCCATTCTACATCGGAAATTCACTCTAAAAAAGCTGTAGCTGCAGTTGGGTTGTTGTAGGGGATTCCATGATCACAATCTTTAACTTAAAATTTTTGGATCCAGTTATGAAATGGTTTTTAGGGGCCCTGATATTGTCACCTGCATCAAAACATACCACAAATCTCATACCGATTTGATCGTGTAACATTAAACACTCTCTTCCCTCCTTCCAATTTTTACTAAATTCACCTGGGGAGCAATTTTCTTCATACTTTTTTTTTTTCTTTCAATTTTACATAAATATGGGGGTATGATTTACATCGGTATCAAACATCATCTGAGAATTCACTGATGGGTAAAGAAAGAGTTTCCTACACGACGGCCGAGAAGTTGAAGATCATCAACTATGCTGAGACGAACGGCAACCGAGCAGCGGGTGGAGAATTCAAGGTCAACGAGGCGAACATCAGACAGTGGCGGCTGAAGAAAGACCAGGTCCAACAACTTCCAAAGAAGAAGATGGCAGAGAGAGGCAGAGAGACCATCCACTCACAGATGGAAGAACAGCTCAAGGCGTGGATCCAGGACGTGCGGCAGCAGGGGGTTGGCGTATCCATGGCAGAAGTAAAGATCAAAGCAAAGATCATCGCCAAACAGATGAAGATTGCGAACTTCAAGGCTTCCCAGGGATGGTGTTACAGATTTTTCCGGCGACACAAACTCTCAATGAGAAGAACACACATAGCCCAGCGCCTGCCTGAAGACTACGAGGAAAAAGTCACAGATTTCCAGCGGTTCGTTATACAGCAAAGAAAAAGGAACGACTTCACCCTTGATCAGATCGGGAATGCTGATCAAATGCCACTAACCTTCGACATTCCCTACACCACTACAGTCGCCACCAAAGGAGACAGATCTATCAGCGTTAAGACAATGGGAAATGAAAAGAACAGATTTATAGTCATGCTTGCGTGTACAGCCGATGAAGGGAAGCTGCCGCCATACATCACCTTCAAGAGGAAAACCCTGCCTAAAGAGAAATTTCCTGACGGAGTGATAGTTAAAGTACACGAAAAAGGATGGATGGACAAAGACCTGACGCACGACTGGATCAAGACTGTATGGGGGAAGAGGACAAGAGCCAGCGAGCCATGCCTACTTGTACTAGACGCCTTCAGATGTCACAAGACAGAGAAGACAAAGAAATTACTAAAGAAGAAGAAGACGACACCAGCGATCATCCCCGGAGGAATGACCAGCATATTGCAACCACGTCCTAGATGTGAGCATCAACAAGCCCATAAAGAACAGTCTACGGAGAAAATGGAACGAGTGGATGCTGAACGGAAATCACAGCTACACCAAAGGGGGACTACGCAGGAAGCTAGATCTCCCTACCATATGCCAGTGGATTCTAGATGCGTGGTTGGAACTGCCTAAGAAGATCATTCATTGTTAAAGCCTTCAAGAAGTGTGGGATATCAAACGCCATGGACGGGACTGAGGACGACCAGCTGTGGGAAGACAAGAGCGACAACGAGAAAGATGAAAACGAGGATCCTATCTACGCAGACAGTGATTTCCCCTGGACACAGGAAGAATACGAACATCTGTTTGACAGCGACTGTGAGAAAGAAGAATTCTACGGATTTACAGAAGAAGACGTGGCAATGGGTCGACAGTGAAATAAACGAAATAAATGTTGAAAGTGTATTAACACTGTTTGAGTGTGGTGTATTATATATATACAATAAAGATATTCCTTGTCTTACCTGTTCTTATTGTGCTATTGTTATTGCTAAATAAAAAATGATCAAGTATAACGGTGTTCTATGTGAAGTGGAGCGTATAATGAGTCCCTATCAGTGACACTGTCTATTTAATTATGGTACCGGTAAACGTTTTAAGTTAAATTCATTGTTCAATAAGTTAAAAGAAATCGAACACAAAATGGGAAACTCAATTTTATTTTAAAACTTCTTTTACCCTACTTACGAAAGTTCATGTAATATCACTATACTACATTATATCGTCGGCCACGAGACACAAAATATGCTACCGGAAATTGTTGCGTAACTATTGATCAGGCATCAGGTAGCTGCTTTGTCAAAATGGCAATCTTGAACATAACACAGGAACACAATAAACAACAAAGTTTATTAGATTTATTTGTTAATGTACGTTTTTTAAAGGATTTGTAAATATTCGTTAATAAGATGTATAAATGTTCATTAATAAGATGTTTTAATCGACCGGATCGTTTTGTAAACGGTAGATCACAGTACATGACATGATATATGTCCTGAAAAAACGGGGTAGAAATTAGGTCCTATGTATAACACGCACCCCCACTTTTGAGTAAATTTGGGGTGAAAAAAGTGGGTGTTATACACGAGACATAACGGTATTTTAGACTGATGTTGAAAAGTAAGAAAGATGAACCTTACAATGTTTAAAGATAAACAGCAAACACACTGAAATATACATACAACTACATCCAGATGGTTTTTTGTCCTTTTTATGTTCTAAATATTCTATCAATTCACATTGATTAATGTTTGTTTGTACATCAAAGACATGTTGTTAAAATCCTAAAAATATATTGGGAAAATATTTAAAAACTTAAATAAAATGATACAATGAACTGTTGTTCAGGTGAGCAGTGTTGCCTGTGGGCTTTTTGTTTTTTATTTGTAATATTTTCAAAATAAAGAAAACCTTGTTAAGGGTGTATTTAATGGGATTTTTAAATAAATCTCAGAAGTAGCTTGCATGCAAAATATTTTATTGAGCTTTCTATTTATTTGAAAGTGAATAATTGTGAATAAATGTACAGTTGTTCGATTTTCTTTAGAGGAATTTTAGTGCTACTGAGTTAATCCTTTTAAAATATTTTATATAAAGGCAATAATGCTCAAGGAAGATATGCAAAATATGTTAATGTATCATATGGCCTCTATTTTATCCAATTTTTGCAAGAGAACTATTACACAATACTATGCATTACATAGATATAGGGAACTTGATAAGATTTTCTAGATAATGTTGTTGGCTTTCTGGTTGTTTTAGGTCTCAGTCCCCCGCAGTAACAAGTGGTTCTCTTCACCGTTTCCATACACCATCTCCAAACCTCGGTAGACACTCGGGAAACTACTTTCGAACTCCACCTGTCTGCTCCAGTAACGTGTCCCTCATCAATGAGAGCTTCACAGAATGGGTAGAACCTTTAAGGCCTGAGGTATGCTTGGAGCACCTGTGGACAGAACCTGCGCCAGCAATCAGGTATTGTATTGAATGAATGAAACAACTTATTTCATTCTCCCCTGACTTCCAAACATATTATTGAAATAGTTTGACCTGACGTTAAAGTTGATATCAGTGTATTGTATCATTTTAGAGATGGATCTCTAGGAAAATCTGCAAAAGTTTTCCAGATGAGGGACTTGTGTGGACAACAGTACTTATGTTACCTGATAACATATAGACAACAACTAAGGCAAGTTTTATCAGTATGATATTAGCGGTATTATAGGCGGAGACAGAGCTAAAATTCATATCGAAATTCTTTTGTCATCATCTAGTTTGCTACTGTATATTATATTTTTCTTAAATGCTGAAAAAATTAAAAGTCACCTTATCTGCCCTATTTCTAAATTCTATAAATTATGGAAATACTTTTTTGGGGGCTGTATTAGTTCAGTCAATCTAGCTAAAAAAAAATGTTCAGCCTCAAAGTAATTGAAGCAAAAGTTTTCTTGGTTTAACTAGATCTATTGATATAAAAAATTATTTAAAATTAAAACTGCGAATTTTTGGGTCAAAATATGGGTTCTGCACAATAACCGCTGAAAACTGGAATTTTTTTTTTTAATTTTAAATTTTAGTCTTGTGACAAAATATTTATGCAGATTTATTATTATCTCAGCTAGTATTTAAAAAAATCTATTTTATAACTGGGAAACGTTTGGTTAAAAACTGCATGTTTGTGAAAAATTGATCGAAAATGGAAATAAAACATTATTGATCTTCAGTCAGGAATTATTACATAAGCTTCTGTAATCCGGTATGTTTTTTAAAATGTTTATCGATTTTGTTAAACTTTTTAGACAGCATACTACATCGCAATACGATGATAATCTTGACTTTTGTGTACATTTTTGGGTTAAATATTTTTTTTTAATTGAAGAAAAGTTTAGAAAAACTGAAAATTAAAGATTAGCTGCCATATTTTTAATGTATTATCAATAAAGCAAGCTATAATTTTAAATGATATAAATAAGTGATATTTATACAAATAATAATGCTTCCTTAACACCCCCGCATTGTGTCAAGGGGCATCAAATGGTATGAGGGTCATGAGCTCTGAGGGTAGTCCTGACTCCCCAAGAATGGATATGTAGGTCATGACCATACAAGAGTGACCAAACATCTTTAAAATCATTGAGATCCCCACATCTAAACTATATTTGTGTTACTTGTGTCATGTGGCATCACACGATATAACATTTTTAGCTCATCTGAGCTGAAAGCTCAAGTGAGCTATTCTGATCACATTTTGTCTGTCGTCCGTCTGTCCGTAAACTTTTCACATTTTCAACATCTTCTCAAGAACTACTGGGCCAATTTTAACCAAACTTGGCACAAATCATCCTTAGGCAAAGGGGATTCAAAGTTGTGAAAATTAAGGGCCCCACTCGTTTTTAAGGGGAGATAATTAGAAATTAATGAAAACTTTCGAGAAATTTTCAAAAATCTTCTTCTCAAGAACCAGAAAGCCAGGAAAGCTGAAACTTGTGTGGAAGCATCCTCAGGTAGTGTAGATTCAAAGTTGTGAAATTCATGACCCCCGGGGGTAGGGTGGGGCCACAATGGGGGGTCAAAGTTTTACATAGGAATATATAGAGTAAATCTTTAAAAATCTTCTTCTCGGAAACCAATCAGCCAGGAAAGCTGAAACTTGTGTGGAAGCATCCTCAGGTAGTGTAGATTCAAAGTTGTGAAATTCATGACCCCCGGGGGTAGGGTGGGGCCACAATGGGGGGTCAAAGTTTTACATAGGAATATATAGAGTAAATCTTTAAAAATCTTCTTCTCAGAAACTAATCAGCCAGGAAAGCTGAAACTTGTATGGAAGCATCCTCAGGTAGTGTAGATTCAAAGTTGTGAAAATCATGACCCCTGGGGATAGGGTGGGGCCACAATGGAGGGTCGAAGTTTTACATAGGAATATATAGAGTAAATCTTTAAAAATCTTCTTCTCAGAAACTAATCAGCCAGGAAAGCTTAAACTTGTGTGGAAGTATCCTCAGGTAGTGTAGATTCAAAGTTGTGAAAATCATGACTTCTGGGGATAGGGTGGGGCCACAATGGGGGGTCAAAGTTTTACATAGGAATATATAGAGTAAATCTTTGAAAATCTTCTTCTCAGAAACTAATCAGCCAGGAAAGCTGAAACTTGTGTGGAAGTATCCTCAGGTAGTGTAGATTCAAAGTTGTGAAAACATGATCCCTGGGGGTAGGGTGAGCCCACATGGGGGGGGGGGGGGGGTGTTAAAGTTTTACATAGGAATATATAGAGTAAATCTTTTAAAATCTTCTTCTCAGAAACTAATCAGCCTGATGATTCTTTATAATTGTTAAGACTTTGGCTCCAGGACAATTCTTTGGCCTCACAAGAAGGTTCAGAGTTTGATGTAGCTAAATATCCCATATATAAACAATTGTAAGGGATCTTTTTGAGGACTGCAATACTCAACATGTGATATGACTATAAAATCATCCTGTTAGAAAAGGGACTAATGATTATAAACATAAGAATATCCAGGGGAAAAAAATGGATTTTATTTATACAGGATCTACATGTATTATTGTACATTGTCCAGATTGTTTGTATTATGACTCCATTAAGCTGATTTTATCATACCTATTGTTCCTCAGGTGAGCGATGTGGCCCATGGGCCTCTTGTTGAATAAGTTTTCTCGTTATGTCACGAATGAGATAATTTTATTACTATGCCCTGAGAGTTGCTGAATCACACCAGTAATAGTTATATTGCCCTCCCGGAAAAAGTTATATCTAACAGGAAATGGTTATATTGCCCTCCCGAAACTGTTATATTACCCTCATGTGCAATCATTCTGCATATTAATTACGTCGGGTTCAAAATTTAACTAAGCAAACGTAAACAGTCCCTCAGAAAAAAAAATGTAATGACAGTGTCTGCTATTCAGAGAAACTTACTTAAATTGTTTAATTTGAATAATTATATTCTTTTTGAAAGCATCAATCGACATTTTACAAGGGAATTGATTTGTACATTAAATACACATGTTAATGAGGTTAATCTATTCTTAAAAAGATTTAAAAAAAAAAAAAAATGTTATATAACATATATTACTTGTCTTCTCAGATGACAATACCAGAATATTTGTCCCTCGGTGACAGAAAAGCCCTGGAGTGGCTTCGGCATCGGGCTACATAACACGCCAGGGTTTTCCTGTCACCGAGGGGCAAATATTCTGGTATGTCGCCCTCGAAGCCATGTAATATAATATGTATAATATGTAGGATATGACCCCTTGTGAAACATTATGAATTTCCAGAAATGGAAATTGTCAAGTATTTAATCTTTTTCAAATGTAATGTTTGACCCGTGTGGGTCATCCTCTCCCGAAGTGATGGCTTCACTTCGTTTAAGAAACTATATAATCACCCGGATTATTATTGCATCTTGTTTTTTCCAGGTGTGTAAAATTTGAGGAGAGCAACGATTTGAGTCAGTTAATATTTGGATCTGTATCAATCATTCCAGCCAAAGATGCCTTGCCAATAGAGGTATATGTAATTCCCTCACACATCCAGACAGATATATATATTTATAGAAACTGTAACAAAGTTTAACATAAAAATATATAGAGAAATGTTTGAAAATCTTCCTCCCGAGAACTACAATGTAACAATTTGTGGGATTACTGTGCATGCATCTTTGGATAATGTGGATTCAATATTTTTAAAATAGTGACCCCTGGAAAAATACTTTGAACCATAGCAAGGGTTTGAAGTTTAACGTTGAAGTACAGTCTAGACTGTCTTATGTGACCATCCAAGGGACCTATAAAAAAAGTCACATAAGACAGGGAGTCACATAACACAGTCCAAGACTAACTTCACAATCTTTTGAGCTACCTTTTAGCTATCCATAATAATTGGTACCAAATACATATGTAGTTTATTCATATATCTTTTAGCTATAAACTAGTTTTTGATAGACTGAAATTAAAATTTCATGGTAAAGCATCCTCAGATGGTGTAGATTAAGATTTTTTTAAACTAAGGTCAGGTAGGATAGGGTGGGGCAACAATAGGGATCAGAATTTTACTTTGGAATATGTAAGTAAACATCTTTAAATGGTCAGAATTTTACTCTGGAATATGTAAGTAAACATCTTTAAAAACTTAATTCTTAAAATTCATCTCAATGAAGATTCAAATTTGTTCACATCATGGTCCCCAGGGGTAGGATGGGGCCACACTGGGGGTCAATTTTTACAAGGGGACACATAAGGTTTGGATCAGAGTTATGTCAGTTTGGTATTGTTGCTGAGGTAAGCAATGTGGCCCCTGGGCATCTTGTTAAATATTTAGGTTTTCTAATGTTCAGAAGTGTAATTTTAATGCAATTATTTTTGATATTTTATGTTGATTAGTTAATGTTCAGATGTTTAATGGCATATTTGAGAACAGCTGATTTTATTCAGATTGGTAAGAATTGTTAATTGATGGTTCATTTTTTCCCACAGAGTTTGAATCTGTTGGTGGTACTTGATCCCAATGGAGTGTTGTTTATTTACAGTGGAGTAACTAAGGTAAGAGTTTATACATGCATGTATGTCTTACCATAAAATGTTGATCTGAAAAATGGAAACCACAAAGTCTATCATGAAATGTACAAGGCAATCAAAGAAAATCATGAAATGTATCTGCATAAAATTTTCAATATATTTGATATCTGAGACATAACATTTTCAATTGTATATACTTAATATAGAAGTAGAAATTATAGCGTTCTCAGTATGAAGACATTAATAATCTAATTTTTATTTGCTGCATTCTATTGCATAGATGTAAAAATGAAAACCCAGTAGAATTTTTGATATTTTATGTTGATTAGTTGAACCGACTACATGTTTCAACACTCCCCCTTGGGTCTGGCTCTTTGAGTATGCTGAAGCCTGTGACACCCATGAGTAGCCCTCAGAGGGGAGGCATCTTTACCTCCAGTAGACCTCCTAGTGCCATGGATCAAGCTGGCTTTGATGAGGAAGTGAGAATGAATCTTTACTCTATGATACAATTTCTTTCATATTTATATAAACCCCCCGGAAAGGGGGGTTTATTGTTTTACCTTTGTGCTTCGGTCTGTCTGTCAGTCCGTAACAAATTTTCATCAAAGATTTCTCAGCAACTATTAATCGCAGATGCTTGAAAATTTAATACACAATACACTTTTTGTAAAGACAGAAACCAATATCGTCCCTATAGGTCAAGTCTATTGTTAGATACAAGTTTTCCTTTCAACTTTTTTTGTATATATTAACATTAGGTCAGGGAAATCACTAGTAAGCAATGGCTTACAGATTCATGTATCTTGTTTGGACTGGATTGAAAATAATTACATGCCAAATATATTGCTTTTAATAATCAATGTGTTTGATGGAATCCTGACTTTCTTTTATAGTTAAGGAATTCCAAAATCAGTAGATCAATCAGCTGAGTTCTTCATCAGATTTATGTATACAGACCTTTAGTGCATAATGCTTCTGTTTCTTGCAGATTACTAGACTTTCCCCCGTCCAAACCGATTTAGAAGATTCCTCACACTTTGACGAGTTTCAAGCTCATTCTAGCTACATACAAGGTCTAAGAGACAATGTTGGTAAAAGATTCACTATTGTAAGTTTGACAGACATTGGTATAATCGTATGTGATTCCATTGGCTTTAATGAAGTAAAGCAAGATTTTGATTGTTTAAATTAATGAAAGGATATATTTCTGAAGGTTGCTCGACACACCAACATTTTATTTGATGTGTCCTGTATCTAAGTAATTACTTGTCCTATATTCACCAAACTTGCATGAATGATGCATCTGGACCTACTTATGGACTTGAAAGACTTGGATGCTGAATCTGGGATATGAATTTCAGATGCTGGATGAAGTTAAAGTTTTTGTTGCAGGTGCCCTTTGAAAGCAATTTCTAAGTTACTACTGGTTCTAACTTCACCAGACTTGCATGGATGGTGCTTCTTATGATACTGATGCTCCTGACATGCTGAATCTGAGCAATAGGTTTTGGATGCTGGAGGAAGTTAAGGTTTCTAAAGCTTGTTAAAGTTTTTGAAACTTTTGCCTTATGATGATTATATCTTAGTAATTACTAGTCCTAACTTCACCGAACTTGCATGAATGGTCTGTCTTATGATACTGATGCACCTGACTGGCTTAAATGCTGAATCTGAGCCATAGGTTTCGGATGTTAAATGAGGTTAAGGTTAAAAAATTATTCCTGAAAATATAAATTGTAATTATTTTATATATTTCTTAATCTATAGATATAATTTGAAAAATGATTCCTAATCGATCCATCAAATAATGCATTGGTGTGTCGAGCCACCTTGAATTGCTCACTTTTAATAAATCATATTTGATTTGAAATTCCTGTCCCATAGACTTTTGACTTGTTGCTTTATATTGCATGCTTCCAACAGTTCTATTGTTATAGTCACTTGTTTTTTTTTCTCTTACTAATGTGTGTGGGTGTGTACACACATGCATTGTGTGAACAAGATATGGAGATCATCATGTCATTGTAGCAACTGAATATTGTAGGAACTCATTAATGGCAGTATGGTTCGGGCAGTAATGCCAAAAGCTTCACTATCACCTGGCAGTGAGTATATACTAAAAGCTAGAATACATTTTATTTGGTTATAATAAGATTTGTTAAAGCATTCAAAACACAATTAAAGAAATAATAATAAATTTTGTACCAATTAGGCTATAAGTACAACATTTAAAGAAACTTTGTTTTGACAAGACAAATGCCAGACAGATTTTTACTTTGCAAAAGGAAAGTAAAACAATTTTAAATGAGTCATAAATCAACTAAGCTCATTTTTCTTTACTTTATTGTGTTCTTTTGCTAATTTTTACATAGAAATTGACTTGTTTATATTAATACTCTATAATATCGTAGTGCAATATTTGTTGCTCTCTTGCTTATTAAAAAATATGTAGGAATTGCTTTTCATGATTGCTTGTTTATGGTTTTCATAGTTGTTTATACCAACCTCATGAATCTTCGACTTATTATACATGTAGAACTATCTGATTATGAATTGATGTTTGAAAAGTGAAACATTTAATTAAAAAAAACACAAGTAACAATCAAAGGAGCCTTAGATTAGGGTTTTAGACCAAAAAAATGAAGCTTAAAATGCAATCATGAGACTCCCTAACAGGGCGATCTAAGGGCTAAAGTACTCGGGTGACCATTAAAGCCTGTGGGCCTTTTGTCTTTCATTGTTTTGAATAAACAAGAATTATTGCATTTTATTTAGTTGAAAAGAGTTTACAATCCCTAAGACATATGTTGCCAAAAGATATCGCCATTAGTGTGCTTGGTAAATGGTACACCACCAGGAATGCCCCAGGAGGACTAGGAAACCAGTCAGAGTGGACTCTGTTCACAAAAACTTTGTTTGGACTAATGGGATATGACACCTCTAGACTAGCTTTGACCAGTCAGGTATAATTACAAATTGGTAGAAGTAATTCAACATTAAGGTGGCTCTATACACCCACAGTTTATTCCAATTTTCAATAGAAGACCACAAAACATATACTTATCAAATATTAAAATGACGATAGGGATACTATAGGTATTTTAAAAGAATTTTTTAATGTTTTTTCGTGTTTTTGTAAAATATTTTTTAAAAAGACAGCTATCAACAAATTGAGAGAAATTATTTTGTCTTATGATGGATATTTCCTTCGGACACATGAAAAAAAAATATAACAATTCTTAACATTCAAAAATATTACTATTGCAATTTTTTTTAGTATTTCTCCAAAATATAATTTTTCATATTTTCTTACTCTGTTGACAAATCATCTGAAAAAGTTGCTTGATGTTATAAGAAAATGTATTTTAATAAATGTGACATAAAAAATTGAATAAAAACCATTGCAAATAAACACAAAAAATATTTAAAATTTTATTTGGTATAAAAGTTCCTCAGCTAAGGATTATCGTTCTTAAGTCTCAAGGCCCAAACACCTTGGGGACTTTTCATTTCTGAGTTGAAGAAAATTTCCCAAATATAATGTTGGAATGATAAATACATACATATACCATTATAGACTTTGCCCTGTATAAGTGAATATATTCGCTTTAATGCAAAACTAAGTCAAATAAATAAAGGGGAACCTTGACAAGGCTAATAGGATTTATGTATCCCAACCTGACAGAAATTCAAAGCAACCCTTTCATCCCCTTTCATTCCCGTTAGGTGTCGATATTAATGTGCATTAAGTATATTCTAATTGAAATATTGAATTCAATCAAAAATACATTTTAGAAATTTTTGGAAAGTTAAAAAAATTATTGTTCTCAACGGGAATCGAACTCATGACCTACTGGTTTGTAGTGAACCCACTAACCCACTGCGCTACGGTGTAACATATCAATGATGGTAAAGAAACTTTTTAAAAATTTATACTTGATTTTATTTTTTATTTCGATAATAATACCACACAACGTGAAGGTGTCACATACCACATTAATTACTTGTAAGTAATGAATTTTCCAATTATCAAGTTTTACATAGGAGTATATAGAATTAAACTTTTAAAATTTACTTCTCAAAAAGCAATTGGCCAGAAAAATTGAAATATGTGTGGAATCATCCTCAGATAGTTTAGATTCAAGTTTGTTCAAATCATGGTCCTGGAGGGTAAGGTGAGGCCACAATGGGGTGGGGTGTCTAAATTTTAAATAGAAATATATAGATTTAATCTTTGAAAATGTTCTACTCAAAAACCATTAGGCCAGAAAAGCTGGAACTTGCATGGAAGTATCCTCAAATAGTGCAGATTCAAGTTTGCTCAAATCATGGTCCCTGGGGATAAGGTGGGGCCACAATGGGGGGTCAAATTTTTACATAGGAAATATAAAGAGAAATTTTATTCTAAATCTTCTACTCAGAACACGACTGGCCAGAAAAGCTGAAACTTGTGTGAAGTATCTTCAGGTAGGGTAGATTCAAGTTGGGTCAAATTGTGATTCTTGGGGGTAGGGTAGGGGCACAATTGGGACTGGTTAAACTTTTACAAATGAATATATTGAGAAAAATATTTTTCTAAAAAAAAACATTGTCTTAAAAAAGGTGCAACATTAGTGAAAGCAACCTTAGATAGTGTAGATTCAAATTTGTCAAAATCATATTTTTCAGGAGTAGGATAGAATCACATTGGGGGGGGGGGGGGGGGTCCAATTTTACAAAGGAAAACATTTTAAATTCACCAAAACTCAAATGTTTTAACGTATGGTTTTACTTATATGCAAGCATTTTGACATATTTTTAATTCTAAGTTAATTGTTTAGACTTTGGCCTCTGGCAATTCTTGGGCTTCACAAGTTTGATGTAGGTTTATATCCCATTTGATTTAGATCCTCTTCAGAACTGTAATGCTCAATATGTGAAATGGCTATACTGTGACAAAAAGGGATTTATAATAAACAGAATATCAATGGAAAAAATTGATTTTTTTAAATACATGATCTGTTAGACTACATTGTCCATATTTATTTTTTTGGTATATTACTCCATAAAGCTGATTTTATGATGTCTATAGTTGCTCAGATGAGCAATGTGGCCCATGGGCCTCTTGTTTCAAAATAAAATAAATACATTGTGGCTGATGGGGATGAGAATCTAAAAATTAATTTTATGTAGCCGAAGACAGAGTGTTGCTTAATACAGAGAGTGGCTATATTTTCTCCTGTCTCTGAATAAACAGCATCCAAACAGTGCTCACTGACTGGAAAAGTCCTTTAGCATACCATGCTCCTGACTGTAAATGTCTTGAATTTTACTGTCTCAGGTTCATACTTGCCAACTGACCCGATTTCGTCGGGTCACACCCGATTTTTCAACCCTTCACCCGATTATTTTTTATGACCCGGCGGGTCATGCTTTTCACCCGATTTTTGTCGAACAACCCGAAAATCTCCCGATTTCCGGATTTGGTTCGTAAATTACGTTGCGCGTTTGACTTCCAGTTATGAACCCAAGCTGAGCTATGAGTCAGGTTGTAAGGGACAAGTACATGTTGTGACATATTTATACTTATTTATTGAAATAAACAATAAAATCAAAGGTAATTTTATGAATAGTTTCTTTCCTAAATTGTTATTCAACATTGACTTTGTAGAGCGTACATGTTGTGACATATTTATACCTATTTAATGAAATAAACAATAAAATCAAAGGTAATTTTATGAATAGTTTCCTCCTTATTTGTTATCCAACATTGTAGAGCTGAGGGTTAGACTATGATATGGAAAAATACCTTTTGTAGGAGGATCTAGACATCTCAGCCTCGCCTGCTATTGTTGCCAAGAAACCAAAGCAGTCTGACCAGGGGTCGGAAGTTGTAAGTAATTGTCTATCTGGACATCAATTTATTTCTGATCATAGATACTAAATAAACGAATTGTTAATATGATGCTTTAAGGATTGGGAAGCACTGATTGGTTCCGACCATCACAAGTTCATCAAATCGTCTATTGAGTGCTGTTTTGGATTAGACTGCTCCAGCACGTCTGTGCCGGCCTCCAAGCACTCCTTCCCATCATCAATCAACACCAGCTCTCTGCTATTTGTACACATACCAGCTGTGTTTGCAGCATTACATCTTACATTTGAGGTAATAAATTCAATTCGGTTTTGTTTTGTACATGTAATTGGTTACTGCTCACAAGTATTCCAACAGAATAGCCAGCCAATCTTTCTGAATTACAGGAATATAAAGGAACTCTAATATTGTGTGGATAAAGATCTCCATTACCTTAAAACCTTAAGGATGCTCAGGGTCCAATTTTTAACTAAATTAAATGTTCTTTATCAGGTTAAGAACAATATTGGCCTTTAGTTTCAGGGTGATGTTTTCTTTATTCTTTCCTTCAGGAGTTGCTGTTAAGTACAACTCTAGTAGAAGAGGTTGAAAATCTGGTGCCTAGCCTTTATCAACTAGCAGTGTGAGTATTGATAAAATAACCCAGACTTTTTGGATTTATTAGTACAGTAAAACTTGTTAAGTACAAACACGGAAATAGCGAAATCTCGGATATAGCGAAGTTTTTTTTGAGTCCCTGGTAAAATTCTTATCAAATCTTTGCAAAATGTTACGGTTATAATGAATTCAGATATTACGAATTTACAGATTTAGCGAACTGATTTTGAGTCTCGTAGAGGTGAATAATAACGAAATTTAACACTCTTATAACGATTTTCTTTACAGTTAAAAAGTCTGCACTACCATTTAACATAATAGTTTGGATGAATTTATTTTCACATAAATTCTTCAATTCATGATCCGATTTTTTAAGGTATCACAAGAATGAATTTTCATTTTAAGCCTTAATCGGCTTTTACGTTGGTGAAAGAAAACATGTATTTAGTGAATTCGCAATAGTTGTTATTACGAATTTGTTATATGGATATAACAAATTACGGATATAACGAAGTAAATCCTTTGGTCCCTAGGACTTTGCTATAATGGAGTTTTACTGTAGAGATTGAATGACGAAAGTCAAATCCATGCAAAATAATGTGGGAAAATTGACGTGGTAACAGAAATCAGAACACATGGTGTGCATTACCTGCAACCCAAAGATACACAGACATATATAATTAGACTTCTGGTTTGGTTTGAACATATTTTATTGCATAAACATATACAAATGGTTCGAACACAAGTTCTTACAACTTACGAGGTTCTTACCAAGACTTCTATTACTTAAAATCATAAATATACTTATTTTGTGTTGACATATTACATTTGCCAAATCTCCTGTAATCATTAATTAAAAGAATCATTAAAATATATCTTAAAGCAAAAGACATGAATTGAAAAATAAGCCACAGGTACACTTATTTATAAGCTATTAAAAGGATTTCATAATTGAAATGGAAGTTCCAATACTCCTTTGTAGTACATATGGCTTAAAAATATTCATAGATTTATCTGCGGTGAATTTCTTCTATAAATAATTTTTGCTATACAATCATGTATTAAACTTAAAAATTATCAAATGTAATTTGCATTTCTAGTCCAGAAACTACAGTTTTGTGCCTTAAATAAGTTCATAAAATGGCTGCCGTCAAGTCAAAACAATCGATTATTTGAAAATATACAGTACAGCTCACGAGTATCCCGACAAAAACACCGACCACCGTGTTTGAAAGTCCACGCTGAGCGTGGAAGTGTCGGTACCTTTGATCTATTGTTCTCTGTTACGGCCTCGAAACGAGAAAAAACACGGTGCGACACGGTGCAACGCGATGCAACACGGACATTTGCACGGTGTAACACGCGGTATTTACCTGTGAAAAAAGGAGGATTTGGGAATAAAACTTATAAAGAATAAAATATTTATTGATGTACATAAAAGAATTAAAGAAATAGAAAATATTATAAAGAAAATTTGAAGGCACGCAATTTTTAGACATGTGCGATTGTTACGGTTGTTTTTTGTTGATATTGAGAACAAAAAAAAAATCGATATCGCCCATAGAAAGGTTTGATTAAATAAAACACTAACACTTTCTTTTCCTTTTTAAAATTGAAATATACAGTTAAATCAGTTTTTGTTTGAGTCCGTTTTTAAACGTAGTAGTAATCGTATATAGTAGTTCCACAGTTTCAATAGTGCGTCTAATCGTAACGGTGAATTTTTTACACTTATACTCTATTCAACGATAACAAATCTAACGGGTTGTTGAAAACAACGGCATTTTCTCTAAATAATATAATTAAACTGCTTTATATTTAGTATATTTGTAATTTTTCTTTCTTTTATGATACATAAGTGTGATGTACTTGTCCTTGTAGTACCGCACGGTACATATTCATAGCACGTAGGATCCGTCAGTCGGTACTATAGATAATTTTTATTTCATTTTCACGCAACTATAGTTTAGAAACTATTTGTGTTCTAAGAAAGTATTCAGTATTGCAAAATTTATTGTTTGATTGTTTTAATGATCGTCGTAAGAGAGAGAGAGAGAGAGAGAGAGAGAGAGAGAGAATATACCGGTATATGACTTAACTTTCAGTACATTTTGCTTGTAATTCAGTGTAATAAGTTAGTTTGATAGTTTCCATTATATTGACCCTTTTCCCAAAAAATGCGATAGAATCCATGCAGTCAGAGTCTACGTGCTACCCCTGTCAATCAAATCAGCCCAAGAGATACACCACATGCTCCTTCCATGATGAGGAAAAAAAATGTCGCTTTATTGTTTTTGAAGTCCGCAAAATAGAGAAATGTTAAACAATGAAGTATTAAGTGTTTGCAATGTTTAGTTTCTTCATTGTTATACTGCATGTACATGTATGAGTGTTGGAATATTGCGTTGTTAAATCTCTCTCTCTCTCTCTCTCTCTCTCTCTCTCTCTCTCTCTCTCTCTCTCTCAGAGCATATATTTGTGTGCAATCATTTTTGAATTATAAGAGTTTTATTTGTATGAATTTAATTCATTTATTTTAGACCCATAGTTTTAATAACGATTTCAACACAATGACGAAAAGTTTGTACAGTAGACGATGTACATAATCAGATTTTTCGTTAAAATTTCGACACTATTTCACATCATACATATTAGATAGGTTATAGAGTAAATAAAGTTGTGTTTGTTCTAAATGCTTGCCAAAAGTTACCAGTATTATCTCATTCATCTATTTTATGGGTTTTTTCCGTACATATATGTACTCGGTAAATAATTTGTTATCGCAAATTAATACTTTGTGAAATTCCCGCATTTATAGAGTTGCTGTTCTAGTTCTTCGGATCCACGCGCCGATAGTCTTACGTTTAGTTGTTTGTGTACATATCTACAGACAATTCTTTTGTTTGTTAGAGATTAAGAAAAACCATGGAACTAACAAAGTAGAAGTAAGATATATTCAGACCATACACACGACAGGTTGTGATGAGTTACCAAACAGGTGTCCGCGGAAAGGTGTGAATAACGGCATCTCGAGTACACCTGTTCAGACGTCCAAATATACACGGAGGTAGTTGTTAATTACAATGACACCTAACAAGAAAGACAAAAACACCTGTTGTGTATAGAACCCAAGATGAAAGACAATGCTGTGTATCTGATCAGCTTTCGCGTTCCGTACAGGTATCGCACGAGCGTGAAATCACGATGCCATTACCAGCTATACGGGAAATAAAGTTGAAAGTTATTTTATGAAATGCGGGTATATTTTTACTACATGTACAATGCTTGAATATAATTTAACAAGAGTTTGTTCATGTATTTATCTATATTCTATCATATAATAGTGATTTTTTGATTATTTATTGCTACATAAATAGCTGAAATACTAATCATTCGAGTCACCGGTAATAGGGGTTGTCATTTACTACGGCACGTCCACATGTATTTTAAAAAACATGATCTGAAATGTTTTCATTTCTCATTTTTTATTTGGTTTAAAGTAAGGCTGTAAATTAATTAATACAACAGAGTTTTTAGATAACAGAAAATAACTTAAAGTCGTTTACGTTCCCGACATTTTTATCGGATCGTCAGTTACAACATCACGTGTGTTTAGAAAAATAAACCCGATGAAATTAATTGATTTGAATTTTGATTATATATCAATCGATAAATAAAATATATTTGGTGAATTTATTTAAATTTATATAAGAACAAATGAATTAAAAGGTACCCATTTACGTCAAGTTTTCAGATCACAAAAAATGAACTTCACGTTGAAAGCCCCGACAATTTTCTGGGTCCGCGTAACTTAAGTTGAGATTCTTTCTTTTTTAAATTTGAAGATTGTTTCAACCATTGTTTAGCTATAATTTCTTTATTTCTAAACATACGCTATTTCTATCAACGTCTCAGGTAACGATATCCACGGAGTAACACAGGGGCCACGGAGTTACACGGGCGGTCACAGTGCGACACGGTGCTTTTTCTTGAATTTTCCAATACACATACACTGTGTCACACCGTGTACACGGTGTGACACAGACCGTTTTCCACCGTGTTTTTTACACGGTGGGTGTCGGGATACTCGTGGCCTGTACTGTAGTTACGAGTTTTTAGCTCACCGAGACGATGTTGGAGAGAGCTTATGCTATACCCGGCGTCAGCGTCTGGACCTGGCTTAGGTTTTTTTTTTCGCAGGTCCTGTATCTAAGTTATCACTTTTCCTATCTTTATCAAGACTTTGATGCTGAATCTGATACACTTGACAGGCTTGAATGCTGAATCTGAACCAAAGGTTTCTGATGCTGGATGAGGTTAAAGTTTTTTAAGGTGGTTAAAGTTTGTGGAGCAGGTGCCCTCTGATGATTATATCTTAGTTATTACTGTTTCTTACTTCACCAAACTTACATGAATGGTGCGCCTTATGATGCTTATGCACTTGATAGGTTTTTGAGCTGGTTGAAGTTTTTAGAGCAGGTGCCCTCTGATGATTATATCTTAGTTATTAATGGTCCTAACTTCACCAAACTTGCATGGATGATGAGTCTAATGAATTTTATGCACTCAGACAAGAATGCTGAATCTGAGCAATAGGTTTCAGATGCTGGGTGAGGTTTAGTTTTTTGGAACAGGTCACATGTTTAATAGATGATAGTACTATTTCAAACTTGCATGGTTGATTTACCTATAATATAAATGAATCACAGAGGTTTCTTCAGTTACAGAGCCTGATCTCCATCAGCAAGGATGCTTAAAAAACTCCTACCTTATTCAAACTTGCTTGATAGATGTGTTTGTTATTAAATGATATAACATGTTTTTATAATACAATATTTATATAGTAGTGTTGTGTTGTGCATGTACTATGCCTAAATAGTAGTCATGGTTTGATACATGGTGCACGAGCCAGAGGCTCGTATCAAACCCTGACTACTATTTAGGCATAGTACATGCACAACCCAACACTATTTTTATTATTATGCCAAGTGTTGTATATTCTGACGTGCTTTGCTATAAATAGCTGTGACATTTGAGTGTTGTCTTGTCCCAAAAAATAAGCGTTGGGTTTCAAGACAATGCTTTTAGTGGCAAGAGTACGCAACCCACTGTCGGCGCTAGCAAAGTTTTCGTTGTAAACATTTGCCGTGCTCTATTTCGGCATAGTATGCTTACGCTATATAAACCCATTGTATACTATGCGAAAATAGATGAGTATTGAATATATAGCCTCAAACTGACAGGAGGCATAATAATGTATGATATGACACACTTTTGTATTATATGAAACAATATTATATCATATAATATTATATTGTAAGAAAAATATTATCATATGATACAATATCGTATTTTATACTACTATATTGATTAAAATTATATATTACAATACTTTATGAAATTAACATTTGATTATCAAACAATTTTTAACATATGATTTATAACAATATTGTTTCAAACCACACTACAGTATCCATGAATATTCAAGAATAGACCAAGATCATTAACTATGATTTTCATATAATATGATAAAGGTCATAAAGGTCATAAAGGTAATGCCTTGTCTCAGTAAGCTTACCTATGTTTTTTCTTTAAGTATATATAGTCACATAATTTTCAAATACAAATATTAAATGCATCTTTTCCCAATAGCAACCATTACTACACCTTGAGTATTAAACGTGTTATAATTAATGGAATATATTTTTTTCAGAGATTTAAGGAAAACAAATTATGCAGATTACTACTGTAGAAAGTTTCCATCTTTATATAACAGCTGTAGTGATGAGCCAAGTCAGATCACAGAAGGTAGGGATGTATGAATGTTAAAGGTCCTCACTGGTAATTGATTTATCTAATTATTCATTACATTAACTATTTTCAGTGGATATCTGAACAATTGATTGTTTTATTCTGAGTAAATCTGTCTGCCAGACATAAATTCATAATATCAATTGATAAATTTATCAATATCAAGTGATAAATGTCTGCCATTGCAACACTTGCAATGGCAGATATATCAGATAATTTTTTTGAATTCATGTTAACATTTACCATCATGATGCTTATTTTCCTGTGGTAGAGCATCTGATCAAGCTGCAGTATCCAGGGATGGTGTTTGACCAGGTGGTGTCGGTGGATCACTGGGTTAATGCAGCCTTAAAAGAACAAGAATGTTTCCCATTTCCATACATTCCTGGTGTTTGTAATCTCACAAAGAGCATTATTTCAGTAGGTTTTAACCAATTTTTTGTAGCTTAATTCAGGTTTTATTTTAATGTTATGTATATATACATCTACTTGCTGTAATTGTTTTTTCTCTTGAATTGAAAAAAGTGAAGAATTATGGTAAATGGTTCTCTACACTAATTAATTGGAAGAAA
This sequence comes from Magallana gigas, assembly GCF_963853765.1. Lineage (NCBI taxonomy): Eukaryota > Metazoa > Mollusca > Bivalvia > Ostreida > Ostreidae > Magallana > Magallana gigas. The sequence continues at coordinate 28,936,621 of NC_088858.1, read as the reverse complement.
TTGTTGTCACATGCATTTGTTTCTAAAAGGAAGGCCCAATATTCAACAAGATAAGGTTGCAGAGTATATGTTATAGTCTTGTTGAATATTATGCAGTTTTAGGATTTTTTAGAAAATTTTTAATATTGAAGTCTTGATCAAGAAAAACCCTTGTTTTTCTAATTTTAAAAATTTTCTGCTTAAAGGCCGAACATTTTACAAACGCCCCCTTTTTTACCTGTACAAACTTCAAAAAGATGCCGCTTGTCAGTCAAGTTTGAAACAATAGCACCCAGTTTGATTGACGTGATCGTCCGAGCGTGATCTTGCCAGGTCCGCGGATTTCTGTTTACTAGCAATTAACAACGTTATATTTGATATCTTCCGTCACGTATTAAAAGGGGGATTATAAATTGAATTTTTAACATCACCAGTATCAACATTGTTTATGAAAAATAATTATTCAGTAATTGAAAATACGCAATTTATATTTCAATCATGTTGAATGCATGTGATCTAATAAATTCTACGAAGATGCATGAGCAGCTCCAAAGCACATACACTCTTCTGAGCTACTAAAGCTGTATTTACTGGTAATACACTCAACTGGAACTTGTTGCACGAAAACGTCACTCAATGGAAAACGAACTCCATTAATTGTCACTGTGTAATGGCTGCCTTTACATTCCACATTCCAACTGATCGTATGGTTTTCTTATACAATTATATTTATTAAAATTACCTTCCTAAACAATGTCAAGGGCTAAACACAATGTATCGACTTATATTTTTAAAGCAGAATTAATTTACTGAATTTTTTTTCAATTGTACTTTACACACGTGTGCTTAGAGAAAATTCGGACGACGCTAAACATTTCTGTATAAAATCGCTTCGTATGGTCATTAGAACAATAACATATTCAAACTATGGCCAATTCTGGCTAATTATTTATTTCCTGTGTATTAATTTGCTTCCTGTGTATAGTGATTAGCAGCGTTCACGACCGCAGGTAGACTGCAAGCCCCGGAGACTTTCACACCTCTAGAAATTAAGCCCTGCCCTCACCTGAGATTTACCACCCGGTAAAAATGTTCGGCCTTTAAACATTCGAATGAAGGTGAATGTTATAAAATTTTAAAAAGAAAAACCTTTTTAAAAATCATGGGTGAATATTGCATTATTTTTATTTGAATCTCCCAAAATATGAAACTGAAACATATGAGTGTGTATATAGATATAAGGAAAGTAGTGTTTGTAATAATATTTCGACTTAAATATTGAAATATTGTATACACAATTATTTCATCCCATGTTTTTAGCTCATCTGAACCAAAGGTCGTCTATGCGTCCGTCCCTCTGTAAACTTTTCACGTTTTTTACTTCTTCTCTAAAACCACTGGGCCAAATTTAACCAAACTTGGTACAAAGCATCCCTATGGCAAGTGATTTCAATTTGTTAAAATAAATCGCTAAACCCTTTTTAAAGGGGAGATAATTGCAAAACAGTGAGTATAGGGTATGTGTCTTTAAAAATCTTCTTCTCAAGAACCACTGCACCAGAAATGCCAATTGGAAGATTCTATAGTGAAGATTCCAAATTGTAAAAATTGTTACCCTGGATCAAAACTGGGGCTCCAGGGACATTTCAAAGTTTTACATAGAAATAAGTAGGAAAAATGTTTCAAAATCTTCTTCTCAAGAACCACTGCACCAGAAATGCCAATATTTACACAAAAGCGTTTGAAACTGATGGATATATGTCAGACATGTTGTGACGATGTATTGATTCACTTTAACCCACAATTTCCATCATTTTATGTATATGTGGTTTTTTTGTAGTTGTATGCTGTACTAGTCAAGCAGAACATGACAACAGAGCAAGCTGTGGATCGCTGTTTAAGAAGATTGGCACCTGCAGGTATTGTTCTTAAACTAGAACATTGTTACCACTCTTTGTGTGACAATGATGCAGACTCTGAAACGCACTACTACACCTAAAAAGCGTATAAGGAGGGTGCAACTTTCGTATTGTATAAGAAGCGTATTGTATTGTGCAAGAAACGTACCGTGAAGTATAAGAAGTGCAATGTATCATGCCAAAAATGTACTGATAAGAAGGGCATCGTATCATGCGAGAACCATACTGAATCATACAAGGCGTTTAAGAACTGTATGAAAACCTTGCAAGAAATTTAGTTTTTATGTGAATTTTACTTCCCGGTACATGACGGATAACAAATATTCTGTTTAAAAAATTTAACAAATAGGCAGGTTGATTTTATCTCCATGCGAATGCTTTCAAGAAATACAATAATGATCAATTAATTTGACCACAAAATACTAATGCATGCTTTACAGACATATTTTTTCAACTTGGACATGCATAATATGACAGACCAATGAGCTAGAATTTCTATTCTAACTATTAGATAATTATATTGTGCAAACTTGAATATATGTCTTGCTTTCCTTTGCATATTTAAGGTGCTTCACTACACCTTGAAATAGTTTCTCAAATCGGCAGAAAATTACTTGATTATGATAGAAAGCATGATGGATAAGAAGTCTATATGTCAAATAGGCGAAAAGATATGCAATCTTAGATAAAAAATGATACTGGCCTCCTGTATAAGATTGACAGAGAATTTAATGTTACAGAACCTTCTTTAGTCTCAAAGGTCTGTGTCAGTGCTATGAGCAAATTTAAACTTTTTTCATTCTAGCAAATTGTGACATGTCATAGGACTATGTGTACTATTAGGTTTTGTATGTCAGAGGGTTAGGCAGCAAGATGTTCTGCCGGAAAAAAACATCTAACACTTAAACAACATAAAATAGACAAGAATTTATAAACACTTGAAAAGCTACATGTATTGATTGAATGTATTTATTAGCTGTTCGTATGATTTTTTGTTGAATTATTTACATTATTGTCATTTATGCTTTTTGTATCCAGGTCACAGGGGTCCAATTACAGATTTGTCTCTGTCCAGAAGCTTCTCTGTGACTGTTCCAACTACCAGTGTACAGGAAAGAATGGTTTTATTCATGACAGATTTGGGTGAGTATACTATGATTGGCTTCTTTGAGTAGCTGAAAGAGATGAAGAAAATGCTGATAGCTTAGATTATAGATAAATATATATTGGAACCTGTATTTTTAGCTCATCGAGACGAAGTCGGGGGTAGCTTATGCTATACCAGCGGCATCTTGACCTGGTTAAGGATTTTGTTGCAGCATGTCCTGTATCTAAGTTATTCCTTGTTCTATCTTCACCAAACTTGCATTGATGATGCATCGATCTGGACCTACTTATGGACTTGAAAGACTTGGATGCTAAATCTGGGCCATCAATTTCAGATGATGGAGGAGGTTAAGGTTTTTGAAGCAGGTGCCCTTTGATAGCCATCTCTAAGTTACTACTGGACTTAACGTCACAAAACTTGCATTGATGGCGAGTCTTATCATAATGATGCACTTGACAGGCTTGAATGCTGAATCTGAGCCAAAGGTTTTGGATGCTGGATGAGGTAAAGGTTTTTGGAACAGGTTAAAGTTTTTGGAGCAGGTGCCCTCTGATGATTATATCTTATTTTTTACTGGTCCTAACTTCACCAAACTTGCATGGATGGTGTGTTCTATGATACTTATGCATTTGACAGGCTCGAATGCTGAATCTGAGCTATAAGTTTTGTATGCTGGATGAGGTTAAGGTTTTTGGAGCAGGTGCCCTATAATGATTATATCTTAGTTATTACCGGTCCCAACTTCACTAAACTTGCATGGATGGTGCAATTTATGATACTTATGCATTTGACAGGCTCAAGTGCTGAATCTGAGCCATAGGTTTTGAATGCTGAATGAGGTTAAGGTATTTTGAGCTGGTTAAAGAATTTAGAGCAGTTGCCCTTTCATAGACAAATCTTATTTATTATTGTCTCCGTCTTTATCAAATTTGAATAGGTGATGCATCTTGGGATTCTGATGCACTCCATATTGAATCTTGTGGTATAATGTTGTATCAATTATATTGTATCACATGATACATTATCTTAAATGTATCTAAAATGATACATATGATATGATACAATATCATAATTAATTTCATGATATCATACTATATCATACAATATGATATTACTATTTTACAGTATTGTGATGTATTATTTGATATTGTGTATCATATGATGCTGTATTATGTAGTGTTAATACTAAGATTTGAAAAGGGCATGTTAAATTATGGTGAAAAGGGCACTTTTCTCCGCGGTTAATATTATAAAACCTTGAAAGGGGCACCTTTTTCTGCGATAATATTATAAATCATTAATCCTTGAAACAAGCGTATCTTAAATTGATTTACATTTATTTTTATCCCTCAGAACAGTCATGGCATTGGTCACATCTGTATCCAGTAATGAATCATAGGACATGTATAATGTAGACAATATCCTCTTTTGAGGAGTGGACAGGCATAGCGTGGATGTAGGCTATGCATGTCCACTTCTCATTCAAAAGAGAATACGTAGTCAACTGATGGCAAAATTAATTATTAAACCCTTTTTACCACAGAAATATTGATATTGAAATTGTTGTTTTAAACTTTTTAAAAATCAATTTGCATTAATATTAAAATCTGTATAACAATCTTTTATTATGAATTAAGTTTCTACATTCTTCAAGAAGAAGAGCTACGTTTTTTTGAAACGGAGAATATTCTGGTTAATCTGACGATTGTTTAAAAGCTTAAAAAAGAATAAAAAAAATTAACATCTAGATTTTTATTAAAATGTTTCATTAGTCAAAACATGGTTTTAGGTGCCTCCGTGTTAGAATTTCAAATTATCTCCGTAAAATGTTTTTTTTTGTGTTAATTCTCTTTATAATTAACCTTTTGATGTCTCAATGATAAACTAGCTGTACAATTTGTCTAATAATTTCAAGGAGATAATTCAGTTGTTATTTATCAAATTATTGTACAGTAATTAGGTGTCAAATCACCCATTTATACAGGACAGCTGTGTATACCCCCTCAGCTTGGGCCTCTCCAGTTTACATGTATTGCTAATATCTTACCTCCTGCTAAATTGTAAAAAAAATCATTGGCTAACAGCAGTCACATGGAGACTATGTATATTTCATACATAGTCAGTAGAAAATATTACCCCCTTCGAGCATTATGACGTCATTTTAGAGCATTATGATGTCAGGTTTTGTACTCAAATTGAAACGTAATATTATGATAAAAAGCTCGATTTCCATTGTTTTATTTACTTTTTTAATATCATTGAAAAAAGACAGTCCGTAAGATATAATCTTTACATGGTTGGTAGTAGACCTAATATGCTTTATACATGGTCAGTAAATTCCATATGGGGGCTTGAGCTCCGCTCTCGCCGCATATGGAATTTACTGACCATGTATAAACCATATTAGGTCTACTACAAACCATGTTACTAATATTGTCTCAGCTAGGTCACTCGTGCGTGAAGTCCAGCGAGTTTTGGTTTAACTTTGCAATCAAAACAGAGGCGAGGGCAATGGTGGTTTAGAATTAAATGTACATTCAATAAAAATTTCATCACTTTTATTTATTATTAAAAAGGCATAGGGTTTAGAAAAAAAGGGCATGGCGCTGATAAAATCGGGCAAGGCGCCACGCCAGTTTGCTTTATAGATTTAACACTATATTATGTTATGTGATGTATCATGTGATCAAATACAATAATTTATAACACGATACAATACTGTGTCATATCTTATGATACAATATCATATCCTGATACAATGTTTTATGTAACAATATCATATTGCTTCATTATATAATACAATATTATATTGTATCATATGATATTTCATATGACACAATATTGTATAATATCATAAGATGCAATATCATATGCAATACTGTATGAAATTAACAAGATTATCAAACAGTTTTTTAACATATGATATATGATATTGTGTCAAACCACACTACAGTATCCATGAATATCCAAGATCATTAATTATCATTTTCATTTAATATGATAAAGATGGTTCCCTATGGTGATGCCTTGTCTCAGTGAGCTTTGTAATCTGTTATTACCTACATGTATGTTTTTAGAACTAAGGCAGTAAATTTTGTATGGTTAATAATTAAGAATTTGAATTATTTTGCAGGTATGACTTTGGAAGAATTGGAATGTTTACCAGTAGGTTTATCATTACCCTTTAGAGAAGCCATTTTTCACTGCAGATATAACCCACCATCAGATTGGCCTGAAGAGCCCTATGTTCTAATAGGTGAACAAAAATTAAGGTTTTTTTTTCTCAAAAATGTATCTTTATAATAACAGATGTGTACTTTTCAGATGATAGATATGTGAATTCTTTTACGGTCACCTGAGGTACTTCACTTTATAGAGAGAGTCACTCAGGTGACCTAATGAAATTGGTCTTCGTTAGTCATCGCATTAGCAATTTCATTTATTTTTAACTCCTTCTTGAAAACTACAAGGCCAATTGTTACTGTTTTTGGTATGAAGCATCTCTATGGTAAGAAGAATCTAAGTTGTGAAATTCATGGCTCCACCATCCCCGTGGCGCCACAGGCGGGGCCAAATATGCAACAGAAAAAAAAGCCAAATGTTCAAAAGTCTTCTTCTCCACTTCCACACACAGTAGGAAAAAACTGAATGCATGGTTATGATGTCCATGAAGCCCTCTACCAAAAATTGTGAAATTCATGGCCCCATGCAGGGTTAGGGGTTCAGGTTCTAGGAAGAAGCCAATATGGCCATACAGTGTTTGAAATAACTGTCCGCCTGACCGCCCGAGACTAGAAACACGTCTGTACAGCTCCAAGACAAGGGTATAAAGGCGATGATCAGTGCTCAGCTGTAATTGAGCTGCATTGATAAATGGCACCGATCCCAACGTAAATACCATATAAATATGAGCACTGAATGCTTAATTTTGGTCCTTGCTCGAGCTATAATACACCAGGTGATGAAGACAAATTATCATACTGGTGCTACACATGGTATTCAATTTTTCTGCATGGCCAATGATGATGTATGGCATAAAAAAAAATTTGTGAATATTCATAACAATAATCAACAAAGTGGACCAATTCTCATTTAAGTAATTACTTTTATTGTTTTGGGATTAGACCCGCAAACATTATTACTTTCAAGAGCTTTTAATACTCTCAATATAAATGCATGCACATCAGGAACTTTTTAAAAAAAATTTGTTAATTGGTTGCATACATAGGAGCAAACTTAGAAATAGTATTTTTTTCATCGTTTTACACTCAACCTAAGGGTGCATAATATACACAGGTGTGTAAAACAGATTTGATTTAAAAAGAAATGTTTATGTATCTCATAAACAACTAGACTCATATTAAAAAAATTATTGTTGATAATTTTACAGGACGCCAGGATTTAGCAAAACTTTTGTCCATGGGCAAAAAAAAGAATGTTTGTCCTCCAGGTATATATACCTCCAAACCCTACACAGGGACGGAAGGCACGCAGTATGAGGAGGATGGCATGGAACATCTAGATCAAGAGGTAAATACAAGTATATGTACAGCATTATTTTTATTCCATCTCTATAAGAATCTGTCTGAATGTAAATCTTTGCAATCATGTTCAGGCAAATTCTTTTTAGTTAATAATTATTTGATGTTCCTACTTCAAACATAAACTGCTCATGACTTGATTGTGTAGCATCTGCATGCATGTATCATGTGTACCACATATTTCACGGTCGCGGGATTGATTTTACCAAGTAGTAAATATGTCTTTTTTTTTCACATAAAGCATTATAAGAATATAGAGTTAAATTGCATGTATCTAATCTGCTGGATTTTTCCTTTCAAATTCTTTTGTTTAATTCTGAGTATAAGCGCACCCAATCTGAGTATAAGTACACTTACATTCATTGCATTTTAACTGAAAGTTATCACAATTCAGAATATCACTTTGAATGTTTATTAGAAACATTCCCCATTAAAGATTATCATTTGTGATTTTACACAGGATCAAGATCAGAAAGATTCACATAGGGCTGAAAACAATCCACTAAGTTTGTTGATAATATGATTGCTTTTAGCTGCTTAGATTGAGATTTTCTGAAGATCTGCGAGTGTCCGAAGCACGGCGTCTCCTTCAGTCCTCCCGTCCAGCCAGAATAGCTCTCACTCAAAGGCCAGAGGTCAGGTAAGCATACCTGTTAACCTTTCGAAGCTGCTATGTGGGAGAATCTCCCCCTTACCAACTTGGCTAAGGGGGAGATTTTGCGTAATCGACGTTTTTTCACGTGAAATACTGTTAGATACCTTATTTTACCATTGTAATTAATGCATTTGCAATTATTTTAAATTTTATTATTTCTATGAACACCAGTGTGCAATTACAACTTGTGTTGTGTTCAGAAAACTATTAATTTGTTTGCATAGTACAATACAAGAAGTCAATAGTGCCACTTTTTATATTAAGTCTTCTTATTGTTGAGTATTGAACCATCACTGCATGCTGACATCTAAGGTAAACACAGAAAATTTATTTTGCATATTTTGAATATGCAGTGAAACCCAGTTAAGAAAATACCAGTAAATAATATTCATTAAAATTATTTTTTGCCTTATATATAGGAAAGATTTTTAATTCACAAAACAACATGTATTTCTCCAGTATCATTTAAAAATGACCTCTGTTGTAATGTCTATAGCATCCCTGTAATTCATAGTACCGGTACTATAAACTTTAAAAACTGTTGTGAAATGCTTTTACACTTTTTTACTCGAGCTTCACTTTTATCGGTAACTTGTATAAACGCTCAGTGTTCCAAACTCACTTTGATTTTTACCAACCATGCTGTCCAGACAGAATTAGTCACGACTCACTGCACGTGGCTTGGGTGCTTTACCTGTGCACCTGTTAAGTGACACCATTGGCTGTGTATTGTTTTCTTTGGTGTTACAGAGTAAAATCAAGATGTTTTTAGCTTTCAATTATTTTTATGCATAACTATAAATACGTAACTGATTTAAGTCAAAACCTGAATTAATCGTAAAAAGTAAACTGGACTATAACATGTCATACTATGATCACGGTAGACAGTACTTGGATGGATTTTGATATATTCAAGCTACACAGCAGCTTTTTTAACTCAAAATCAGAGAAAAACCCGCAGTGGTTGTTGAAATTTGCATGTAAAGATTCAGAATTGGGAGGGGGGGTATGGGGAAGACAAATACAATTGCGGGAGAAAATTGTCTCCCGCGCGGGAGATAAGGTTGGATGCGGGAGATCTTAGATTTTTAGGCCGTTTTGCGGGAGTCTCCCGCGCAATGCGGGAGGGTTAACAGGTATGGGTAAGGTCAAAGTACTATAGATGTTAAAGTATAAAATTGTCAATAAATCTTGATCTTTTTATTTCCTTTGCCTCATACTACAAGTGGAATTAATGACATTGATATAACCAAATGTGCTCTACTGTCTTTCTCTTGTAGTGATCATGATTTCATTGAAGAACAAGAGCGCCATTTATACAACATTTGCATCAGAACTATGGCCCTCCCTGTTGGAAGGTAAGAACTATTTTCTAGCTATGTTAAAATCTACAGTGGTTTAGCAACTAATAAATAAACTTCAGAAATTATGCATACATGTAGAAAAGTTCTTATAACCTGTACAGTGGTTGATTCTTTGTTATTTAATTTACAACAAGACATCTCACAGTCCAGTATGTAGTACTCATGGTACTGAGGAATCTGATCATAATTTATTCAATGTTTGTTTCTATTTATAGTTGATGATAATTATGTTCAGGTGACGCCATCACTCAAATTCTCCAAAAAATAAAATGTACACATAAATGAGGTCAAAACTCAGACTTGAGACTGAGTGAATACTGAAACTTGGTGACAGCAGGGCCATATCTGTATATTTAACAGGGAAAAAGAACTATGTTAAAGCACATGCGTATGGTTAGCACTATAGTAAATGGCTGAATCATAACATCCTGTATGACTAAATTTTAAACCTATCAGTCAACCCGGAAAATTCCAAACTCGAACTCTTGATCCTTGGAAGTTTTTCCTTGGTCCCTTAGACTTCAATTGATCGAGAGTTACCTGTATGTGTTGAAAAATGGATACATGTATTTAACTTTAAAACAGCTATTTCTTGTCTGTCCTTCTTTACTGTGGTTTGTTGAGTATAAATACAGGTCATTTTGATTTCTTTGTAGAGGAATGTTTACATTGTGTACCTATCATCCTCTCCCCACGGAGCCACTGCCCATTCCTAAGCTCTGTCTACAGGGAAGGGCACCACCAAGGTAAGATCCCACTGGTCAGGACCCACAAATTTTTATGGGTAAATTGCTAATGCAGTAGGCATTTATATGAAAAGTTTAGGTTATCTTGGCTAACATTTTCGCGTAAATGTTAATTCTATATATGTTAATTCTACCGGTTTACGGGGAAATCTACTGCGTTTTAGCTCTGTCTTCAGCCAACCTCCTTGACAAGAAAATCTCATGCTTTTCTTCAAAAATATGTTCCTTGTTTTGATAAATAGCCATTTGGAAGCCATTGTGATCCAAAGCTTTTATTTCAACAGAATAGAATAACAAGCAAGTGTGTGGACAGTACTTTAATAGTATAATAAATGGCAAAGAACACAATATATACAATAAGACCTCAATGAAACAATGAATTGACAATAAACAGAATCTGCGATGGGGCTTCATGCAAAATTCGGCCATATGAGGTACGAAAGCATCAAACAACTTACTTGATGCTTATGGACATCCGCCACAAGTGAGCAAATTTTGCCCATGCCATGACTAAACTGCTTTATGAATGTAAAGGAGGAAAAGTATCAAGGTTTTCAAGCAATATTTTGTACAAGCCCATACCTGTCAACTCTCCCGATTTTTTCGGGAGTCTGCCGATTTTGAACCCATTCTACCGCTTGTCTACCGATATATTTTTTACCCCCAATTTCTACCGATTTTTAAGAAATCCGGAATTTTTACTGTTTTCGCTTTGAATAATACCATATTTCCTGTGAAAGAGAAGATGGCAGTTCATTGTTTATCGGTAGATACATGTTTATTGCTGCTGATAACAGGTACTGTAGATTCCTTATTTTACGCGAGTACTTAATTCCGCGATTCAACGGTTTTCCATCAAATCACGAGAACATAAAATCGCTAATGCCGAAATTTTATCATAGTTTCATGTAGTTTACATATCTCTGAAAATTAAAAGCGAGATTTTAAAATTCGCGAGACGGGCTTCTTGCGATTTTACACGGATATTAATTCCTCGCGTTTAATTAGGAATTTACAGTAATCAACTAGGTGTCAACTGTGCTACCAGTGATTACTGGGATTGTAATTGCTTCCAATTCTCATTAGCAGAGTTTATTAACAGAGACAGGCATGCCAGATGTTGAAATTTTAGAAATACACATTAGAAAAATAACAACAGGATACCAGCTAGTGTCGAATAGACACTCTGCAGCAAAATATGACAATATACAAATGAACTTATAAATGGAAATAAGTTTTGGAAATATGGCATTCCTTATTATAATCATGTACGAAGTTTTTAAGCATGGAAAATACACCACTAAAGCCAAAGAAGAAAAGATACGTCTTAGTAAAATTGCTCAGTCTATGTGTTGTATCCCAAACAGCAAAGCAGATTGTGAGAGGGTGTAACTTCTCCCATGTGAGAAAAAAACAGACAGAACAAAGAGCTTCCATGGACAATCAGACACTATGTAGTTTTCTATGTGCTAAAATGAACTGTAAAGAGGAATGCCATCAAGTGAAACCTTCTAAGGACACTCTAAAACTAACTAAATCAGCAGCTTACAATTATAATAAAGAACATTAAAGTGTATCATTTGTTATTTCTTAGTTTTCAGTATGAACTAAAAGAACGCGCGATGACTTTTTACTATCAAAAAAGGTCGTCGCGCGTTTTCTCCCCCAAAAAATATTTGGAATGTTGACAGGTATGCAAGCCAGATTGAATACCATTCAAAAATAAAGTTTGAGCACAATCAGAGAGATGAATGCCATCGGGGTATGATTTTGAGTTGCATTTTGTAGTTGATTTAGCCCCCATTTCTAGCATTGACAAAGTTTGACATGGAACTGTTGATCCTAACATCTGCTTTTTCCTCTGCTATGTGCGAGAACATATGATGGTAATATGTTCTTGGTAAGATATGACACCTGCAAATAATTCTACAATTGGGCTGATTAGAGTGAATATTGGCAACTGTCAGTTTCATGCATTTTTGAAAGCGACACAAAGACATAGTACCAATACTGTTACCCCCACAATGAATCATTAGTACATCTGATAACCAAACTGTTGGACTAGGTCACGAAAGCCTGGCTCAACATCCTCCCACACCATTCCTTTTTTGCCAAACAACCTTATGGAAATATTGTGAGGCTCCAACATTTTAAGGCGGAACAGGACCTTAAGATTATAGGCAGTAATAAGAAAAAAATTTTAAGAAACCTTAAAGGGGCCTCAATAACAATAAGTGAAACACTACTGTTAAACAATTATGTTTATGAAAGATTAACATGAGCTTCTCAGAAATAGTTTGGTGTTTAGATTTGATCATATGAGTTATTGAACAATCATGGCAACACATGGTTTTTTGTAATGATTTTATGATTTTGCATAAATGCACCCTAAACACCGCTAGTAGCGAGGATAAATGGGAGAAAACACTCACCATTATGTTTCCTACAAAAATAACTTGCGAACTTTGTTGGTACTTGGTAAAATATCCTAATTGTTGGAGATTGGGAATGATCGAACTACCTCTTGAAGGCAAAATCCAAAAAGAAAGCTGACAGTTGTGCATGAACGATTGCGCATTGAACTAGGAACGATAACTCTAAATTATACGTCATGTGAATCCAATAGAGGTAATTGAAAGTTATCTTTCTTGGATCAGCTAGTTTTCAATTTGTCTCAATAAGTCTGATTATACGCAACATTACTCAAAACATCTAAACAATGCATGATATATTTCTGTCATATTTTTCCTTGATATACCATAATGCTACCAATGCTATAACTTAAAAATTGCTGTGGAACTGATGTTGCTTCTTTTTTGTTTTACAGAAATGCTACGGTTGATTTAACACACATAGATACCCCTGCCAACATGAGTTCATGGCCACAGTTTCACAATGGAGTAGCTGCTGGACTAAGAATGGCAGACTTTTCTCATGTATATATATAATGTATATATAAGAATTTACATTTTAATGTTTTATTTAATTGCCGTGATTGCTGTGTATGCTTAAACAATACCATTTTCTTCTGGAAATACAATACATATACAGTTACTACAGTATTTTCTGCAAAATTGGTACAAGGATATAGTTGTGTGATGGACTCTTATTTACCACAGATTGACTCCACGTGGATCTTGTACAACAAGCCTAAAGGAAATGAGCTCACTAATGAATATGCTGGGTTTTTGATGGCGCTTGGTTTGAATGAACACCTTATTCATTTACATTCTTTGAACGTCCATGATTACCTCAGCAAAGTAAGGGTGCCCAGAAAATATAAACTGACAAATGAAACAAATTCAAACAACCTATCCATTCATATTGTTGATGTCTAGAATATCTGGGTTTTAATGTGTCTGATTTTCATCGTTTTACAGGGTAGTGAAATGACTACAGTGGGATTACTGCTTGGTCTGGCCGCAGCCAAGTAAGTATTAGCTTTACAATATACACATGTATATACTGTGGTTTTATTAATATTCAAGGGTATCAATTTTCATGGATAAAGTGAAAATCACAGTTTCAAGGATACGTAAATTCGTGGCCAATGACCCTATCAATACAAAATGTTAATAGAAATTGCCCTTCAATGAACACTTAATTTCGTGGATCAACTTAACGAAATCCACGAAAATTGGTATTCAACGAATATTGATGAAACCACAGTACACAAGTACATACATCTAGCCCATTGAATTGAAAACTAATGAAGTAACGGGTGTGATGGTGTTTGAGTAGAAACCTTTCTGCAGGTAAGGACACAACCTTTTGAATTTATCATCTATTTTTAACATGTTGCATCTCTGGTTCAAAGCCCCTTCTGTAGCTAACATGTTGTCATTCTTTGATCCCCTCGTGCGACTTGTTGTGAAAGGGATATAGCATTGCTGCTGTGCCTGTGTGTGTGTATGTATGCGTGTCCATTTTAGCCCTTTAAGAAAAATCAAAGAAAACCCTCGCATGCATGTTTATGAATCATCAAACACTTCATAAGCATGGTTAAAGAACAAACCCTATTCATTTTCAAGTAATTCTGTTAAATATTTATTAGAATATTGTTAATTACGTACACCACTTAAAATAGAAATTTTATGTACCACTTGACTGTAGACATTTCCTGTTCACGAAAGTAAACGTTTCAAATCAACAACTTGATATTTTGTTGGATTCATCCTAAATAATGCATCTCCCCCCCCCCCCCCACACACACACACACACACACTACTTTATTTCACGAGGGGATGCTCCGCTTCCCAATTTTTATCTTCATGCAACCAAGCAGATTTACTCTTGATCTTTCAAAGGAAATTTTTGGTATCGTTATATTATTTCATTGTTTGACTAATTGAGAGTCAATTGTATTTACTTTAGAAAAGAAAAGGTCTCGATGCAAAATGGACTTGTCTAATTTTTATAAAATAATAGTACTATAACATCAACCAATAACTTAACTCATTGAACAGGAGACTCAAATTTCAAAGCAATTTCTTTTTATCTGTTGACAGAAGAGGAACAATGGACTTTGCTACCACTAGGATTCTTAGTATTCACGTGGCAGCCTTCCTACCACCAACCTCCACTGAGCTGAATGTTCCCCACAATGTACAGGTGGCAGCCATTCTGGGTGTTGGATTAGTTTACCAAGGCACTGCTCACAGACACACCTCAGAGGTCCTGCTTTCTGAAATAGGTAACAGTTAACACCATTTCTTTTTTAGCCCACCTGAGCTGAAACTCAAGTGAGCTTTTCTGATCACGTTTTGTCTGGCGTCCATCCTTCTGTCTGTAAATTTTTTGAATTTTTTACTTCTTCTCTGGAACCACAGGGCCAATTTCAATCAAACTTAATTGGCACAAAGCATTATTAGGTGAAGGGGATTTAAGTTTGTTCTAATGAAGGCCACTCCCTCTTTGAAGGGGAGATAATTAGGATTTATTGAAAATTTGTTGATATTTTTCAAAAATCTTCTTCTCAAAAGCCATTTGGCCAGAAAAACTAAACTTGTGTGGAAGCATTCTCAGATGATGTAGAATCAAGTTTGTTCAAATAATAGTCACCAGGGGGTAAGTTGGGGCCACAGTGGGGGGGGGGGTTGAAGTTTTACATAGGGGTATGAAGAGATAACCTTTAAAAATCTTTTACTCATTTCCTCTTACTATGATCATTGACATTGCTTGATCTGCCACAGTGTGGGGTTGCGCATGTGTAATGTTATAACATATACACGTCAGCTATTGAGGATTTATGAAGTATTTGTGCCTAAATTTCAGTCTGTCTTGTTTCATTGTTTATTGGATATTCCTTGTCAGTGCAGTGGTTGTCATATTATTTTTGTTAAAAACGCATTTCTAAATGTCTTTTCGTCCAATATAACATGTTCGGTTGTATGAAATACATGAATGCGGTTAAGCATGAATAGTGCTTTCAGGCTTATATAGGGGATGGGTAGTGATGAGCAGAACAATTGACAACTAATATGGCGGTAGTCGGAGAGAAAAGGGAAATAATGCGTATTTATGAATTAATGTCAGCTTTAAGATCGATATTTTAAATTATTAAGCTTCATTAGTGCACCCCCAGGTTACATGACTAACTAAACTCTTCTTTGAAATGCATTTGAAAAATACGGATAGATCTTGGCGGGGGAAAAAAGCAGACTATAATTGGTATCAAAATACAATTCACACCTATTGTTCTATACCTAATAATCAAATGTTTGCAAAATGGGAACACACCAACTGACCAATGGGTACTACTTACATAACAGTAAATAAGGCATGCTTGATGTTTTTATACCTTCTAAGTGACATGCCCAACATACTCAGAGGCAGCAATACTTCTATAGATTGGTATTAGACTTATTAGCTGCAGGTCTGTAGCTCCTGGTCTAAAAAAAATTTCAGATTTTTACTATGGGAGGCAGTGTAGCTCCCAGGTCATCCATCATAATTTTTTCAGACCGGGTGCTACAGATCTGCAGCTAAAGACTTACCTATAATTGAATCCTAAATGATTTCTAAATAACTTATACTTTGTCAATATCTACAGGTATAACATTGAAGATGTATATGCATATTTCATTCCTTTCTTTTTTTTTATTCTTAATCTCTTGTTTATTAAAATCTTTAAATGCATTTTATTAATACCACAGAAATAATTTCTGATTGATGTATTGATAATTGTCTGTTTTCTCACTGCAGGCCGCCCCCCTGGACCAGAGCTAGACAACTGTACGGATCGAGAATCCTATTCCCTCGCTGCAGGCCTTGCATTGGGACTGGTTATGTTTGGAGTAAGATATGCTACGTACACAGTAGGAACAGCTGTTGACCTGGTTTTAGGGCAGCATACAATAGTCCAATCCACACTTTTCAAAAGTTGTTTTTCTTTGCAGGCTCAGACCAAAGGTCAAAAGGAAAAAAATTAACTTTCCCCTTCTTTAAACAACCAAATATTTGTGCATCCTGAAATCTCTTTGAATTTAATTATTCCTTTGATGTGTGGGTTACCCCATCCTCGGGCAATCAAAATACATAGCGGAAATGGATTTTAATGTGAAATGACAAGGTTACAAACTTCTATCTACAAAGGCCACTGTTAGAAATCTATGGGTTTTCTTAGTTAGGAAAAGGCATTTTTGGTTTGGAATCGGAGGGTCCAAAATATAATTTGCTTAGATTTTTAGCTCACCTGAGCTTTCAAGTGAGCTTTTCTAATCAAAATTTGTCTGTTGTCTGTCAGCGTTGGTGTTGGCGTTGTCGTTGGCATTGTCGTTGTTGTAAACTTTTCACATTTTCATCTTCTTCTCCAGAACCATTGGGCAGATTTCAACCAAACTTGGCACAAAGCATCACTGGGTGATGGGGATTCAAGTTTGTCCAAATAAAGGGTCACACCCTCTTTAAAGGGGAGATAATTTAGAATTATTGAAAATTTTATGGTATTTTTGCAAAAATCTTATTCTAAAAACTATTAGGCCAGAAAAGCTGTAACTTGTATGGAAGCATCCTCAGGTAGTGTAGATTCAAGTGTGTTCAAATCATGGTCCCAGAGGGTAGGGTGGGGTCACAATGGGGGAATGGATTTTTACATAGGAATATATAGAGAAAATCTTTAAAAATCTTCTTCTCAAAAATTATTAGGCCAGGATAGCTCAAATTTGAGTGGAAGCATCCTCAGTATAGATTCAAGTTTGTTTAAATCAAGGTCGCCAGGAGTAAGGTGAGGTCACAGTGGGGGTTGAATTTTTACATAGGAATATATAGAGAAAATCTTCTTTTTAAAATTTATTAATATTTAAAGTTAGTGTTATTAGCCTTAGAATATAAAAAGAGTCCAGATGCTAACCATTCCCATTCACATGCATGATGTTTGGAAAATCACTTTTTTTCAAATAAGACACCTATCCAAGAAATGGGTAGATATTTCTTTCTTCTCTAAAAAAGTAAGGTGTTTATATTCTTTTATCCCAATCTGAAGAAGAGGGGTGTGTTCTGTTTTAACCCTTTTGTGTCCGTCTGTATATGATAAATTTCTGTTACGTTTTTCTCAGCAACTAGTGATTGCAGAAGCTTGAATTTTTAACACTCTCTTTGTTTAGGTATGCCAAATAGTGGGATTCATTTTTGTACCAATCAAACGTCAACTTCCTGTTAAATAACAACTTTGTTTATATTTAGCTTTAATTTTCAATCTTATATCATAGGAATAAAGTATTAAAAATTTTGTTCAAATAGGTCACCAAAGGGTCTGAGATATGGCAGCAATTTGGGCCCAATTATCTCCCAGTAAAAATATTTATGAAACAATTTCTGCTGCAAAATTTGTATGAATCGCTGTTTAGCGACCTACTATATGCAGCTACAAATTGTTTCTGAATCTGATCAGGTTTGCTGACTAATACAAAACCAATGCATGTCTGTCAATTTTGTCTTTTTTTTTCAGAAAGGAAATGAAGTCATTGGAACATCAGACCTTGGAATGGCAGACACCCTTTGTCACTTCATGACTGGTGGACACAAGCGTCCCTTGGTAATATCAACTTTGCCTTTTTGTACCAAATTCCAAGAAAAGGCATATTGCTGTGAAAATGTCTTTTGATCCATAGACTGTATCTTAATGTCAATAGGATGACTCCTATGGACATTCAGTTCCAAGGGGCAAGGATTTTCAGCTGTTTTATGGATGAATAATTTCTCAAATCTATTTTACAATCATTTCTTGTTGAAGAAGTTGGTTTTATTTGATATTCGTAAAATAAGTGAGTGCTTTTCATTTTGTAGATAGGAAGCAATAAAGAGAGATACAAAGCACCCAGCTATCAAATTAAGGTGAGACAACCATTTACAAAACAGAAAAATCTGTTAAGGAATTTACTCTTTACCTACAGGGGCTCAAAGCGACTCCCAGGCTCCCAAACAGGTATACATATCATTCAAAGTCTTTTTAAACAAATGAGAGTCAGCCAACACATCCAGTACTATGGAAGTTGATTTCTTGTTTACATGGAAAAATTGCCTTAATTTTCTATTAAGTGCACATTTGTAGATTAAAAATGGAGTCTAAAAATGCTTGCAGAAATTTGCTTCAATTAAAAACCTTCTTTGGAGTCTGACTAGACTAAACCAAGCTAGGTCAAAACATTTTATCATCAATGAGGCATTTATTTATTCAAAAGAGTTCAACATATTTCTAGTCATCAGCAAAATTGTGTAATTTTTGGTCCTAGGTCATGTTGTTAAATTAATTATCATAATTCAATTTTTATTTTTTTGATTAGGAGGGGGACAATATAAATGTTGATGTGACTTCACCAGGAGCCACTCTCGCTCTTGGCATGCTTTACTTCAGAACAAACAACAGGTGAGTTTTATGATTATATAAATTTATTTGAAGTAGTAGAGAAATATATTATATACCTCATGCCTTTAAGGCCAAACATCTTTACTGGGTGGTAAATCTCCGGTGAGGGTGGGGCTTATTTTATAGTGGTATGAAAGCCTCTGGAGCTTGCAGTCTACCTGCGGTCATGAATACTGCTAATCTGTATGCACAGGGAGAAAATTAATACACAGGAAATAAATGATTAGTCATAATTGGCCTTAGTTGGAATATGTTATTGTTCTAAATGTCCATATGAAGCAATTTTTACACAGAAATTAATCCAATTGTACGTTCTACATTGAGATAAATGCAGTAAATTCTGTTTAAAGAATATAGCTCAGTATATTTTGTTTAGCACTTGACATTGTTAAATGTAGTTAAAGTATCTCACTCCTCACGTTTTGGTTTCATTGTTCATTATAGACATGTATTTTAATTAGATATGATTTTATCAATTTAATCCACACAGAAAGATCATTATTTCATAATAACACAACTTTCATAAGGAAATCCATTTTAATTCAAATTTGGGGTAGAACTATTTTCTTATGTGGAGAGGATTTTTAGACAGAAACAAGCAATTTCATGAATTTTCAATATACTTTTCTTTTTAGCTCACCTGAGCTAAAAGCTCAAGTGAGTTTTTCTGATCAAAAATTGTCAGCTAGTTGTCGTTGTTGTAAACTTTTCATATTTTCATCTTCTCCACAACCACTGGGCAGATTTCAACCAAACTTGACACAAAGCATCACTTAGTAAAGGGGATTCAAATTTGTTCAAAGGGCCACACCCTCTTTAAAGATGAGATAATTTAGAATTATTGAAAATTTGTTGGTATTTTCAAAAATCTTCTTCGTAAAAACTTTTTTACACAGAGTTTCCTGAATTTATGACAATTCAGCAGTTACAGACACCACTATACAATCAGTATCTAGGTTTTGACAATCATATTGCGACAGCTAAGTACCTTAGTAAGCTATTTTCAGTAACTAGTACTTTCCGTCCAAACACAGCTAGGTGTAGGCAAAATAATGGGAAAAGGCGCTATACATCTTTGTACTTAAAAATATCTGTAAATTATTGTATAAACTAGTTTACTAATGCCAATGTTTAAATTAACAAAAAGCCTAATATTTAATGTTCTTTTGTCTTCGTTTTCCCTAATAGTGCTGTCATAGATTGGTTGAGAGTACCAGATACACAGTTTATGTTGGACCAAGTTCGACCGGATTTCCTCATGCTTAGGGTTTGTTTATTTCCTACTAAACAAGTAATTAAAAAAAATGGCAATTAACTTGATTATCTTGAAAAATCTACTGTATTTTATTAATGAATATAATTATTTGAATGTTTACAGACAATATCAAGAGGATTGGTTTCATGGGATTTTGTTGTTCCAAGCTTTGAATGGATTAAATCTATGATTCCGCAGGTAACAAGCACTACCTCTTAAATCATAGATAATGTAATAGTATATACAATAGTTTTATATTGCAAGCATCTCAAAATTAATGTTGTACAAAGAAAATGCATTCTTATTTCTTATATACACTATTTTTTTGTGCTATTGTGTTTGCAATATATAGAAGTGATGCTATTTAAAATAGATTTTTTTAGTATTGGTGTATTTCAAGCTGTAACTAACTTTATATTGAAGTCAATTTCTATTTTGTGTGTATACAGATACTGCAGGAAAAGGCTTTTGAAAGAAAACAAGGGGAGGAAGATGATGTAATGATTGATTATGAAACAATGAGGTTTGTATACTATGATTAAAGCTGGCCGGGGTAAGCTGTAGGTCATATTAGTTCTTCTGATCAAAAGTTGCCCTGACGTGACATTGTGTCCATCGTTATCTGCAACATTTTAAACTTCCTCTCTGGAATCACTCGTCAAACTTGGGGAAAAAGCATCCTTATATAGGCAAAGAGGTTTAAAACGTTCTTATGACATATTGGTAATTTAAAAATAGTCGTTTATGCTTAGGGAAAACACTTGTCATGTGCTTAGATTACAATCTCATTAAAAACCCCACATGGTTTTAATAAATTCACAGCTTGATGATCATCCCAAAGTTATAGATATAATACTGTTAGAATTGTCAGACTGTTGATCTTGATTGCTAAACACTAATTGTTGTGGCTCTATGTATTATTACCTATTAGGGTTTGTTACTGACTGTTTACAGAAATTTGTATTATAATTATAATTAGGGCCCCGCAAGGATTTGCGGGTGCCCTATAGTAATCACTCTGTCCATCCGTCCTTCTGTCCGTCCATCTGTCACTCTTCTGTCCACAAATTTCCTGCTTTTTTCTAATAACTTTTTTTATGGTTGCCCAATCAAGTTCAAAGAACTAGGTACGGTATATGCCAAAAATGGCCCTATCTCTAAATCAAACGATATTTTACTAATAGGTAGACATTAATATGTAACTTCATTAAATAGAACAGTTTTGATAATTTCTTCATAATTTTTGTGTGTGCCACTGCTCAAATAGTGTGTCATTTTAGTCACGTTATAATGACGTCGCATTTAGCATCGTAACGTTATACACGTAAGCAATGAAATTCATATGAATCACATTATAATTATAACTTTAAATAAGACGGTAAGTTGTATGACGGCCATTATTATATACACATAATTATTAACATATCTATTTACAGTAAATAAAAAGTCCAATATCTCGTGTGTTTCTGGAAAGTTCAAATTATAGTGCTCCATATTTAAATCAATGTTAACACATCTGCCTTTACAATTACGTTACATCATTTATACATTCTCTTTTGAAATGGTTGATATTTAAAAAAAAAATAATGATAAATATTGTAAATTATTAAAGTCTTTAACAATTAAACATAATCTGAATTATTTCCTTATTTCAATTTGCATCCAAACTAGTTTCGTTAGGATTTAGGCTCGCAGTGCAGTTTAAAAATGCCAAATCGGGATTTTCTTGAAAAGGTGACAGCTTGTTTTTGTTATTGGGTGTTTGCGTCTTCGCATTCTCTAGCATCAACGATGAGTTTTGTTTGAGATATGCATGCCTAAAATCGTTGGGTATAAATGCATTTATGCAATCCGTTTGTCTTTTTTCATTTTTTTTCATCTTGCACTTTTCGCTCATATTCAGAATGTTTGTGTCCCCTGTAATGAGACATGGAAAAAGAAAATAAAAAAGCGTCGCCGTAATCGATTTACTTAAACGTTTTATTTATTTATTTTTGTTTTTGTGTTGTTATTTCCGAAACGCAAACAAAGTTGCAATCAGTAATTACCGTTGATATTTCTATATAATTTAAATCAACACTTACCTGCGGGAACCTTCTTTTTCATTACACGTGTTTTAAAAACATTGGGATTTTGTATAAAAAAAAAAAAAAATAAATAAATTGAAAAATACATTTGCATGCAGATTTACATGTACCTAGCCTTTCGGGTTATTAACAACCAAACCTGAAATTAAATTCAGTGGCTAAATACTGTTTATTATACCTTCATGTTACATTTGTAAATACTTAAATCTGTATAGTTTAGACGCAGTTGATAATCCACTCTATTACCCTCAGCGTTAGCAACACATTTGGCAACGGGTAACACAACAAATTGTTACATGCGCACAAGTTCGCCGTAGAATTCATGTCATTTCTATTATAAAAGTAGTAAAATTTTCTCTAAAACTAAGACTATCAGTAAATTAAAATTAAAAGTGCCTGTTTGGGAGGGTAACAGACTATCAGTTGAAACTGACACCCCTCGAACACCATTGTCAACCTCCCTTTACGTTGACAATAGTTTTCTCGGACGTCAATTTTCACTGTTACTCTCACAAACAGGCACTTTTTGTATAATGTTCCTAATGAAACTCGAGGAATTAATTTTAGCGTAAAACCCCAAGAAGCACATATCGCAGGTTTTAAAATATCGCTTTTAATTTTCGGACAGATGTAAACTAATTGAAACTATGATTAAAGTTTGGTGTTCGCGATTTTATATTCTCGCGATTTGATTCAAAACAGTTGAGTTGCGGAATGAAGTACTCGTGTAAAATAAGGAATATACAGTATGTGACACAAAATGTAAGGGAAAACGGTCCAAAACATACTCTTGATTTATAAAAGTAGTATATTCAGTTCATTTATTCAATGAATTAATTGTATCGAACTTTAATAGCATGCAGATTGGTCGGTTATAACAGCGAGTACATAGCATGAAGAATCATAACGAAAGACATACATATAGCTTACCCTTTTTATAACATTTACCGTTATCAAAACTATATAAAGACATAATTACAGACATTTGTTCTTTATTCAAGAGAATAATATATAGTTTCATGTATTTAGAATGAGTTTAAATATTTTCTTTCTT
The DNA here is from genome assembly GCF_963853765.1 of Magallana gigas. Classification (NCBI taxonomy): domain Eukaryota; kingdom Metazoa; phylum Mollusca; class Bivalvia; order Ostreida; family Ostreidae; genus Magallana; species Magallana gigas. The sequence goes on along the minus strand of NC_088858.1, from coordinate 28,913,047 downwards.
TATTACTTACATGTGATGTATAATTTTTACTGCACGCCGTATAATATTTTAGGTATCATTTGTTCTAAGAAAGAAACAAACTATTGCATTAGTTTTTTTGATAAATGATAGTCATTTTACTCTCAAATGTGCAATACATTGATATGAAATATTTTTAAATCTTTATAATTAACCATAAATAATGCACACTGTGGTTTAATCAATCCATCCAACTAAACAGTTTCGATCTACGTGTTTCACCTGTCAATCAAATCAGTCTGCGAGCTCCACCATGTGCTCTTCCATTTTCGTTCAATTGTTTTTCATTTCAAGAAAAATGCGTCTAACAATGACGACGTATTTTGTAGTATTTGTGATGTTTGAGGTCATGATTGTACTGCCTCTGTGAAGTTTAATTCTTACTTACACTACGTTGTTTGAAAGAAAAACTCTCTCTCTCTCTCTCTCTCTCTCTCTCTCTCTCTCTCTCTCTCTCTCATGTTTGTATGCCTGTACAAACAATACAGAAGTTATAAAGTCTTCTTTGCAGTGATTTTATTTATTTTAAATACTAATGGTAAGTATAACGCTTTCAACACATGAGTATACGTTTGTAGACTATCATCGGCTTCATCGGTACAAATATTATTTTTACAGCGCACATACAAGAACATAAAGTACATGTAAATGAAACTGTGCTTGCAAAAAATTATATTCACTGATGCAGAAAAATAGTAAAACTGACAAAAAAGAAAATATTTGACTAAAAACGTACGTCGTGATCGCGGCAAGGTGTGAATGTCAGACCGTAGGCCTATAGGACCTTTATATGATTATCATCAATTACTTGTCAGCTGAATTAATTTAAGCATTAAAGATGTGTCGTGTAAACTTATTAAAAATATTTTATTGTATATCACAGTCTACATCAGCAACCTATTGTTTGATGAAGTCGGGAGTCCACTCACAATGTCGAGTAAAAAAAAATCGCTAAGCCTAATTTCTTTCACTTACGACCCGCCTTATTAAAAGAATGTGACGTCATGTAAACAAACTTGTTCTGTAAATGCGTTTGAAATGCTTCAAATGAAATTTACTGATATTTTCTGAGTGAATGGATCATTCACCGAACATTTCTATAAAAATACGGGACTTATTGTTGAAGTAATGATGTTTTTTTGTGCTGTGTAAAGAAATAGGAATATTATGCGGTGGAAAAAAGTGCTACTTTGTTACCGAAGCTAAGGCCTTTCGAGAGTTCAAGCTCTCGATAGTGAAGTATGGCGATTAGCGAATATATATCTTGTTTTTAATCATTTGTCATATCGAAGAATCGTTTCAAGAAGCTCAAAGTATGTAGTGTGAATGAGGAAAATTATACAAAACTTACAAGTGCGGGGAAAACAAAAGGAAAACATCAGTCAACAGTATACGGTAGGCCGAAAAAATGATCACGTCCTATATATTCATTATCATGATAATAATTTATCAGAAATTATTAAAGATATCATTTTTTGTAATGAAAGTTACTGAAGATAAATTCATCTTATCTTGTCTGATTGTCGTCATCGATAATTGATTATACGGCGTATATAACCGCATCTGCCCGACTGAAACCACCACTAAAACTCGTCACAAAACGGGAAATTTAACTATCAGCGCAGGCCTCGAGCAAAATGTAATTATGTTTAAATCTTTTCTCTTTTTAATTATATTTCAATGAATCATGTTTCGTTTTGCTCGAGGCCTGCGCTCTATATACATTTTCAAATTTTATAGTAAAAATTGCCTGGAATATGTTAATTTCCGGTAAACATCGTGCATCTAGCGGATGCTGGTGTTGCTTAGCAACGCTTTGAACAATTATTTTTACGGATTTATAGCTTACACTTGACATTATATTCGTAATTATGCATTTATTTACTTTTCATAAACAACTTGAAAAATGTTGGAATTTTAGGCATTTATACCATTTCAACCGTACCTAGTTCTTTGGTATGGTAGTTCAGTAGGCAGAAATACATATTTTGATGCTAAGTTTGGTTCTCTATGTCTTCTGGTTTGGAGCTGGGGTGGTGGGGTAGATTCCTAACTATGCATAAGAATGAATGGGCAAAGAGAGATAACTGCTGAGAATGAATGGGCAAAGAGAGATAACTGCTGAGAATGTTACCATTGTATACATGGAAGGCTGTGCAATATTTGTCCTTTGGGATTAATTAACCTTCCACAGGAAGAAAATCCTAAGCTTTATCTTTATCTGTCACATTGAGATTAATTACTGCACTGCCTGTGTCTGCAAATGAACTTTGTTTTGAAGTTAAGGTCAATTTTGAATGATGTGTAGTATTGTGTACATTCTTTGAAATATGGATTTAAAATATAATGTTCATATTTTATTTTGGTTAAAATACCGTACACAATGATTTATGATAATTTTATTGAATTCTAAAATCAAGATACATATTAAGATATCCTTTTTCACTATTTCATTTTTTGATTATTTATTTCATTTTTTTCTGCCTTAATGCTGTAAATTTTAACAGGTAATCGGATAATAACCCCATTCTGTCATTTCTGAAAAACAAAAATCTTATTGTAAATTTAGAAGAAAAGGATGAGAGAGCAGAACAATTAATCCCCTGGGATTAATTATCTTGCCTGCTGCAGAAAATTTAGAGGCTTATCTCTATCTGTCATATCAAGATTAATGAATACCTTTGTCTGCACTGATGTTTGTTCTGAAGCAAATCAATTAACTCTCATTCCATGAGCTGCACCCTAATATTTTTACCCCTCAGTTTAAAGGATGGTATTTGATAAAGAATATATTTCATTCTAGTCCAAATACTTATATTCTGTAAAATAAAAAAATATATATGAATTACAATAAATTAAAAAAATTTTTTTTATTAGATATCAGTTTATTGATTTTTTTTTTTTTGAGGCGCATCGCTATCAGCGATGTAGCCTCATTGCTGTCAGCCCGCTTCTCTCGGGTTATATACAAGCGGCGTCATAGAACTCAAGTATCAATGCGCCATTGAAAATATAGTGCCGTTCTGATTGTTACGTATTTTCAACCAGGAACATATATTCAGTACGCGTTTTAAAAATATCAACAAATCATTACAACAGAGATCTCCTTTACACATTGAAAAACACATCAACATCAATTAAAGAACAAAACAAAGATTAATACGCAGGTGAGATAGACTGGCAATGCCTGCAATGTATGATAGGGACCGAGGACCAGTCAACCGATGAGATAATTTGGATAACAACAGTTCGTTCTTCAATTTAAAAGCGGTGACGTTAATTGTTTGAATATCGGAGGTAAAAGAATGTAATAATTTCGTATATAAAATCTTTATATTAAAATGAGAATAAGTGGCTGTCTTCCTATAGCTAGGAACAAATTTCGTATTTTAATATTATCACTTGATAAAACGAATAAGACGATTTCCAACTGAATGAGGAAAAGCGCGCCACCTTCCTCATGTAGAATGGCGATATTTAACAACTTGTAGTGATGTTTTTAATTAGCTACCCTTAGCTGCAATAATGTAGCCCTCTCCGATTTTTTTTTTATATCTGATTTTTACTGGAGAGGTCTACAATTCCATAGGATCTCCGTAACGGTGCAAAATTAATTTTTTAATGCGACTGACTTCGGTCTAAAAAAATCGATTTTATATTTGACTTCCTTAAGATAAAAAGATTCTTTAATTCAGGTTGAACAAACTAACCGTATATAATTCAAAACCAGATAAAACAAATCAGCATGTTAACCAGTCGTTTCACCAGTTTTTCAGCAGCCATAACAGTTCTCGTGTGAATGTCAGTGTAGATAATCGATCTTGCCTCCTTCTATCACTCAAACATCATTTAAGGAAATGGTATATAATAGAAATTCATATCTACCGTGTTAATTATGTTTATAATAGGGAAATTCTTATATTCAGTTCAAGATCCGCTCCTGAATTCTCATTGGCTGATAATACCGGTCAAGGTCAGTAAACATGGCGGACAAATTCAACTTATGTTGTTGACATACACGAAAAATAACCGATATATGGACTATACTTGATATTTTTGATTAATTTTTGCCATAGACATCTACAATGTTTGAGTTCAGGTAAGAAATGCAAATGTTATTGTCATTTATATACGATTTGAGACGAAATCGTTGTGGGAGTGAAGCACACTTGCACCATTACGGAGATCCTATGGAGTTGTAGCCCTCTCCAAAATAAAAAAAATCGGGAGAGGGCTCCATTATTACAGCTAATCTACCCTCAATGCGATGCGCCACTCAGGCCTTCAGGCCTTTGATTTTCTTTTTTAATGGATGTTTTGGTGTTGTTGTTGTTTTTGGTTGCTATGTTTCTATTAAAGGAAACTTAAGAATAGTACCTGAAAATGTTCCTTCTGTAAGCCCTGATTAAATTCAATAAATGGATGAGAGCAGGATAATTAATCCCCTGAGATTAATTGCCTGTTTCAGAAAATCTAAGGTCTGTCTTTGTCTGTTATATGTATTACCGTACACATGTGTCTGCAAGTGATGTTTGTTTGAAGTTGAGGCAAAGCCTAGGTATCATTGCATTGGTATCAATTCTTTGTTTTTTTAACAAATTTTATTTCATCCCATGTTAACCCCCTTTATACCGTGGATATGACTCATTGGATATTTTTTTGATATCCCACAGTTGTGACTTTACAATGGGATTTGCGTAGGCATAATGAAGTAAAATAATGTGGAGTTTTATAAACAGTGTAAACATTGATTGTGGTGTATACAACATGGGATAAATAGAATCTCATATGATTTGTAGTATAATATGATTTTTATCCAACTTGTGTGTTTTATCCCCTCACTAAGGCTCAAGAAAAAAACATTTTAATTGTTGGGTTAAAATCATATCCAACTACAAATAACGAGATCCTATATATTCCAGTTCTTTACATCTTCTGCCGGGCATTTATTTTTCATCATTGTTAATATAAAGAGGATGGAATTCAAAGTTTTTTTCACTTCTCTATATTAATGGTCATAGCAGAGCCCTTCCTGACTGGTCAGTTTTCTAGTTATTAATTATTATAAATTTGTAATAATACAATATAATGTAATGTAAATGTAATATAATGTAATGTAATGTAATATGTTTGAAAGGATAATACTAAGTTTTTGATCTGATTCAAAGCAGTTATTTAATCTCACGATTTTGAATATGACAGTTAAAATATGACACTAAATTGTCCATATGCTTCCTTAACACCCCTGAGTTCTGACTATGTATGATAGGGACCGAGGACCAGTCAACCGATGAGATAATTTGGATAACAACAGTTCGTTCTTCAATTTAAAAGCGGTGACGTTAATTGTTTGAATATCGGAGGTAAAAGAATGTAATAATTTCGTATATAAAATCTTTATATTAAAATGAGAATAAGTGGCTGTCTTCCTATAGCTAGGAACAAATTTCGTATTTTAATATTATCACTTGATAAAACGAATAAGACGATTTCCAACTGAATGAGGAAAAGCGCGCCACCTTCCTCATGTAGAATGGCGATATTTAACAACTTGTAGTGATGTTTTTAATTAGCTACCCTTAGCTGCAATAATGTAGCCCTCTCCGATTTTTTTTTTATATCTGATTTTTACTGGAGAGGTCTACAATTCCATAGGATCTCCGTAACGGTGCAAAATTAATTTTTTAATGCGACTGACTTCGGTCTAAAAAAATCGAATTTATATTTGACTTCCTTAAGATAAAAAGATTCTTTAATTCAGGTTGAACAAACTAACCGTATATAATTCAAAACCAGATAAAACAAATCAGCATGTTAACCAGTCGTTTCACCAGTTTTTCAGCAGCCATAACAGTTCTCGTGTGAATGTCAGTGTAGATAATCGATCTTGCCTCCTTCTATCACTCAAACATCATTTAAGGAAATGGTATATAATAGAAATTCATATCTACCGTGTTAATTATGTTTATAATAGGGAAATTCTTATATTCAGTTCAAGATCCGCTCCTGAATTCTCATTGGCTGATAATACCGGTCAAGGTCAGTAAACATGGCGGACAAATTCAACTTATGTTGTTGACATACACGAAAAATAACCGATATATGGACTATACTTGATATTTTTGATTAATTTTTGCCATAGACATCTACAATGTTTGAGTTCAGGTAAGAAATGCAAATGTTATTGTCATTTATATACGATTTGAGACGAAATCGTTGTGGGAGTGAAGCACACTTGCACCATTACGGAGATCCTATGGAGTTGTAGCCCTCTCCAAAATAAAAAAAATCGGGAGAGGGCTCCATTATTACAGCTAATCTACCCTCAATGCGATGCGCCACTCAGGCCTTCAGGCCTTTGATTTTCTTTTTTAATGGATGTTTTGGTGTTGTTGTTGTTTTTAGTTGCTATGTTTCTATTAAAGGAAACTTAAGAATAGTACCTGAAAATGTTCCTTCTGTAAGCCCTGATTAAATTCAATAAATGGATGAGAGCAGGATAATTAATCCCCTGAGATTAATTGCCTGTTTCAGAAAATCTAAGGTCTGTCTTTGTCTGTTATATGTATTACCGTACACATGTGTCTGCAAGTGATGTTTGTTTGAAGTTGAGGCAAAGCCTAGGTATCATTGCATTGGTTTTTTAACAAATTTTATTTCATCCCATGTTAACCCCCTTTATACCGTGGATATGACTCATTGGATATTTTTTTGATATCCCACAGTTGTGACTTTACAATGGGATTTGCGTAGGCATAATGAAGTAAAATAATGTGGAGTTTTATAAACAGTGTAAACATTGATTGTGGTGTATAAAACATGGGATAAATAGAATCTCATATGATTTGTAGTATAATATGATTTTTATCCAACTTGTGTGTTTTATCCCCTCACTAAGGCTCAAGAAAAAAACATTTTAATTGTTGGGTTAAAATCATATCCAACTACAAATAACGAGATCCTATATATTCCAGTTCTTTACATCTTCTGCCGGGCATTTATTTTTCATCATTGTTAATATAAAGAGGATGGAATTCAAAGTTTTTTTCACTTCTCTATATTAATGGTCATAGCAGAGCCCTTCCTGACTGGTCAGTTTTCTAGTTATTAATTATTATAAATTTGTAATAATACAATATAATGTAATGTAAATGTAATATAATGTAATGTAATGTAATATGTTTGAAAGGATAATACTAAGTTTTTGATCTGATTCAAAGCAGTTATTTAATCTCACGATTTTGAATATAACAGTTAAAATATGACACTAAATTGCCCATATGCTTCCTTAACACCCCTGAGTTCTGACTACTTTTGTGTGGCTGCAGTACTCATGGTACATGTACATGCAATATCAGAACAATGGCTTGAGAAGTAAGAGGTGAAAAAACACATCATACAGTTTTTGTTTTCAAATGCTTTTAGATTTAGTAATGAGATCATCCACAAGAGCAATACATTTATGTCATAATTTTATTCCTTGACTTTCTCTTTATTCAGTGGACATTTTGCCTGACTTTTCTTGACATGTTTTGTAGGATATGTATAATTTATGATTGATAGCAAATTATGATAAAGTGTCTTATTTGTTACAAAATCAATTTTTCCCTATTCTAAAAAAGATAACAATTATATTGATAACTATCTTTGAACTTTCAAATCAAATTTCAGAAACTTTATTGATATATGAAATCATACAAATTTTTGTGAAGCATTACACTAATTGAAACAAGCATCCAGGTCAATGAATTTGAGTTTTGTTTGTTTTTTTTTAGTCAAAGTTATTGCAATGTGGTGGCTGGAGGCTGTTTGGTTATTGGACTAAAATTTGCAGGAACAGCCAATCAGATGGCTTTTGGAACACTGGTAAATGTTATTTTATTGGGTATTTTAGCTCGCCTGAGCTGATGGCCCAAGAGAATTTTTTTTTCTAGTACATACAGTCATCATAGAATGTATCTAAGTTTTCACATTTTCATGTTCTATTAGTCCAACAAGCAATTTCAACACCAAATTTGACAATAAAGTATCCTTGTGTTGTTTAAAATCTGTTAAGTTAGTTGAACCAGCAGAATTTACTTTGAAAAACACGGAGAAAAGGTCTGTAGAAATTGAGAGTGCCTATGATCAAAGGGTGTGCAGTGACCTATCTTATATATTATTTTTCTGTAAAAACTTTGTTGATGTGAAAATACTTCTATCATAATTCTGTCATAGTTGTGTTGTATAATAATTCATTTGGTTGTAGTATATGTTTTACATTGCTGTGCTGTAATTACAGATGAAGAGCATAAAGCTTGCTTTGACAATAATGTCCAGTCAATCTCATGTGGAGCAGACAGGGAGAGGTGTGCTAGAGAACTGTATGGTCACTATTCTCCTCTCACTAGCTATGGTTAGTACAAGTTTACATCAACTCACCTATATTACTCATTCATTATACTCTTATCCCCACAAATAAAGTCCCGAACACTGCCAAATATTTCTGTTCTAGCACTAGGGCTAGATTTATTAAATTTTTGGTGCAGAAATGCACCCAATGGAATAAAAAAACAGGCCATCAAATCACAGAACTTTTTATTTTACTTCGTCTATAACAAATGAACTTTTCTGATCAATTTTTGTGTTGTGTTCATAAACTTTTTACATTTTTCGATTCTTTTTGATAGCCACTGGGCCAGTTTCAAGCAAACTTCTTAGCACAAAGGTTTACTGGGTGTAGGGGATTCAAGTTTGTTAAAATGAAGGGCATGCCCTCTCTCAAGGAGAGAAAATTAGGAATCATTGAAAATTAGTTGGTAATTAATAATAAAATCTTCTCAATTACCATTTGGCTAAAGTGCCAGGTAATGGGGATTCCAGTTTATTCAAATTAAAATCGCCAGGGAAAGAGTAAGGCCATAATGATTTGGGGTGGGGGGGGGGGGGTTCAAATTTTTACGCAGGAGTATATAGAGACAAATCTGTAAAAATCTCATGAGATAATTAAAAATTGTATCATTGAAAATTTGTTGGTATTTCTGAAAATCTTCTGAAAAACCATTTGGCCAGAAAAGCTGAAACTCTCATTCTCAGGGTGGATTCAAATTCGTTCAAATCATGATCCCTGAGGGTAGGGTGGGGCCACAATTGGGGGGGGGGTCAAATTTTTACATAGGAATATATAGAGTAAATCTTCAAAAGTTTTCCTCTCTGAAACTGATTGGGCAGAAAAGCTGTAACTTGTGTGGAAGCATCCTCAGGTAGAGTAGATTCAAGATTGTTCAAATCATGATCCCCAGTGGAAGGGTTGGGCCACAACGGGGGTGCGTCAAATAATTACATAGGGATATATAAAGAGGAAAATCTTTAAAAATCATCTTCTAAAACATGATTTCCATAGGAAAGCTGTAACTTTAGTCAGTTTATATAGTGTAGAAAAAAATTGTCAAATTCATAATCTTTGGGAGTATTGTTGGGCCACATGGTGGTGGGTTCCAATTTTACAAAGGAAAACATTTGAATTATTCACAGTAACCCAAATTTTATTTAATTATATGCAAGCATTTTGACATACTGTTGATTCTTTGTAATTGTGTAGACTTTGGCCCCTGGACATTTCTTCACAAGGTGTTAAAAGTTTTATGTAGGGTTATAATCCATATATAAATAGTTGGTGAAATAATCCTGTTACAAAGGGGTCAATGATAAAACATAAGAATATGCAGTGGAATTTTTTTTTATATATGATGTATTTTGCCACATTGTTCAGATATTTTGTATATGACACCATGAAGATGATTTTAATATGTCTATTGTTGCTCAGGTGAGCGATGTGGCCAATGGGCCTCTTGTCTTTATTATTAAAAAAAAAATTTTTAATAGTATAAGTTTGTATTTGATGCCATTGTTAATTCCAATGAAAAATTATAGAGGGAAAAGTGATTTATATGCAATTTGCACTTTCAGTGCAGAAAGGTGATATTAAATACACCGAAGTGCCAAAAGAAACATAAACCCTAAAATTTTAATTATAATTTTAGTTAGGCTTTGAGTGTTTAAAAATACTCTAGAAAAAAGCTTTCGATCGCAGGATCCAACATCCTAAAGATAAAGTGCATTTTACTGAAAAGATGGTTAAATTTAGTTGGACCTTATATAAATGTAGTTTACCGCTGGTATACTCTCTCTATGTTTTTTTTTACAATTTAGGTAATGGCAGGCTCTGGGAATCTCGAGGTCCTGCGACTTTGTCGTATGTTGCGTGCACGAATCGGACCACCACACAATATCTTTGTGACCTACGGTTCTCATATGGCAATCAGCATGTCTGTTGGATTACTTTTCCTTGGTGGTGGCAGGTAAAAATTAATAGAACAAAGAATATTTTCTTTAAAGGTATTGAGAACAGATCTGACATTCTCTCTTAGTTCGAAAGAAACTGTTCTAGTAACAAGATTTTTCTCATGTAAATGAAGATACATGTATATACATGTATAAAGTTATGCAGGACATTACAGGTGAATCTCGATAACTCGAACTTCAGGGGACATTGATAAAATTTCAAGAGATCAATGGTTAGAAAAATTGAAAGTATTGTTTAAAATCCTCAAAGTTTAAATTCATCAAGTATTTATTCATCCTGCAGGATAGTCTAACATGAATTCATTCTTATTTCCAGCCACTTCATTTCTGAATAAAAAATACAGATAAAAAATATATCCATTTTGCAATTGTGTCCCAAAATTTACAACCTTCTTTAGCCCTGCTGTATCATGAAACTTTTATATAGATCTCTTTTGAAATTTGTCTCTGTTTTCAATTTAACAGATATTCACTCAGTACAACTCCAGAAGCTATTGGAATAATGTTATGTGCATTTTTCCCAAAGTTTCCTTTCCACAGTAATGACAACAGGTACTGTATTATACTATTTGTTAAAGCTGCTTGGTCTGGGTTTTTGACAATAACAATTTCAAATAATTTTCCATACAAATCAATTATCTTAAAAGTAATAGACTTTCAGAGTGACCTTTTTACAGCAGCAGCTGTGCCAGGTCTGAACCAAAAAATGCACCTCCATTTCATGAATTTGAGTTAGAACGCAGTTTTTGTGAAACAAGATCTGGTCGCCAAACTTCCCCTGCTTTTCTCCATATGTACACTCTTTCATCATGGCCAACCATCATCTTACTTTCATCAGAATAAATAATTTCTCTCCAATTTTTTTCAACAGGTCCTCTCCACTTTTCCCTGACACTACAAGAGCTGGGGTTTTTTTCTGTTTACTTCTTTTATCACCAACTTTTTACTCTTCGTTTAAAACCATTTTCATGTAAAACTGTGTTTTTAACAGGGTTTTCCATCGGAAAAATCCGGTTATTAAAATGGTGAAAATGGCGGCTGCCAAAAGGGTACCCTCATTGTACGGATAACTCCTCCTACAGTTTTCAAGATAGGAAGTTGTTCTTTTGCAGATCAATTGTACATATATCAGAGGTGTGCATATTGCTAGAATTTTGATTTCCGATAATTTATGGAAAAAAAATACCAGCTTTTGAACTTATTCATTTTTTGGCAAAATATATATTGCATATAGGGTACCCTTTCACCTTATCCATTTCACTGGATTCGGGTTGACATGGATTATGGATACAGTTCACATAAAAGAAAACCCGGTTTGCTGTCACATTGACAGCTTTTCACTTGTTGGCAACTGGATTTGTATAATTTTGTTATCCCCTCGCGCATCGCTACTGTGCGTGTGTGTGTTCGTATGTGTGTATGTATGTGAGTATGTATGTATGTGTGTGTGTGCACTCCATTTCAGTTTTCTAGTAAATTAATAAAAAACCTTCCAATAGAATTTCCTCAACCTTTGCACAAATATGCCTCATTGTAAAAGATTAAAACAAATGCAATGTCATATTAATTGGTCAAATTTTTATGCAAAAAACTTGGATAAAATTACACCATTGTAAAGGGGGGGGGGGCATACATTATGACAAAATTCGTTCAAAACTAAAAAATATTTATCATAGATTGCACACTTCTGTAAAATAACAAATAAAAAATGCATGTGCCTTACCAAACCAATAATACTATTACAAATTATTATTTCATTAAATCAATGTCATAATCAATTTTGTATACGAGTTATGAATCGAAATTTCTGAGTAAGAGTTATCAATCTTCTGCTTCACTTCTTTGAAGCCAAAGTGAAAGTAAGCAGTTCAAATCAACAACTTGATATTTTTTGGATTTAGATCTAGTACAGGTAAAGAAAATGTAGTTTTTGCAGTAAGTGAGGGTTAGTAGAATGTGGTCTTCTCATTAACATAACTATATATTGCTAAATCATGCATCCCTACACACAATAACTCATGTCGCGAGGGGATCGATGCTCCGCTTAGCGGTGCCCTTGTTAAATTTACAGTAATGTCGGCCAAAGTGTCTCTCCTATTGACTTTAACTAACCTCTCTAATTTTCTGTAATTGCAGGGCGTAATTTTTTTTTTAGGTCTGCCACTTCTGCAATGATTTTCTATTTCATTATGCAGTAAATAACGTTTAATAAAGCTACTCACAGTACTGTGGGATCTCTAATAATCAACTGATTTCAGTTATTGAAGTTCCTCTCTCAAAAATAGCAATGATTATGGTAACTGCTAGTAGGGGGCCTTGGACCCTATCGGTATGAATAAATGGAAGGAGCGTCTAAGTGAACTAAAGACATTAGTAAAAGTTTCAAATATCCATCTCTTATGGTTTCAGAGGACGTTTCTTACACAAAGGGCATTAACTCTGAAAGTTTTGGGAGTTTTTAGAAACAGGGTCATCTGGTACCATAACTTTTAATTACCAATTGCATTAATTTTAAATTGTTAAGTTTTGATAACCCTAATAACAAATCAAAGTACTGAAGTACACACAGGAGTTGATTTTATCGATTATTGTTCATTTTAAAATCAAAGATATGTTACTTTGCTTGGCAAGTAGTTTATAATCTGTCTTTGAATTACGCACATTTTTATAATATGAATTCTCGGACTTTTCTGACAAGAATTTTGAGAAAAACCCTGTATATATCGTGTTGTGTAATGATTAAAGATATAATTGGTTCCATCAAACTATATATAAGTAATCGTAATAATCTAAAAATTGTATGGATCCAAGCAATAATGAACTCTAGTCTCGTTCAACCAGATGCTCAGCTGTCACCGTTTATCTCCAACAAGCAAGAGAAATGCACACCAGGTCACGTGATAGCTTGATGACATGACCTCTAAATATAAAATGACTCTCTGCTTGTCGGAGATTTACAGAGACAGCCGATGGTTGAACGAGACTTTATTGAACTCTGGCGTATGAATACATATCTAATTGTTCGTACTATTTAACATCTGACTATTTTTAAGGTATTCATAAATAAGTTTCTTAAAAAGCAATGCTTCAAGATACATTTCATCGAATTTATCGATTATTTTCAAGAACTAAATCTTGTCAGCGGTGATGATTTGTGCTTAGGTCCAAACACTGTTTCACTTTCGATATGCCAGAGTAACTGCATAGGAGAGTTGATAAAAATCAACTCCCAAAAAGTCATCTCGAGATAAATAGAAAAAGAAGAAGATTTAGTAGACTATGTGTTCTCAAACAATTAGAGGTCTTTCCTCCTCATTATTAGTCCCCTACCGGTTTTCACCGGAGGGGACTATAGCTTTCCTCTGCATCCGTCAGTCCGCCTGTCCGTCCGTCTGTCTGTCCCACTTCAGTTTTCCACACTTTTTTTCTTTATGCGTTTGAGGAATAATATGAAATTTGCTGAGCAGCTTCAAAATGTCAAACTGCAGATCAAGTTTACACTTTTGTAGCGTCTGGTTGACATATTTTCGAGAAAATTAATTTTTTTTATTCCAATTTTTTAATGTTCGGGTTCGATATTCTGCATAACAGTGCATTGCTTTCACAATTTCCACAAACCGGTAGGGGACGTGTATTGCTAATGCAATACTCTCAGAATGCTTGTTGTTTATGTTTAAAGTTATTTTGTTTCAATAGAATTAATAAAATATTTTTTTTGCATTACTTCATAAAAAAGTCATAAAAACTAGTATGTAAATTTTTTGTTTAACCTCCTTGACCTTGGACCTTTATGTAATTTTGACTGATCAAGGTCAACCTTTCAATTTGAAATGGTCTGATGGTCCTACAGTGTAAGGTTCAAAAGTTGTAAGTGAAACTTTCAGGGGCGATAACTGCTTTAACATGATATCAAATCCATTTTATATGAATAGATTGAAACATTTAAGAGGCAGGATGCAATATTTCATTTTTTTATTTGTATATGCATACAGATATCATTTGCAAGCCTTTCGTCATCTATATGTACTGGCCACTGAAGCTAGGGTGGTGCTTCCAAGAGATGTAGATTCGGGAGAACCTTGTTACGTACCTCTGGAAATCAGATTCAAAGTAAGGCATATAATATTTCTATTATAAGGGTTTCGGCTACTGTTATTAATTGCATGTGTTTATCAACCCCACAACATCTGAAATTTTAGCTCACCTGATCTGACAGCTGTTAGCACCTTTTGTCTGTTTGTCTGTCTGTCCATCTGTAAACTTTTTACATTATTGACTTCTCGAGAATCACAGGGCCAATTTCAACCAAACTTGGCATAAATCATCCTTTGGGTGTCAAGTTTGTTTTAACAAAGGGTTATGTCCTCTCTTAAATGGAAATAATAAAGAATACCATAATGTGGCATGTATAACACACACTTTTTCAGCCAAAATTTGATCAAAAGTAGGGGGTGCATGTTGTACATAGGACTAAAATTTTACCCCATTTTTTCAAACCATGATTCTTGATACCACGGGAGTAGTGACTGCCGATATAGCCTGTTATGCAAGTTGTGTGAGTGTATACTAAATTAACTGCATCAGAAATACCTTATTCTTAGTTTTATTTCCATGTATTGAAATATATATCCTCTCTCAACACTATTTCTTGCATCAAACGAGTTTAAATAATGCTGTTGTATTTGCCATAATATTACGTATGCAGCCATCTGTTGACTCAGTGCGTTGTTAATGTTTGTTTAACAATTTCCGGTGTCAGAAGCATGCACCTGTCTTGTGTCGGACTTCACAGGGTGTTTTAAAGTGCATAAAGATTAGATTTTATTAAACTTGATTACTTCGTGTCCAGTTATGCAGTTAAACGTTATTGCTTTACATAGACACTGCTAAAAATAAATCGATCATTTGTACGACTTGCTAATGACAATATACGACATACATACATTTCTTCACAATGTTTATTTAACAACAATCAGTGAGTTTGACTATATTTAATCAATTAAATCATTTCTTTTGATGTTCTTTTGGTTTATATCTGCAAACATTATTACTTTTAAGCACTAAGCTCAGTTGCCGTTCTTCTCTACATATGATGATCTTCTACTTCTTGTTGTATAAGAAACTCTTAACAAAGTGTTTAATGATATTTGATAGCGCCCATGTAAATCATGCCATCCTTTTTAAGTAAAATTGTAAGAACTTTGACTAATATCGCTTGGGCCATGTTACCCCGATCACGAAATGCAGTAAGCGCTTGGGTTATGAAATTATCATTAAACATCGATAGTTATAAGGAAAAATAGCAGCCGTCAATTTTCATCGCTATGAAATGTTCCAATCACAAAATTAAAGAAATTGCGCATTGATTATAAAATTATCATGAAACATCGATAGTTTGGAGGGAAATGGCGGCCGTTGATTTCTGAATTTTTTGGGTGCATGTTATACATAGGACCTGCTGTTTTTTGCAATTTTTTGGTCAACTTTGGGGGTGCGTATTATACACGAGTGCATATTATACATGATACATTACGGTAATTAAAAACTTTTGGGCAATTTTTAAAAGTCTTTTGCTGACATAAACTATTTGGCCAGCTGAACCTTGTGTTGAAGCATTCTCTGATAGTGTAGATTCAAATCGTGATTCCCAGGGGTAGGGTAGAGTCACAATGGGGGCTAAATTTTTACATTGGGATGAATAGAAAAAAAAATTAAATCCTCTCAAAAACCATTTTGCCTAGAAAATCTGAAATTTGTGTGGGATCCTTAGTGTAGTGTAGATTTAATTAAGTTCATGATCATGATCTTTTGTGGAAAATGGTCACAATATAGAGGTTTAATATTTATACAGGGATATATAGATATATTTGACTAGATAAGCTGTGGTGGTGTTGTTTCGCACTTTTGTGCCATTGTTGAAAGTCTTCTTTACTATATTTTTTAATTGATCGTTTCATTAAAGTGACAAGGTGACTCAAAAAGGATGTTTAACTTTTTGATGATGATGACAAATAAGAAATATATGAAATTTCATCATAAGAAAGGTTTCTTGCATTATAAGTCATCACCTATCCTCTACAAGTCATTAAAACTCATCCGAAAATACACATATAAACAAATTGAGTTGTTTTGGACATTGATTTGAGTGTCATGTGATTGCGATTGCTGTCTTAAAATAGTTACAGTGGGACAGACACACTGAAAAAAGAATTTAAATTTTACTTTATTCGATGTGTGTAGTGCATCTTCTGAACAGACATAAGGTTACAATGAGAGGGCGCTGGCTTATGATATATGCTACGCTGCAGTAGCCCCTCTCAGTTGCGTGGCTATGAAACGGAAGGAAACTCAATATTTATGTGTTGGTCCAGCACTTAATTCTATTTTTTTAAGCTTTATACCGGTAATTTGATTTATTTACTTTTGAACACCATAATCTTTTTTGATTTAAAGTTTATCTTTACATATGCTATTTTAAATATGTAGAAATTGTGTAAAAATGCGATATATGGTAAATTATGGGTTTGTGCATCACCATGTCTCTTTAAAAAGTTTTAGCTTATAATAATTTGTAAATATTTTAGCTTTGGACACAAACAAAACACTATACATGTAATTAGCACCTTGAGTAGGGGTATGCCAGCTTTGGGTATGCCATTGACACTATTATAAATACAAGTGCTTCTGAGGGAGTAATTCGTTAAATGATTACCCAGTATTTATTTCTGTTTTAATAAATTAATTAGTGTTCCTAACTTTGTAACTTTTTATACAGAGAAAAATCTAAACTGATGTCCATAATGATGACCCAAAAAACTATTTTTGGTAAATGATGCAAATTTACTGCTTATTGTTAGGCCATAGAAAATTCATACTTAGATCCAATGTAATTAACCCTTTTTACAATATGCCCCTAAAGAAAGCCATGTGTTTTGGTTGTAAGTAAATAATACATTTTTTTATTGTAGGACACGGCAGATTACTGTGGGGAAGTTTTCAGGACTTCAGCTCCTACACTTCTTCCTGAGTTAGATAAAATTGAAGAGGTGAGAGGACTTCAATTCTTTGTTTTGATATTTCATGAAATCACAATAACCAACACAAATTGCAAATCCAGGGACTGGGTTATGAAATATGGAATCGAAACTTAATGCAGACCAAGCAGTATTTCTATCTAAATGTTTTAAACAATAAAATGCTTTCTTTGGGGATTCATTGTTTTTAGCAGGATAATGTTGCCCAGGTAAGCAATTTGGCCCATTTTACTGTTGCTCAATAAATATATGCTGACTACATCATCTTTTGCAGGTTAAAATATTGGGACCAAGGTATTGGCCTATAACATTTCATATTGACAAGAATTGGAGTACCCTAAAGTAAGTTAATTCGTTCTCAGGAAAAATGAGGAAGTTAGAATGAAATGGTTTTTAGCTCACCTGAGCTGAACGCTCAAGTGAGCTATTCTGATCACATCTGTCGTCCGTCCGTCTGTCCGTAAACTTTTCACATTTTCAACATCTTCTCAAGAACTACTGGGCCAATTTCAACCAAACTTGGCACAAATCATCCTTAGGCAAAGGGGATTCAAAGTTGTGAAAATTAAGGGCCACATTCGTTTTCAAGGGGAGATAATTAGAAATTAATGAAAAAATTCGAGAAATTTTCAAAATCTTCTTCTCAAGAACCAGAAAGCCAGGAAAGCTGAAACTTGTGTGGAAGCATCCTCAGGTAGTGTAGATTGAAATTTGTGAAATTCATGAACCCCGGGTGTAGGCTGGGGCCACAATGGGGGGTCGAAGTTTTACATAGGAATATATAGAGTAAATCTTTAAAAATCTTCTTCTCAGAAACTAAACAGCCAGGAAAGCTGAAACTTGTGTGGAAGCATCCTCAGGTAGTGTAGATTCAAAGTTGTGAAATTCATGACCCCCGGTGGTAGGGTGGGGCCACAATGGGGGGTCGAAGTTTTACATAGAAATATAGAGTAAATCTTTAAAAATCTTCTTCTCAGAAACTAAACAGCCTGGAAAGCTGAAACTTGTGTGGAAGCATCCTCAGGTAGTGTAGATTCAAAGTTGTGAAATTCATGACCCCCGGTGGTAGGGTGGGGCCACAATGGGGGGTCGAAGTTTTACATAGGAATATATAGAGTAAATCTTTAAAAATCTTCTTCTCAGAAACTAATCAGCCAGGAAAGTTGAAATTTGTGTGGAAGCATCCTCAGGTAGTGTTGATTCAAAGTTGTGAAAATCATGACCCCTGGGGATAGGGTGGGGCCACAATTGGGGGGTTTAAAATTTTACATAGGAATATATAGAGTAAATCTTTAAAAATCTTCTTCTCAGAAACTAATCAGCCAGGAAAGTTGAAACTTGTGTGGAAGCATCCTCAGGTAGTGTTGATTCAAAGTTGTGAAAATCATGACCCCTGGTGGTAGGGTGGGGCCACAATGGGGGGTCGAAGTTTTACAGAGGAATATATAGAGTAAATATTTAAAAATCTTCTTCTCAGAAACTAATCAGCCAAGAAAGCTGAAACTTGTGTGGAAGCATCCTCAGGTAGTGTAGATTCAAAGTTGTGAAAATCATGACCCCTGGGGGTAGGGTGAGGCCACATTGGGGGGGGGGTTAAAATTTTACATAGGAATATATAGAGTAAATGTTTAAAAATCTTCTTCTCAGAAACTAATCAGCGAGGAAAGCTGAAACTTGTGTGGAAGCATCCTCAGGTAGTGTTGATTCAAAGTTGTGAAAATCCTGACCCCTGGGGGTAGGGTGAGGCCACATTGGAGGGGGGGGTGTTAAAGTTTTACATAGGAATATAGAGTAAATCTTTAAAAATCTTCTTCTCAGAAACTAATCAGCAAGATGATTCTTTATAATTGTTAAGACTTTGTCTCCAGGACAATTCTTCGGCCTCACAAGAAGGTTCAGAGTTTGATGTAGCTGAATATCCCATATATAAACAATTGTAAAGGATCTTTTTGAGAACTGCAATACTCAACATGTGATATGACTAAAATTGAAGCAGGCAGCTATTTTTTCATTAGAATCTTTTTGTATTACTGTTTTGAGTTATTGCCCTTGATTTATTGATTTTTGATTATTTTAATTAATGCATCCACTGTTAACCAATTATTGTGATGATTATTTTTATACAATAATAAATATTCAATGTATATAAGTTGTTCTGCATAAGTAGTTTTGGGTTAGGCCGGATTAGTTTGTTTATTTTTGATTTCCAAATTTTAGATACTATGAATTATTTTAGGCCGGCACATATATAGGGACAGTGTCTATTGCATTATCATGAGTAACAGTTTGGGGTTAAACTTGAACAGGTACGGATAGATTGAGTGTGTGGACATCCCTGCTCTATCTAATCTTCGTGTTTTTCTAACCTAGACAGAGTATGCTGTCATCCCTGCCCTGTATTACATTAATACAAGTGTGCGGTCATACCTGCTTGTATTGGTGGTGGTTGCGGCGGAGCACTACTGTATGGTCATCCCTGCTGGTGTTCTGGCCTTTCTAGCGCAAGTGTGCGGCACTCCCTGCGTTAGGTTGAGCTGTTGGCGCAAGTGTGCGGTCATCCCTGCTTGCGTTATCTCTGCTTGCGTTAACGTTGGTACCTGTTGAGTTGCGTAGGTGTGCAGTCATCCCTGCCTGCGTAACGTTGAGTCCCTATGTATGTGCAGGAGCGGTGATTAAAGTCTGCTCTTGTAAATATTGGCAGCAATCAGGGCTTTCCGAGTTCCAAGGGGGGAAAATGGATTTTATTTATACAGGATCTACATGTATTTTTATTGTACATTGTCCAGATTGTTTGTACTATGACTCCATTAAGCTGATTTTATCATACCTATTGTTCCTCAGGTGAGCGATGTGGCCCATGGGCCTCTTGGTTTTTTTTAATTTCATGAATGTATTTCTAGACATTTCTATTCTATAGTAAAGGACATGGAATTGATTTCTAGCATAACTGCTGACTTGAATTCACATATCATACTGTAAAAATTCCATTGACTCCTTTTTAGCAGTTAGATTACAGCCGCAGCAGTCATTCAATTGACTGGGTTTTTCATTACCATTTTATGTAAAAGACTTCTATTTTTTTAGTCTGCTCCTGAAGAAAAATGGAATCTTGTTTGTGAAGCAGAGAGCTGGGTACTTGTCATATGTGTTGGATCCAAAGGTATTTATGATACGTTATCAGACTGAGTGTTGTATCTAGTATATACTCAGTGTTTGAATCTCTTCAAAATAAATCCTAGCCTGACATCCAGGGCTGACAGCTAGCAAAATTGTCAGCCTGTCCAAAGATTTACACACCCTGAGAAAACAGAAGTCAGATTTTTCATTTTGTATACAAGACACAAGGGAAACATTAAGACTTACAGGCCCAGTTGATTTGCTAAATCACTCACTTAACTTTACAATATTTATACCCCCGCTCCGAAGGAGAGGGGGTATACTGTTTTACCCTTGTGTGTCTGTCTGTCCGTCTGTCCGTCCGTAACAAAAATTTCTGTCACATTTATCTCAGCAACTATTTATCGCAGATGCATGAAATTTTAACACAGTGTTTGTTAAGGCATGCAATATCGTGGGATATATTTTTGTACCAATCGCACGTCAACTTCCTGTTAAATGACGACTTTGCTTATTTTTTAACCAAAATTTTCAAACAAATTTTCGTCAAAGATTTCTCAGCAACTATTTATTGCAGATGCTTGAAATTTTAACACAGTGTTTGTTAAGGCATGCCATATCGTGGGATATATTTTTGTACCAATCAGACGTCAACTTCCTGTTAAATGACGACTTTGCTTATTTTTTAGCCAAAATTTTCAAACAAATTTTCGTCAAAGATTTCTCAGCAACTGTTTATTGCAGATGCTTGAAATTTTAAGACAATATTTGTATAGGCATGCCATATTGTGGGATATATTTTTGTACCAATCGGGTGTCAACTTCCTGTTAAATGACGACTTTGTTTATTTTTAGCCAACATTTTCAAACAAATTTTCGTCAAAGATTTCTCAGCAGCTATTTATCGCAGATGCTTGAAATTTTAACACACTATTTGTTTTGGCATGCCATATTGTGGGATATATTTTTGTATCAATCGGACGTCAACTTCCTGTTAAATAATGACTTTGTTTATTTTTTGCCAAAATTTTCAAACAAATTTTCGTCAAAGATTTCTCAGCAGCTATTTATCGGAGATGCTTGAAATTTTTACACAGTGTTTGTTTAGGCATGCTATATTGTGGGATATATTTCTGTACCAATCGGATGCCAGCTTTCTGTTAAATGTCGACTTTGCTTATTTTGCATATTCACATCAGAGCGGGGGTATCACTAGTGAGCATTGGCTCACAGATATCTTGTTCTAGTATCAACACATACTAGAATATTCAAACTCCATATTTCAGAAGAAAACAATGTTTTGTGTATGTTTGTTTCAACATGAATTCTATTTTGTTTTATATTGTTTTTTAGAGCCCCGCTCTGTGGGCGCCCTATAGTGATCAGTCTGTCCATCCATCTGTCCTTCCGTTCATCCATCCTTCTGTCCATTTGTCCATCCAAGATCTCTTGTCTGAAGCCTATCTTCTCTCCTCTTGGCTAAATCTGGCTCATACTTCACCCAGAGTGCTTTTAAGTAAAGGATATGGAGTGATCTTGAAACATGTTTCTCAGTTGAAGCTGAAGGTCATAGAAGAATTATATGAAAAATCCTTGTTCGGAGCATTTTTTCTCTCTCCTTGGTCCGATTTGGCTCAAACTTTACTCACAGAGTGCCTATTGATCAAAGTTGTGCATTAACCTTGCATGAAGTTTGTAGGTCAAGGGTCAAGGTTATATTGGATTGCGCAAATATTATTTTTTCAGAGCATATATACTCTCCAAAAGGGTATACAGTGACATTGAACCAAGTTTCAAGGTCAAATGTGAAAGTCATAGCAGAATTGTATGAAAAAACCTTGTCCAGGGCACATCTTTTCTCCCTTTCGTCCAATCTGGATTATACTTCACTCACAGAGTGCTTACGATCAAAGTGTGTGCAGTGACCTTAAATGATGTTTGTAGGTCAAGTGTCAAGGTCATATTGGATCACGCAAAATTCTTTTTTCAGAGCAAGTACATACTCTCTACTTGGCCCTATTTGGCTCCTACTTCACATGAACAGAGCTTTTTGGTTAATGGTGAGCAGTGACTTTATAATTTGAACCAAGTCAATCTGAAGGTCATTGCAGATCTCTTTATGGTCAGTTTTAGATCATAAATTATTTCCTTTTGCTTAATTTTGCTCAGGTTGAACAAAAATGTTTGTATGTAAGGGATAATGAGATGGAATTAAATGTTTAATGCCAACTGGAAAATTTCTAAGTTTTAGGTCACTGTCAAAGTAAAACTCTTTGAAATGCTTTCATCCTATTGTCCATTATTTAAGTGGGGTCTTTTGAGATGGTCACCATCTCAATATTGTCTAGTTTTTTTTTCGCTTCATAGTCAAAAAAAGAGTAGTATTTACACAAAGTCGAAAGATTGCTCCTCACCTCATATCAAAATCAGCAAGAAATAAGTTTATAAAAAGGTCAATCTAGTTAAGCAGTTATGAGAATAAGATTCAGATTTTCAAAAAAAAAAAAAAAATTGAAATTTTCAAAACCATTTGGTCAGAAAAACTGAAACTTGTATTGAAGCATCCTCATGTAGTATAGATTCAAGTTTGTTCAAAACTTGATCCCTGTGGATAAGTCGGAGCCTCAATGGTGGTGAATTTTTACATATATAGGAATAAATAGAGAAAACTCTTTAAAAATCTTGTTCTCAGAAACCAGTTGGCCAAAAAATTGAGTTAAATCATGTTCAATTCATAACTTCAGAATATGTTGTGAAAAATTTGAAAATCAAGATGAATTCTATTACGGTAGTTTGTTTAGATATTTTATATTTGATACAAACTCTTACACCCATAAGGCTTATGTTATATTTACAAGTATGATGATACTCCAATGTGATTGTTACAATCACATGCCAATATTAAAGAAACCTACAGGATATTTACCTAATTTTAAAAATATATTTTTCGGTAAAGATTTGTTTGCCAAAGTTGCCAAAAACTTATATGAAGGTAAGATTTTTCTAGAATTTGGGCATGAAATTGGCAACAAAATCAACAATACGTGCCACTTTTATTCTGATCAAATAAATCCAGTTCAATTTTGTTGTAGGGATACAGAAGTGTATTAGCGAAATCACTGACAAGTGACCACTCCAGCCATACATCTGTTAAGGTACATTGTTAACCCGCAGATATAACAGATATGTTAAAAAATTATGGTTAAGCTACCAATAATAGGAGCAAAAAACCAGGTGATTAGAAAGACAGTCACTGTGGTAACCAACTTAATACAGTAAGATAAATCATTTTAATCACCAGCCCAGACATTTTGTCAATGTTTACCAATTAAATACGGCATATGCTCTCGCATATATAATGTAATCTGTCTGTTTGAGAATAAAGTTGTTAAGATAAACATGTAGAGACATAAAAATTTGTAGATCAGGAAATTTAAGGGAATCAATATTTACATACTTTTAAGTGTGTATTTCTTGATTGATGATGATGCAATTAGATGAATAATTTTATGTTAATATTTTGACCAGTTTCTGTTTGTTAAGACATATACATGTAATGATCTCTGCTACTTATAATCTATGTCATGATATTTTTGTAGCCTGATGTCATCAAAGCTTTTACCACTGATCCTGTTATATCATCAATGGCAGATTATTTCCTGATGGGAAAGGATGATTGTCAGGTATTTATATACAAAGATGGTCTCCTCCTGATTGTGAGGTGACAACTGTGATATGGTTGATAGTTTCAACTTCTAAAATTTTTAACATAGAAAACAAAAAATAATCTGTGTTGAAATGACAAACAAAAACCACCCAACAGACACCCAGATAAAGTATTATTTTAAAAAGTTTATTTTTGTAATGAAAGTTCACATTAATGATAATGTTATGTACACAAGTTCAAGCAGTTGAAGGTTTGCATCGACCATGTGTAAGCACTAGAGGTGATATCTCTGTTTACTTCCTACAGTATGCACATAGTGTTTCCCTAATTGTTCTCCTTGAATAGTTCTGGGGCTGTTGACCTGAACTTAACAATACCTGGTGATACATGAAAAGGTTCTTTTATGAAACCTATCTATGATCCTACTCTAGGACCAATGTCAGGGATAGGTTCCCAATGAGGATCCTCTTAATGATCCTATGATATTACCAATGTCAATATAAGGCTCTTTTGTGGGTCCTCTTTATGATCCTACTCAAAAACAAATGTCAGAAAGGGGTTCCATTATGTATCCTGTCAATGATCCTAATCCATGACCAATGTCTCGAAAAGGTTCCCATGTGGATCCTCTCCATGATCCTACTGTATACTAATGTCGAGAAAAGGTTTCCATGTGGATCCTCTCCATGATCCTACTGTATACTAATGTCGAGAAAAGGTTTCCTTGTGGATACTCTTGATGATCCTACCTGGTACTCTATTACCAATGTCAGGAAAAGGTTCCCATGCCGATCCTTTCTATGATCCTACTCCATAACCATTATCAGGATAACGTTCTCTTATGGATCCTCTTATATGATCCTACTCTATGACCAATGCCAGGATTCAACCATTGTTATCCCCTCATGCAACTTATATATATAGCATTGCTGCTGCAAAAAAAAAACATCAAAAATTTCGGAAACAGGTTATATCATACTGGTCTATTTTTACATGGATAAGAGTAAGTCCTGGATAGCTCAGTAGGTTAAAGCGCTGACTATGTCACACATGATGTTTTTGTGCCCTGGTTTGATTCCATCTGTGAGCATACTTTTTCTATTTTAAATACTGGTATTCAATCTTCTTCCGTTAATGCACATTTGTTCTTTGAATTAAAGATATCGATGGAAAAAGTATATACTTTAGTACCTCACTAAATGTAAAAGCAATCTATCGGAACTATACCCTATCGTAAGCATGCTTTGTTTGAGGACAAGAACCATTCACTCCGAGTTACTTAAGACATGTATGCATAGTATCATAAGATGCAATATTATATTCTAGCTATATTACTTATTGATTAAAATTGTATGTTACAATACCATATTAAATTAACGTTTGATTGTCAAACAATTTTTAACCGGGTTTTCCAACGGAAAAATCCAGTTATTTAAATGGTGAAAATGGCGGGCGGGTGGGTGGGCGGCTGCCAAAAGGGTACCCTCATTGTACGGATAACTCCTCCTACAGTTTTCAAGATAGGAAGTTGTTCTTTTGCAGATCAATTGTACATATATCAGAGGTGTGCATATTGCTAGGATTTTGATTTCCGATAATTTATTGAAAAAATACCAGCTTTTGAACTTTGTCATTTTTTGGCAAAATGTTGCATATACATGTAGGGTACTCCATTTCACTGGATAAGGGTTGACATGGATTATGGATACAGTTTACATAAAAGAAAACCCGGTTTGCTGTCACATTGACAGCTTTTCACTTGTTAACATATGACATTGTGTCAAACCACACTACAGTATCCATGAATATCCAAGAATAGACAAAGATCATTAACAATGATTTTCATATAATATGATAAAGGTGGTCTCATAAAGGTGATGCCCTGTCTCAGTGAGCTTTGTAATTTGTGATTACCTATGTTTATTTCTTACAAGAGAATGATTTTACTGTAAGTGCCTTAAAGGTCAGTTACATGTAGCTTCAGAACTGTAGCACTTCAGAAAAATGTTGATAGATCTTTAGTTCTACACACATAGGTGAGTTATGGCAACATACAAAAATATGCACATGAAATTTTGAAATAAAATATTTTATTAAACTTAAGTCAAATCACATTTAACATATGGAAATAGTTTACACATATTGTTAACTTTTACATTATCAAACAAATATGCCACTTGATATAATTATACTTTCATGTTAAATACTGAAATCTGATTGATTTAGACGCAGTTGATAAACCGTTCTATTACCCTCATCGTTAGCAACACACTTAGCAACGGGTAACACAACAAATTGTTACATGCGCATAATTTATGCGCGTACGGTTCGCCGTAGAATTCACGTCATTTCTATATAAAAGCAATATAAAAATTCTCTAAAATTAAGACATTCAGTATAATAAAATAAATAGTGCCTGTTTGGGAGGATAACAGTTGAAATTGACACCCCTCGAAAACCATTGTCAACCTCCGCTTCGCGTCTGTTGACAATGGTTTCCTCGGGTGTCAATTTCAACTGTTACCCTCCCAAACAGGCACTATTTATATAATGTCAAAAATACATGCTATTCAATGAATAAAAATATGCATGGCTTAAGGGCAAAGCGGTTGAAATTTACAGGGGAATTTGATATAAAGTAATGTAAAAAAGTAAGATAATGCATATAATCACTACACAAATCCTATACAAAGATCAATGTAATCAGAAATATTACAAGTACATACCTGGCCTAAAAGTCTCATTACTTATAGTACAAAAAAGTCTAAATATTTTTTAAGATTTAATTGCATTGAAACATAATGAAATCATGCAAAAGCAACATTTCCAACAGTTTCGGTTACATTAGATTGTAGATTTCAAGAAAATGAAGAAAAACCAAAATTGTCAAAGGTTGTGGTGGTATTAAAATCTTCAATATAATAATATGTAAAGCTAATGCTTTGGTATTTTGTTTTGGAGATTTGGGCCATATCTCAAGAACCCCATGGTCACTTTTGGTTTTGCAGTTTGGTCAGAATCAAAGGTCAATGACTGGTAAAACTTCATGGTCATTTATTATGTTTAAAAGTGGATGTGCTAGAATAAGAGTTAAGACATTATATTAAAAAAAACACACATTTTTTTTCAAATCAATTATTTTTCTTTTTCTCCCAGAGAAATAGAACTCTTCAGAAGCTGTCATCTATATTGTATTCCTGTGTCACTCAAGAAAAACCAGAAGTGATCTCTACTCATCTTAGACTTGATCAGGTATCAACCTTTAACCCTACTGTTTTTTGTTCCTTCGTTTTGCAGTATGCAATTGTTTTCATGCTAAACTTGAAAACTATCATAGCTGCCATCAAAAAAGAAAATTTGGTACATGTGTATTAATGCGCAAATGCAAGTGCTATTAGATTAATGCTAGTGAATTTTAGTGC
This sequence comes from Magallana gigas, assembly GCF_963853765.1. NCBI lineage: Eukaryota > Metazoa > Mollusca > Bivalvia > Ostreida > Ostreidae > Magallana > Magallana gigas. Next base: position 28,885,445 of record NC_088858.1, on the reverse strand, counting down.
ATACCCTCTTTTTAGCTCACCTGCGCCAAAGGCTCAAGAGAGGTTTTTTTTAGATATGTATGTGTAAGCAACTGAATTAAGATATTTTTATGAATGTGAAAGATCAGTATAATCCAGAGACATAAATAACAGAGATTGGCAGCTGATTGAAATCTCGCGAAATCCTGTGGTCCCTATTTTAAAGTGTTCCCAGTTTAAATTAGTATATCTTTCTAATAAACAATTATATCGAAATATAAACAGCTAAAACCTATTAGCAAAACATTCAAAATATTATATTTTCATGAGTTTATGTCATATAAACAATATTAAAGAGGAGTTTTAGGAGGCAGTTGGCTACCCGTCGTCCGAGATTTTGACTATGTTTTATAGTTGGCCAATATATTTTCTATATATTAATCCTATTTTTCAATTTTTTGTTTTAAAAATGTCTAAAACCTATGCACACTTTTCATTAAAACAATATACTTTTGGTTTAAGATCATTATCTCAGTTCACTAAAATGTAGTTCTCAAAGAAAGGTTGGTCCCATTCCATTTTTCAACAACAAACACGCTAATGGCAGAGTTACCAATCTCTGTTATTTATGTCTCTGTATAATCTTAGTATTTTTTGCATAAACTTCATAGAGAAAATATGTACTAATGTGAATCATGCTTGGGAAACCTTCAGATTTATTTATGTAAATTGCTCTTGATTAAATTTTATAAGAATATGCCTTATTTTGAGGATGAGGCAAAATGTTTTCACAAAATATGGAGTAAATGAAATATATGTCAAAGCCCAAGCAGGAACTGCAAAGAATAAGACCTATCAAAGGAGTTTTAAAAATAATATGAAGTACCGGTATTATTAATCACCTAGCTGATGCAGTATAATTATATCACTTGCAATGGTAGGAAAGGTATGTCATCTGATTAAGAAGTACATATGACATCACAAAAATGCTTCGAATATAGTGTTGAACATTTTGTCAATTATATTAGATTTAAAGAAATAATCTCCACAAAGTATATTTGTTTTTTAAACAATACCGCTTCCCAGCCATTTTCCGATTCCATTATTTTTCCAGGTACTGTAAATTCCTTATAATACGTGGATACTTAATTCCAAGATCCCGCTGTTTTGTATCAAATTGCGAGAATGTCAAATTGCAAACGCGGAACACTTATCCATATTTTCTATAGTTATCGACTCTCAAAAAATAATTGCAAGGTTTTAAAATCCACAAGGGATGCTTCTGGTGATTTTATGTGGATATAAATTCCTCATGTTAATAAGGAATTTACAGTATTTCTACCCTTTCAAAAATTTTAAGTTGATGGAGACAAAAGAATAGATGTGCATATATGCAGGAAGTTTTTTGCTGATGATTTTTTGCAAGTTATGCACCTCATCAAATTGTGTATTTCATGAGTACCTTACCATTCACTGTGTATATCTTTGTCAAGTAATGGGGTAGCATGGAGTATGTGCATTACTCAAGCTAATTTTTGTAGTAAAATGCAAGATCTTGTTGATAGGTAAATGCTTTAGCACTGATTGACTAAAATCATCAATCATTATGGCATATGAATATTAGAAAATTGCCATTTCTCCTTAAATTGCATTAAAAAGTGTAGTACAGACTCCATCATTGCTTATCTATGTTTCATCCTATATTTCACAAGATTCTCTTTTTATGTAGCTTATCTTGCTAACAAAATTTTCCAATATTCCAATTCCAGTATTCCAAATAAAATTCTATTTGGATGGCATATGTAGTTTTGATACAAATTGGGTTTTTTTCTAGGTCCTAAACCAATCCAACTTTTCATTGACTCACCTTGGGATTAGACAGCTTAAGAATATTCTAGCATATTATAACAGTCCATTCAACTTGGGAAAATTAGAGAATGTTTCCTCCACACAGCTGTTGCAAATGGAATTTCTTTTAGCTCTTAAGTCACAGCTAGAAGATAGGCTGGATAGATGGCAAGCAGGTAAATTTTAGAGACTGACTTAAATGAAATCCTGTGAGAAAGATTTACAAACAAAATTTGTTCTGATGAAGGTTCATTTTTTGACCAATGTAATAAAATTAGAGAAAATGGGAAAAATGTGTAGAATTTTCAATTTGTGTCAGTCATTTTTTGCGATTTAATACTTTCTTACCGAAAATATTACAGCGTATAATTTCTGTATACTCAATAAATCCAGATTTAAAAGAGATTGTGAAAAAAATGTAAACAAGATCATTGTGAAAGTTACTGGATATGCAGTATGAGAACATAAGAGCATTTAAAAGAAATGCTCTTTTCTTTTTAAAATTAGCAAATATGGAGGGAATAGTGAAGTATCTGCAGACAAATGTTGTTGAGAGTTGTGATCTGGTCCTGTTGTCAGCTTATGTCACATGGTACAACATTCCAACACCAGAGGAAATTTCAAAGATAATAGTTGAAGGTAGGTGCCACTGTCATCCATGAATTTACGAATCTTCTTGATGATGTGCTGATGGATTTAGTTGATGTTTTCTGTACAAACCAATGATTATCAAAGCCACAAAATGTCAATTATGTTTTACAGTACTTTTGAACATATCAGACATGTTGACATCAAGATTCTTGATGAAACAAAAACCAACCACTCCAAAAAAATCTCTCTCTCAAACCAAATTCATGGCCCAGGTAAAAAGAAAAACTAAGTGTTAGCTTATTATGTTCATATCCTCTACCTTATAAAATTTATGGTCATGGGTTTAGGCACTTGGATGGGGCCAATATGGTTATATAGTGAAGATGTATTTAATCTTAGAAAATCTTCTTGTCTTCTGCACTTAAGGCATGGTTGTGATGTCCATAAGACTCTCTACTTTGATTGTGAAATTCATGATCCTTTGGTCAGCTGTTCGGGTCAGTTGGTTGGTAGGACCATATTAGCCACACAGTGAAATGTATATTATAGTATATTCTGTACTTTCACAGTCATGGGAAACAAACAAAATGCAATGTCATTATGTGATAATGTCCATAATATCTTCATCTTAAATTGAAATCCAAGGTTCAGGCTATTTATTAAGGGTGTGGCATGATCATGGGCATGCCAAACCTGACCTTAGAGTGAAGATGTATTTTTTTTAGGTCACTTGTTTCACACAGTTAACTTTTTTGCCATTGGTAAACATCAAATAATAAAAGCGGGGGATAACAATCAGAGAAGTCTTAGATAAGTGTAAATCAACGCTACTAATGCAAACATGAGACTCCCTGACATGTCTGTCTATGGACTATGGTACTTGGGTGACCGTCAAGGTTTGTCGGCCTCTTGTTTACTAGTAATTTGTGTGACGGAATTGGGGGAAGCTTCAATATAACAATGACCACCTTGATATAAAATGTGGCCAAAATCAAGTTAATTTTTCTTACACAGTAATACATGTATACAGCTATAAAATTATTTTTCTTCTCAGAAATATGCTTGTAAAAAAATTTGTTCAATTTTTATGCAAGAAAGCTTTTATGAAAAGTTTAATTATATTTATACCATAACCTAATGGGGTCTGAAAGTGGTTTTATGGAGTCATAAAGGTGTACTGTTAATTTAAAAAAAATTATTTGTTATTTTTCCTCTGAAGCCACTGAGATAATCTTGTCTGGAAATTGTATGCATACCGGTAATTAAAAAGGTCAAATAGCTTCAAACAAACAACTCAAGAAACCATGTCCCCAGAACTTACATGCAAGATTTTCTGTGAATAATGAAGCTCTGGTGAAATAAAAAAGGGGGCATAATTGGCTACTTTGGCCAGAGTAACTTTATACAATTATTTTAGCAAATGAACCCATAGGCCTATTATTTTGGAATTGGTACATGTATAAATACAAGTGTTAATTGTTGTATAATAATTTGTAATTTATTAAATCTAATTTGTTGCTTTGATCAAGTCAAATGAAGCTGCTCAATTCAGAAAAATGTTTTATATGTCTCTTGTTTTGTTAATTTTTTTTAATTGTCTGAATTCTACTTCAGGTGGCCCAACCCTTCCAGTCTTATGCTCCACTCTCCCACATTTACCAGTAAACACGGTGATGCAGATTCTCGCTGCTTGGCAGGCTGCAGTATGAAAATGGACTATGTTAAAACTACGATAAAAAACAAAAAACAAAAAAACTGTAAAACCATTTCTTATGCTGATGATAGACGAAATAAAATATAGTATTGAATAAAGTTTTGTTTCCAATGTCATGAAGGAAGAAAGACTGGCATACTCAAAATTTGTTTTATAGCATAATTATATATATGTTTCAGTTATATGATCTCGTCAAATTGAGACTCGGTAAACGAAGTACACCTGGCCATTTTATATATATAAAAAACTTTAATGAATAAAAACACAAAGAGAAAAACATGTTTTACTCTGACTTTGTGATTTAAGTTTTCTATATTTAATACGACCACTGTGACTAGATAGATGGATAGATGGATGGATGGATGTATACACACACAAATACTATCTTCAATAATAATGCATTCATTAAAGCACATAAAAGTCTACAATTCGTCAAACTTTTGTTAAAAGTTATATCTTTGTAGGAGTAACAATTGGCTGTGTATATATCAGCCAATTAGATATCCAAGAATTAAATCAATACAGGCATATTGTACTGAAAACTTACAATTCAATTCTTTATTTCTTTAAGCTTTACAGCTTATCAGTATAACATATGCATAACATGAGGTGGTAGTGTATTTACAGGAGAACTTGTGCACGTACAAATTATAACATATACTATACTTTATGAACACGTTGAGAAAACAGAACAAAAGACTAACAATTATGTAATACAGTTGTCTCTTAATGGTATACTTTTAGAGATGAGTTTGCCAAGATTACAGAGATCTTTAACATTTTCAGTATTAAAAAGTTGAATTAATTTAAACATAGAAGGGTTTTTAGCTCACCTGAGCTGAAAGCTCAAGTGAGCTTTTCTGATCACCCGTTGTCCGTCGTCCGTCTGTCCGGCCGTCTGTCCGTCTGTCTGTCCGTCTGTAAACTTTTTACATTTTGATCTTCTTCTCTAAAACCACTCGGCCAAATTTAACCAAATTTGGCACAAATCATCCTTATAAGAAGGTGAATATAAATTGCAAAAATAAAAGTCCGATCTGTATTCAAAGCGGAGAAAACCTCGAAACTGTAAAAAAAGGGGGGTGCATTTTAAAAAATCTTCTTCTCAAGAACTACTGAGTTAATCTTAACGTAATTTAGCGTAAATCATCCTTAGGGAAAGGAAAATATAAATTGCAAAAATTATACGCGAAGTCTGTTCCAAATTTGAGATAATTGCGAAAATACTAATTAAGAATGGCTCGTTATACAATATATCGTAGACTGGCAATTCATTGCGATAGACTGGTCCTATGACAGGCATCGCCAGTCTACCGCATCTCGAAAACGAGGTTCTTTGTTTGAAGCTGGCAGTTTGTTGTGCAACAGTTCACGTGCGAATATAATCTATGAAACATGGAAATAACATTGGTGCCGATTATTGTGAAGTAAATTGAGGTTAAATATTTCAACGCGTTGTCATTTTCACTTGTGAGGGTGGTTTTAGCTTGTTTTGAATTTTTCGTTTCATTTTGCTTTTTAACCTGGGAAACAATCGCCATGTATTTGAAACATAAACTTCGGTAAATAGGCAGTTGATTGTTTACCTGCAAAAATGATAAAATCTTATGCATTAACAACGTACTAAAGTGCATTTCCCTCTGTTTTTATTGTTTATTAATTTCTAATTGTGTCAACAAGGATCAAACAAGGGAGCGACTTTGAATGAAATAATCGATTTTTGATCGGTAACTTCGCCGGAATTTCCTTTGAAAGAGAATTTGAAGTAGCCATGTATTCCGAGTTCATAATCGTGTAAATTAAATCCAAAGACAATAAAAAGATGTTAATGAATTTGAAAAGACGTTTTCACAGCCTCAGTTAAACCCTGTTGTGATTAATCACCCGCGACTGTCTTATCTTTAGAGGTTATAAATACGGGTGATGCAAACACATATACCGTGCATTGAAAATTACAATCGATAATCATTACATTTCTTGTTGATACTACAATATATAAGAAGGTAACTTGTAATTATTTAATAACTCTGCCAAATTAATGCAAAACCGTTTGTTTACAGTTATCTTTAAAACTAAAAACTGTTGTAATTGGGTCATAGGGTAGGACTATTTTCTCCAAAATACACAGTGCATAAACTGATTTTGTGTCACCTGGTTAACTCAATTACAAAACATTTTATCTATATAATGTATGAATGCATTAAATAAAATGAAATTTAACTAATTGGATAAGTTTTTAAAAGTTGCCTATCATTCTACGACTGACGCTGAAATGTTTGTTGATCTTTGGAATTGTCTTGCTAAACATTATATACTTGTGTACAGAAAAATCAAAAGGATGATGTGCTATAACTACTTTCTGGGGTCCTTTCTCATTTGATAAATTATTTTACATCTGCAACAATTTTGGTATTTTTCAAACGAGTAAATAAAAACTTCTTTTTAACAGTTCTGACACATTATAATTATGAGGATATCCGTGCATTATCATTATTTTAAAGAAAATATTGCAGCAGAAAATCATCTTGGTTTGTAGCCGTTTGTTGTTTTTGAGGGAATATGAAATAATTAATGGGCCTTAGTACAGAACTGATACCTGTATGCCTGACAATACATTAAATTATATAGCTTTTTAACACATCATGTGACAACATTTTCCAGTCAAATGTTTTCATCGATCAAGTGAGTAAGGATATTAAACGTCACACAAGTTTACATCATGTAAACAATTATTTAAGAGAAGACCAATTAAGTTTTTTAATGTAGCCTTAGCAACTTTTGCCACAGAGTTCAAACACTGCGTACTGCTTTCCAGATTAGCTGGCGATTCTCTGTCCGTCAATCTTTGTTAACTTTCACATATGAGATATCAGCTGTGAAAATGAAATGTATCTCATCTGCATGGTATATTCATAGAGCTTGGCATCTTAAATAAACACACACAATATATTCACTTAGATGTGGAAAATGAAAATTACACTAATTTAAGTTCGATATTTTTTTTCAAAAATACCAATATACCAAACAAGAAATATTGCAGGTAAATGGTAACTACCTTTTCCAGTATTTTCATCATTTAAAATAAATATGCATTGCATAGCCTCTAAGATAACATATTAATGAAATAAAATTTAATTGTGTAGATTCAAAATGTTCAAATTATGATTACAATAAAAATAAGGTAGGCCCACAATGGGTGCTGATTTTTTAACTGATATACGTCTTAGGAAATGTATGATTTTTTTTTATCTTAAATGAGCTAATACTGTTCACATATATGCAAAAACTGTAGGAAATAATATACCGGTGTTATATAATTAATATATCACAATATATTTTACACCCCTACACCTTTATAAAATATTGAGTTTTTGGTCAGAAAATTATCATGGTACTTAACTTTGCTAAATATTAAATTTTACAGTTCATAATTATTTAAGGACACACGAGACGCTCCTCAATTTTATATAATTTTCCTTGATAAATTATTCCTTATTTATTAACATTAATAATTAATTCCAAAAAATTCAAGGTTTAATACCAGGCTATTTTTAGAGCTATAATATTTAGAATTTTCCTTAAGATAGCATGCAACATGCATTTGAATGCTTATAAATAAAGTAATAGTATATATTTTCAATTGAACACTTTATATCTAAATAAATAAAGTATCATGTAACAGGAAAATATAATTATGGAATTACTTGGTGGAAATCTTCACATTGTGGAGATAGGAAAAAATAGAAAATAATGGAAGATAGGTCGCGTCTGACCGTAAAGTGTGTTAAGTCAATGTAGTTCGCCATTGTTGCTCAGGTGAGCGATGTGGCCCATGGGCCTCTTGTCATAATAATATTCTTTCATGTATAATCTGCGCAATGTTCTGTATAAAGGACGAAGAAATAAAAAGTGGAATTCATCTTCAACACTAATTTTGCAATGTGGACAAAATCTATTTTCTCTATTTGTGTTATTATATCTACCAGTTTCAATAGCCAGGCGATGTGACGATAATCGTAATTTAGTTATATATTTCTGTAATTTAATGGGAATAGGTTTTCTAAAATAGTAATGAAGATGTATTCCATCGATAAGATATTTGTAAAAAGAACACTTTTTTTGAATTTTCAACATTTGCAAAAATATATTGTTTGGCCTGATCAAAAAATCTATGTTTTACAAGTTGTAAAATACCATTTTTTTTGGTTAGTCCATATATAAAAGAAACCGAGGTCAATAAGAATTTTCTTTACATCGAAAACCCAGTTTTTATAACCATGTTCTTCACAATTAATGTACATAACTTCGTAGCGACTTAAATTGGGCAATTGTCTTTAAAAGATCGTTGTTTTTATTGGCATGCCTTACTCAGTATTCATCCATATCTATTTATGTTTACATTTCCCAATGTCTTTGGCTGTGGTAACACTTATAATTAAATTCCAATGTATTAATGACGCAAATGACTTAATAAATGTGAGGCGCAAGCGGAGTTTGCACGATTTAACGAAATGAAAATGACGTATTAAAGAAACAGTACGGCGCAACCGGAATTGGTAAACTATTAACAATTTATCGAGAAAAATGATGACGTGTTCCGTTTAGAGAGCTTCTTTACCTCGTATACCATGATGACCGTAGTCGGGCGAAGATCTTGTAGTTTTCAGCAAGTGTCATTTACTGGCAATCAAAATCCACATGGTACAAATAAACGATATAAGATTAATCCAGTTTTTATGACACTTAAATTTCTGGAAGCTCATAATTACATTAATTAGGTATGTGAAAGGGATTTATATAAAAAAGAATTAAACTGTCTTTGATAACTAAATGCTGGTTAGGGTTTGCTCTAAAGACGGTAAGCTTTTTTTTTAAATCTAAACTTGTATTTCTCTTTTTCATTTATGAATGTGCCCTATTTATCTCGAAAAGATGATCCCATCAATCGCGTTACATGTATCTCGAAAACTAAAGGGTTTCAGTTTCGCATTTTATTTTTGAATTGAAAAAACAATGATACATATTTATGAACACGAGAAAAGTTCAATAAGTTGGTTCAGTTTTAGTAAGCATATGTAAGACTAGCCTCCGGTTTCCAACAAGACTTATCACTAGTAGGCCCAGATACGTGGCTGTACTGTTGATGAGACAGAAACTGTTCCCCAATTACGCCTCATATTGTCAGAGTTGGAAATAATTACCAAGAAATGACATTTACTGATGACAATCACATTTATCAATGAGACAAATGTTTATCATTTAAAGGTCAAAAATGAATAAAAACTCCAGCTTTTTTTAGTTGTGATCTAGAAATGTTTGATTTGAAAGAAAGCGCAGAAAACCCGAGATTATTTCAATTTTGAATGTCTCTGCTTTAAAACTTGACATTTTCCATCTGAATGCAAATTAACCATTAAATGCTATCAACATAATGTAACGATAACATTCAATGACAAATATAAAACTGTTTAACGCTTTTGTAACTATTGACAACTAAGGTAAACCCTTTAGTTTTTTTATAGACCCATCCATCTCCTTCCCCAACCATTTTTTAACGTTTGTGTACACACATTATTGTTCAGAATCGAGAAAAGCTACATTTTTTTAAGTGTAAAAATATTGCTACATGTAGCGCCCTCGGGCGACGCATTTACGTTGAAGCTGATATATTTTGATCGCCTCATTATTATTGAACGTTCCTCAAATATTACTGGGTACATATACCGGTTGATCGATATTGCTTTTCGATCCAAGTTGCACGGACTTCTAAATGCATGAAGTGTACAGTTCGAATTACCGGATTTGTGAATTTAACGCCCATAACGGAAATAAAACAGCAGACATGTATATAAATCTTAAAACATAATTTAGCAATGATTTTAATCAACTGAGTTACACAAATTTATTATATTCTTGTATATTAAAGCATTATTTTAGATTTTAAGACCGCAAAAATGTCTGTAAATCTTACTGAATTCAGTATTGTAATGATATTCTATGTACCAAATCATGACGGTAGATATTATGTCGGTATATATAATAAAGACATAGTAGTATAGCAGAAACAAATTATGGAATACCACTGCGGTCATTAAAAGCTAAGAGAAGATATTTCCCCAGATTACACAATCTATACTTATAAATTAAGACTTTTTGCCTATAAACTACGGAAAGCCTGCACCATTGTACACATGTAACTGCTTACACATTTGATATTTATTTCGACACACGTGGAATAATGTCCGTAAGCTATAATTGAATTATACCTCATAAGTATTATAACTATTGTGAAATTAATCAAAAACCTACTTTCATTTTCAATAAACTAGCCGAAATAGCAAAGATGAGAATAAGGTGGTGGACACGCTTTGGCGGATTTAAATTCGTGGAAGTTTGCATCAAAATATATGCTTGCAATGAAATAATATTGAATGTTTACGTAATGAGTGAATATATGTACTGAGAAATAACTTATAGTTCACAAAGACGTTAAGATTTGACAAACCTTGAATAATAAAATAATTCAGTTTCTTTTCTTAAATGCGCGATTTTAGTTTTGATGTATACACTTGCGAAGCATGACCCCTGGTGAGAGAATAGAGTAGAACTTTTCAGAATGAGGGTAACCAAGAATGCGGGTTGATTAATTAACGTCATGGCGAAAGGTGCAGGACGAGTTTATCATGCATCGCGGGCAGACACTTTGGATCGGACATCTTTGGTTAATACAAAAAGGTGAATAAATAAAATGGAGCAATTTGATGGAATTTTAGTTTAGATGAAAATAACTCTCCAGAACGGGGTGCACAGGAACACGTTGTAACTTATTACCGTCATGGAAAGTAACTAATTACCGTCGTGGAAAGTAACTAATACCGTCATGGAAAGTAACTAATTACCGTCATGGAAAGTAACTACAATTACCGTCATGGAAAGTACAGGGCGAGTTAACCAGATACTTTGGTCCTGACAGCTTTTGTTTTTTATGTGAAAATAAATATGCATACACTAGCATTTTTTAATTTCATACATTTTTATACGACGACAGATTGGTAGTAAACCTTATACATTAATTTGTAAACAATGAACATACATATTGTACCCTGCGTCTATATGAATAACTGATAATTATGTATACATTTATGGAACGGGGAAGTGGAAAGGGGAATGATCCATCTCCCCAATTTGTTAGGTCACCTGAGTGACTCAGGTGACCTAACAAATAGGGGAGATGGATCAATTGGTCTTCGTCCGTCGTCGTGCGTCGTGCGTCTTGCGCCGTGCGTCGTGCGTTAACAATTTTACATTTTTAACTTCTTCTTGAAAACTACCAGGCCAATCGTTACCATTTTTGGTGTGAAGCATTTCTATGGTAAGAAGAATCTAAATTTTGAAATTCATGGCTCTACCACCCCTGGGGTGCCACGGGCGGGACCAAATAGGCAAAAAAGCCAAATTTTCAAAAATCTTCTTCTCTACTCCCACGGATGTGAGGAAAAAAATGGTTGCATGGTGATGATGTCCATGAAGCCCTCTACCAAAATTGTGAAATTTATGGCCCCTGGGTCAGGGGTTCAGGCTCTAGGGTGGGGCCAATATGGCCATGTAGTAAAAATGTATTAAATCTTAGAAAATCTTCTTCTCTACTACCATATATTTTTTTTAAAAAAAATAAATGCATGATTATGATGTCCATGAAGCCCTCAACCTAAATTGTGAAATTCATGACCCCTGGGTCAAGGGTTCAGTCCTCTAGGGTGGGGCCAATATGGCCAAATAGTAAAAATGTATTAAATCTTAGAAAATCTTCTTCTCTACTCCCATATATATTTGTTAAAAACTAAATGCATGCTTATGATGTCCATGAGGCCCTCTACCAAAATTGGGAAATTCATGACCCCTTTGTAAGGTGTCCAGGCTCTAGGGTGGAGCCAATATGGCCATATAATTAAAATATTTTAAATCTTAAAAAATCTTCTTCTTTACTCCCACACATATGAGCAAAAAACTGAATACAGGTTATGATGTCCATGAGGGCCTCTACTAAAATTGTGAAATTCATGACCCCTTTGTTAGGTGTTCAGGCTCTAGGGTGGGGCCAATATGGCCATATAGTAAAAATGTTTTAAATCTTAAAAAATCTTCCTCTCTACTCCCAAACATGTGGGAAAAAACTGAATACATGGTTATGATATCCACAATCTCCTTTACCTAAATTGTGAAATTCATGGCCCCTGGGTCAGGGGTTCAGGACTGGGGGGGGGGGGCAATATGGCAATATAGTGTTAATGCATATAATGTTTAAAAATCTTCTTCTCTATTCTCACACATCTGTATAAAAAACTGACTAATAATTATGTTTACCAGGAAGTCCTCTACTGAAATTTTAATTTTCATGTCCCCTCAAGGATGGGTTTTGACTCGAGGGCAGGGCCAAAATGGATGCATAGATGTTAATGCCTATAACGTTAAAAAAATTATCTTCTTTACTACTACACACCTGAAAGGAAAACTGAATTCATGATTTTGTAGACCAGATCTTTTAGTTTTTCACAAAAATTATAGGTTTCACAGTTCTTTTTGAAATGTGGTCGTCATTACAAATTTATAATTTTTCTACTCCAGTATGAAACCTAATTAATTAGATGCATATATGAGACTCCATGACAAGTTTGTGTATGGAATATATGCTACTCAGGTGACCGTTAGGCCAATTGGCCTCTTGTTTTTTTTTTATCTCAATTAAAAAATATTATACATGTTTGGAACATAAATAAATATTATAGTACAATATGTTCTAAAGAAAAAATTTTACAGATGCGACGCACTTATTACCAACTCACTGGTTTAAAAGAAAAAAAAAGTTTAATTGTTTTTTTCCCAGCCATTTGCAACAAAACGAATTATGGTTACGTGCATGGCTATATCATCCATTTTACTCTACCCGCTCCTCTGAATGTCCAGCTATGCAGTTGTTTCTTTTATTTTAGTTTTAAAGAATATGTTATTAAAGCAATATTTAAAGATTTTAACCCAGTATACAAAACAGGAACAAAATGGTTCAACATATTAAGCGTTGTATCATATTAATGTATAAGGTGTTAAATCCCCGCGCTTGCACGGGGTATCAATTAGTTCTTTATAATTTTGGACACTAAATAATTGTATAAGTTTATAAACAGATGGGTTTTCCCAGTAATATTTCTTAATTTATTTTAATCGGAATTCTTTATATTGAGGACTCTTTAAGGGGGTGTGCGACCATCTTGTACATTTGAGGATAAGAATAAAAACATTTCTTAAACTGGCTTTTTTCTGCCCAAAACTGACCAAAAATGTTGCCAAAAGATTTTTAAGAGAAATAAATATGAGATTCTACATGTTTTGTATGCAAATATGCATACAAGAACAGGACAATGCATTTTTAATCACTTAAAACAGCTGTCGAACTGCGCAGCTGGAGACTTATTTTTGAAGATTTAAAAATCTGAAAAAAATATGATTGCATTTTTGCATAAAATACTTACCCGGAACATTTTTTTACTTTCACAACATCAGATGAATAATGCAACCAGAGTAGCATTCATATAGATTACAAAATATATATGAAAACACGTACAGGTAGAAGTAACTGTGAGTTGAAATTAGCAACAGAATACTTATTGTGACAAGATCGTGATATTGTTTTAATTCATGAATTGCTTAGATAATCATGAAAGTGGCAGTAGTAATGTTTGATTTATTCCCTGAATAAGATTATCAATGAAGAAAAAACCCCATTTTTATGAATGAAGGGATTACAAAAATATGTAAAATTTCGAAAGACAATATACTTACATAATTAGTAAACGATGTACTTAGTAATCAAAAGAGGAATACTATTGCGAAACACTACAATGTAACAAGTCTCGTATTTTCGTACAAACTTGTAGTTAACTTGTAAAGTTCTCGTATTGCACTCGCCCCCGATTGCCGTGTTTCGTATTGCAATTTAACTACATTCTCATTCATTCGGAGGACACCCGGAGAAGACTCGAGAAACAATCGCATTAACTCGTACAATAATCGACGTAGATCGTAGGATATTCGTAGCATCGTAAAAACTACGAAGTTTTGCGAGTTCTCTACGAATATCGAAGCTTTATTGCGACTTTTTGCCTGAGTGCAGTGCGAATGTCGTGCGAAAGTCTACAAATACTAATAAATCGTATTGTGAGCTGAACAGGCTCAAAACAATCGCCACGTTTGGCGATTTGCTGCAATAAAGGAAGTGAGCCTACGATTATCTCTACGATGAACTCCGAATAAGTGCGATTATTGAATTTGTACACTATCGTAGCTCAAAATGCCAGTGTGACAAGGGATTTAGTTAACGTGCGTTCCTGGGCACCCCGTTCTGGAAAATTCTTTCCATCAAAACTAAAATCGCATTAACTTGTTCCATCTTATTTTTTATTTATTAACTTTTTTGTATTAACCAAAGATTTCCTATCCAAGGTACATGTACATGTATCTGCCTGCGATGAATAATGAACTCCTACACTTTTCGCCATGACGTTGAAATTAGTCAACCAGGGTGGTTACGCGTTCTGGAAATATTTCTATCCCATTCTCTCATCAGAGGTCGTGTTTCGCAAGCGAAATAGTTCTATCCATCAAAACTAAAATCGTGCATTCAAGAAACGAATTGCCTTATTTATTTATTCAACATGCATTTGTCATATCTTTTTTTCTATGTATATTCTAAGTAAATTCCCAGAAAATATATTCACTCTTTACGAAATCATTCAATATATTTTATTTGATTGCAAGTAAATGAAAGTAAGTTTTTAATTAAATTTACAATAAAAATTTATCAGGTAAAATCCAAATGTAGTTTACGAACATCATATCTCTCGTGTTGAAATACCAAAGGTGTAAGCAGATACTCTGGTGCAGGTATTTTTTTATTGACAAATTGTCATAATTTAAAAGTATAGACACATTTGAGAATTTTAAAATATAATCTCTGTTCTCCTATAATTTTAAAACAGAATCGTTTCCTTTTCCGATGTCTTTATTTAGATAATTGATTTCGATATCTAACAAGTTCCTTTTGACACATCTTCCTGGACATTCGTACTTGTCAAGAAAAAATTTCAGCGGTTGGGACTGCGCAGGAACGGTTCTCTTTCTTTGCTTTGAAAATGTCCTCCCTTTCACCATGGAGTTACACGTGTTCGATTTTTAAAATCATTTTCTACTTATAAATTTGAATTTGAATTTAATGGGTGTATAAATTAGAAGAAAAAAAATAAGTTTTGCATTTGCACTCGCCCTATAGCCTTGAATTTAAAATATCCAATACGAGGTAGCTAAAATACATCTGGGTATAATAGATTAAAGTTCAACAAAGGGTTCTTTTGTCTTAAATCATAAGCTATGTTGCACTGTACTGGATGGCTCAATCGGTTTAATATTTTATTTTTTTTTTGGAAGCAAGAATCGCTGGTGAATAATGTGGCACACCGGTCTCTAAAGTTTTGATGAATTGTACTGACCAATCTGACCAGAATTTGGGGTTATAAAACACGCCACAATTTTTAAACCCTCGATCACTGGGCTCGTGGGGGAGTCGGCGTGATAGAACATTATTATATTGGTTTGAAAACGTCGTAATTGTTTTGATAAAATCAGTTTTGCGTGATAAAAGGAATATTTTTTATTGAAGTTTTTAAGGCAATCATTCTAAATTGCATGTATCGGGTATATTTCACAATCTTTGATGGAGATGTCGCAATTCTACTGTAAATATTTCTCACAGACAATAATGTAATGACTTATTTTTGATGAGAGGCAAACATAACAGACACTAAATGCTGTGGTTTCTTCCTGGCAACTTTTTTACCGTCGGATAATCAATCAGGGGGTTGTTGTTTGATGTAATCTAATTTTACAAATGGCTTGATTGGCGAATAAACTTGTAAACACATGTAGTTGATACAGGCCCAACTAAACAGCGCTGCACTGCTGTCCTATTATTTGTTTTCGAGGATGACGAAGTTGTTTAATCTTCTGTGAATCGAACGCACACCAACACGCTACTGGGAAATCACCGTGATGTCTATGTGACTAAATGGCCTGGAAACAATTATATTTCTAATCATATCAGACATATTAATATTGATTTCGAACTGTATGACAAAATATAACTGCTAGTCGTTTATGACTTTTGACTCGGTTGATAAAAGATGGAATAAACTGTGGCATCCCAACGTGATACATTCTCCCCTAAACACATTAATTACTAAAAACACTAATAAATATTTACTTGGCTGGGAGAGGCATGGCTCCCCATGTCCTGGTGGGTGTCTCAGGGTGCTGTGATAACAAACATAATGAATGACATCAGATGTCAAATCTATTCATTTATTCCAGAAATTTATTCTCGATAAAAAGGAAATAGTTTCGTTCACGGCAACTAGACTATTCTAAGCTGACTCTATATGTCATTTTTATTTACTTACCTTCGTATAGCCTATGAATTATCGTACAGATGAGTTTTATTCCTGCAAGGCATCACATGGTAATTATTTTCATAAAAAAAAACATCAATAGAACTGAAGTAATGTATTGTGCGTATACATTTTGAATATTTTCTGAGCTATTAACGAATCAATAGCAATTAACACTGAGGCGACTGTCTACCTAATCATGTTTTTTTATTTGAATATGTACACATGTATTTCCTTAATAACACTGCGTAATGTTCATTATCACTTAATTGTAAACCGACTATAAATACACACCGACTTAAAATACACACTGCACTATCAAAGGCGTTTCCATGTAAGTTACTTAAGATATATGCATCCTGTATTCCTGTAGGATTTTCCAAAAAATCCTCTAAGAATTATCTCCTATACGATAAAACTATTTCATACAGTAACTTAAATTAGACAGGCAGTTTTTCGTATAAGAAATTTAGTTTTCTAACCTACTTTTAAAATTGGAGTTTTGTTCAAATCCTATCGTAATTTAAATTCATATATATAGAAAGTACTTTAAATACCGTAAGAAGTTCTTTCTATGCTATAATATATTACCTGACAGGTAGGAAAAGTTTTAACTAAATTGAGCAATGATTAATCAAATGGAATGTAAACAATTTTTTTGAATTTATTATTATTAATTGGGTTTTTTTTTATAACTGCGTCATAAGCGGGTGATAAATTCCACCTCGGCACTGGCACAATTATTCAGTATAGTATCCATGTATTGTTTTCATCATAAATTGTACTGCAATAGTGTATAGATATAATAAAGTCGTTAATTTAATTATAATGATAGCAAGCTTGTTAGTAAGTGTGTTAGATGTTTAGCAAAATTCATATAGCATGACTACAGGTGCACTTAATGCAACGGTTCAATCGAAAGAACAATATTGAACTAACACTGTATAAATATGTATTGATGTCCCATGCCACAAAAGATCTTCAAAACAAAATATATTTTTGCCCCCCCCCCCCCCCCCATCTCCCTCCAAAAAAGGTAAAAACTAGAAATGAAAGAGGGAAGTGCGTGTTCAGGGATGAAATCATCGTCAGACCGTGAATGGCGAGGATTAATTGTGGAGGTGAAGTAAATGATTTGCTACAATTCAAAATGTATAGATTTTAGATTCGTAAAAGAACTACCGGTAATTGATACATGTAATAAATAATCGATTTATTTCTATATAGACATATCTTGCGTGCTTAGTTATTGTATCGAGTGCTTTCTATTATCTACCGGTACACTGTGGTTGTCAATTATGTTATATGTACATGTATGAAGTATAATATGATACCAGAACAAAAGCAGTTAGTAATTGAATTGACTTGGATTAATACATGTAAATGATACCAAGAAAGGCTAATGTGGTCGCTATTTTGTAAACGTGTTTGCAACTGGAGCCTTAATTATTTTCATTTGCAAGTGTAGCATAAAATTCAAATTCAATATTTAAAAAGCCATTGAATTTGTTTGATTTTCATTGAAGAAAGTTGTTTGTACCTTGGCAGCCGATCATAGCACTTAGACAAAAGGATAGATGCAAAATGAATTTCCTAAAACACATAATCTACTGTAACTGATGTAAGTAACGTCCTTAAGTTGTTGGCAGTGGAATTGTCATGTCATGCTGTCTCCAGTAGCGGGCCTTGCCTTGCTATATAGTTATGCTCTGTTACACGTGTACTACATGAGGAACCATTCATATTCGTGGTGTCCCAATGTTTTGTAGCCCTTATGGATACACCTCAGCACAAAAGTCTATTTGATTATTTTAACAAACACTAGTAAGCCTAGATACAAAGTTTAAAGTTTTGATGGTATCGAACTCTAAATAGATAAATAAAAACATGTAAATTATTTAATGCTTTTTATGACTGGTACTCCAAGCAATGAGCCAGTCAGTCCAAGCAGTTGAGGGCATTTTCACAGTTAAAAATGTTCGAACTTTATCTATACTAACGGTACTACATTAAAATAATACACTCGAATTTTTGAGCTTTAATACCGAGAAATCGGAAGAGTACTGTCTTTTGTTTTATATATTTTTAACATCATTGGTACCTGGAGATTGTTTTTATTTTTTTTCTCAATCAGGCTTCGCTACTTAATAATCAAAATAAATTCCTTTAAAAAATCCGGAAATCGTCTGAATTTTTCGGATTTTACAATCTTGCGCATGCGCATTACATTCACGCTAAATCACGGGATGCTCTTAGTTTATGTTTCCACAATATCACATTTGCATGGATAAACTCAAACACGTTAATACAATTACGTGTAAATTTTCATTAAAAATTTGCTATATATTCTGTTCGTGAAAGAAAATACGGGAGATAACTCTAACTGTCTAACTCGTGCAATTCCGAGAGTTATGGTGTTCAAATACCGACATAATATGCAATGTAAACCCGTGCACGCACGGGTCAAAGTCTAGTTATTTTCCAAAAACATTAAAACATATTTCTAAAAAATGATATTACTTATGTACAGTAAGCTGAGTCGCCCCCCCCCCCTTCCCCCCGACATAGTTTACTGACATTGGTTCTTTTTCGCTTTCTTTAATCCGACCATAACAAAATACGAAGAACCAACCTACTCTGTAAAATAACACCTATTGAAGCTCCAACATACATGTATGCAGTCGTGTGGAGATTTTGGTTCGTAGTAAAAATCGATATTATGCTTAATATACATCGGTTTTGGAATGTTTGTATTTTTTAGTTTCTTATTTGTCCTACTGTTGTTGCCATGTTGTAAATTCTGTACTCACTGCCTTTTTTATAACGTTATCTGAAGGGGGTGTCTCTGTAAAAGCTTCCTAATATTTTTCTCTGTGAAGCTATCATAAGCTTTTTAACCCGCTATTTTAGCCTGTTGCTCTTTAGACAAATAGAATAGAAAAACCGAGTAACTGACCACCGATTTAAATATCTTATAATTAATATGTCGGAATAAACTGCTGACACCCACAAAAAATAGTGGCCTTTTAAGGTAAATGTTTTCCTTTCCCAACCCCCTCCCGAAAAGGAGCTTAATATATCTAGCAGTGGATAACTGAGCCTGTATTAAACAGTTCTATTTGATCCATGTGTCATTACTACAGTTGTGTCGACTCTAAAGCTGTGTTTTTTAAACCGTGTCAATTAAAATTGAAGGAATGCTACGCTTTCAACGAAGAACAGTAACAACTTCTCATTTTTTCAAAGAACCATATCTTCCCCACGTGCACATATCATCGCAAAAACATTTTTCTTAAATTAACGATATAAAATTGAATTTTGGAGTAGTTGCCCCATATAAAAATATGCAGGTTAATTAAGAAAATTAACCTTAGAATAAAGAAGATGGGGTGAATAAGGCGTGTAAAATGCCCATATGAGGAATGGTTAGATACTGCCAAATTAAAATATCATTAAATCTGATAATTTTTTTCAAAAATAATTAAAAACAATGTATATGTAACGTAACATCGGTTTGTAACCCTTAAATATTTTAAATACTTGAAATAGGTTTATTAAATCTGGCGTATGTGTGTCAAAACCTCCAAATTGTGTCATTTTTATAACTTTAATGCCTTTTCTTTTATAGAGTGGGTCTGAGCTCCATATTTTTGTCATAGTCTGAATGCGGTTTAATGGAATTTAAACCGATTTTAATCAGCAAAAATGTGGAGAGATGACCCACTGTACTTCAAAAATGTCATTTTGTAGCCCAACAATTGAACGTTTTAGAAAAATAATAGAAGTCCGTAAATTTGTGGCCAACGTCTCATTTAGCATTTAAACAACGCAATTTGTTGTGAATGAAATGGCTCAGTGGTTAGAGCACTAGACATAAGGTAACTTTATAGAACTTGGGTTTTTATGTTGTGGGTTCGATACCACCAAAACTTTAGGATATTTTTTTTCTCATCGTTTTTTTTAAAATATTTCAAACTGAATATAGTTAAAAATTACCCTTTTGTAAACTTGTATTATAACATATCAAATATATTTAATTGAAAAAAATGTTAAATTTGAAATTGTATTTTATGACTAAGCCAAATGGGCAGTTGTGCCATCTTATTCCCCCATCTTCTTTGAAATTACACCCCAATTCCTCAAGGAATAGGATTTTGAAGTTTGGCGAAAATTGTTTTCCTCCCCCCCCCCCCCTTTTTTGGCTTGCCAAAATCTTTGATAAGTCTGTCCCCCCTCCAAAAAAAAGATGCTACGTGTCTGAAAACAAAGAACATGTATATCGTGTTATAAAGACAGTCTTTGTTAAAGGTGAGGCCAATCCAATCTAACAATCCCACACTTCAAAGTTAGTTTTCATTCATAATTTGTTAACTTCTTCTTGCTTTGGGAAATATATTTTTTATTCTAACATGTTCAATGGCATTATAACTTCGCACAAATACCCGATTCTCGATACCACTAGACTGCCATCGAGAGTCTGATTTAGCCGTAGAAAATCTCATTACCAGTTGAAACTTTGACGACGTAGGTAGACTTTACCGATTTGTTTAAACGAAGTCACCTCCTGCAGTATACCGGTCTTGATTTCCCTAACGACAGTCACCACAGCTACAAGAATCGTAGGGCTGTGATGAAGTATGTATGTTAGAGGCAGACAAATTAAATAATTCCCTGAGCCAATCAAATAGCGCGTTACAAATAGGATTTCCAAATATTAACCCGATGGCTAAAATGCAAGTGCTGCTGCGTTTATGCCTTAAAAAAATACTTTGGAATAAAAAAAAAACCTCACTCAGGTTGAAAATAGTGATGATTTTAAAACATCTATTTGTTCATTGTTTTAATTTAAAATTATTGATTCAAATCGATGTAAAATAATAAAAGCTAAAATACAATTGAAATTACCTAACAAATACCAAGTAGTCTCTCTCTCTCTCTCTCTCTCTCTCTCTCTCTCTCTCTCTCTCTCTCTCTCTCTCTCTCTCATCTCTTAACAATAATATATAAGGGCCTAATAAATATCTAAGCGAAACAGGTAAATGTCTAAACGGAAAGACATGTTCAGAGTTATTTAGAAAAGGTATAAAAATAGACAGATAAAGGATGATGATCTAGAGTGAGATATGGGGACATGAGAACTCATGAATCATCTTATATAAAAAAGAACGATTACAAGAAAATAAACCGTTCCCTAGATAACAGATTTAGAGAACAGGGCAACAGGGGCTCTAATCACACAACTAGATCTATACACTGTTCTTCGTCTGTGAGAAAATGTCGAATTGATAAAAAAAACGATGGTTTTAAAGGGTAATAACTGATTTTTCTTAAAATTCAGTTTTAAAAACTCAGCCAGGACAATTATTGTGCGTGTATCCATTTGATGATGGAGTTTGACGTTCCTAGGGGAAACAAATAACCGATAGAATCCACTTTTTGTAGGTTTTGTTCCTTATTTGTGGACGAAATCAATAGCTCTTTCCCTCAATTCAATTTTCCATTTGATGGGAAAACCCGTTTACAATCCCCCGAAGAGGTCACTGCCTCAATTTATTTCATATCATACAGCATTTTCTTGCAGAGAACAGGGGGATTTGAATAGAAATGGAAAATAAATCAGAAGTTGTGGGATGAATCTGACACTTTATACGCAACTTTAGGATTATTCATTCGTATTGTATATGTTATTAATTCTGCAGATACATTTAACCATTTGATAACACCATGCAAGGTGTAATAAAATCAAAACAGTTTTATAACAAGTTCTCATTCAATACGATTTTATATAGTATTGGTTTCTGTCGGATATCTATATTTAAATGTATCTGAGATACAAATGGTAACCTGATAATATAATTTTGTTTATTGAAGGCACTAATGACCCGTGTCAGAAAGCATACTTAGATTAAGTTTTATCTATTTTTCCTATGGTTTATTATAATTTACTTACCCGTTTTACTACTCCAGTCATTCCTCATGAATTTCCTTATCATGTCTTATCTTTATTTATTTAGGTAGATCGATATCTTAATTAATAAAAAACTATGCTATATTGAAAAAAATTATATGCAATATACTAGTATTAAAGTTTAATAAACGATACTTTAATTCATTAAAACTTTTTTTTTCACTTTAATACTGAAACTATTAAAATACTTATAACATTTTTTTCTATTCAGTTCTTTGATGTAGACTCAAGTAATTGCCATATGACACATCCATTTATTAGTTAAACTATAACTATTTGCTCAGTGACAATTATTGTTTACAATTTTTTTTTAAGATTATTTGGTCGCACGCGTAGATAGGGAGCGGGATACAATTAGAGCCAGTGCACTGATAATAAATGAAAGTATAAATGTCTGAGAATCGTTGATTCCTTAGGTAGCTTCCTAACAACAGGACCACGAAGTACTAGTACTCGGTCGCAAAATGACGGAATAATTTGTCCTATCCCTCCACGGTATCAGCTCTTCTTTTTCTTGAGAAATTTTAGGCTTTTTCTTTAGGGGCATAAGATTGATCGTTATTTTTTTTATTCATGGGGGAGGGGGGGAGGGGGAGTACATTAAATGATTTTTCCCCCGTCCCTTATTGATTATTAGCTACCATTTTTACACCATAAAGCTCTTATTCAAATTTATCGACAGTTTTAAAAAAGTCTATGTTATTGTGAAGACGAGTGTGTGATTTAGTTAATAGTCTTTAAAGCTTGTCTCATCCTCCTAAAAGTATGATGGAATTCAGATTAATAACTAAAGGATCTTTTTTCTATTTATTTAGAATGACAAAACACGACAGCTTTAAACACTCTGCGTAATTCTCTGTAATCTAAATTCTATCATTGGCATTTCAAATCTATAAATATGGTGTCATCCATTGTGCGTTTTACAACCAAGTAATCAAGTATTTACACTTTCAGCAGTAAATACATATCGATTTCCTCAAACTCAGCGATCTTTTGCATAACTTTTGTAGCAACTTGATATTTCATTCCCTTGATTAAGTCAGGCTAAAATGGATTATAACCCGCAAAAACAAAAGGAATACAAAAAAATAAAAACAACGTTGAAAGAACTATACGTGTGATATTAGGCATTTTTCACCCTGGGTTTTGGGTCAGATTGCAGAAACAATGACAAAATAAAGTGGCAAAATAAGCATAACGTTTTAGATGTATAGAAAGACACAAAAGAAACGAACATACCAAACATAGGCAAGACTGACAGATAAACATACAGACCGAAATATAATTCAGATAAATTGAATTTATCAGTATATGTTTTGTATGTAATAAAATTCATTTTTAAATTGCTAGTTTTGGTTGGTCAATTTATCGACTAGTTTTCGAATTAATGTTACAGTATCTACGGGACCTCAAAACAAAACAAGCATTATGCTCAAAAAATGATTCCTTAAATTAAAACTCTACCAGTTTATATACTGACCCGGCCGTTCCTTAATTTCAGAAATCCAATTTTCGAAGAATAAACATAATTATATAAACAAACTAGTATTCCTTATTATTTCTTCAAAACCTTTCAATTTTTGACAAAATCATTAAATCCATGAAAAACAACTCTTGAATATTGCTTTTTATTTAAGGAATGAATTCAATATCTATTTGTTTTATACGATATAAAATGGTTTGGGGCAGTTTACGCTTTATAAACCGCGAAGCGCGGTTTATAAAAAAGCGTAAACTGTTTCAAACCATTTTATTTCGTATAAAACTAATAAATATTGAATTCATTGCTTATAATTTAATATTTTTAATCTTCATTCTAGATAAAAACGGTCTGTTGACCTTTAAAATGACGTGAAATTGTAAAAAAAAATTCAAACATAACGTTAAGGGTGTTATTTACTCAGGGTTTGAGTTCTCAAATTCCGATTGTTAAAAAGTTCAATGTAATGAGTAAAATTTGTTCTAAACACAAAAAGTATTTATGAAATGAATTATTATTGACAAAACATTCAATAGTTTTACTTTATTATGGAATTATGCTCAAACAAAAATTGACTTTTAGCCAAACAGAGGAAATTCGGACTAAATTTTGCAGATTTTGTTTTCTGCTAAATGTTTTTTGGCAGTAGTCTAATATTAAAAGTTAGGATTTTATATTTATGTCTAAGTAATTTTGCATATTTTCCGTTGGTTTTACCTTTTATTCATTAAATTAATCTTATGGCACGAATAATAATAATATTGAAAAATGCTTAAAAACGATAAAAGACATCATATCTCAAAATTTTGATCATTGACCTCATATAAATTTTATGCCAACAGAATAAGGTCAATATAAGTAGTTCAATATCATAAATGTTTTTGTATTATCATCATTCAATTTTTTGTAAAATTGAATCAAAAATGGGTAGGGATTTGAAAACTGATAGAGGAAATTCGGACTGAATTATTTTTAAAAATTGATGCTGAAATCTTAATGCTGTGTACTTATTTAGTGCCACTACCATTCGTAAACTGTATCTTAGTTTTTAAAGTGTTTAATTATTTGTAATATTTTTAAAATTAAGAAAATCTCAATCGTAGTGTAAAATTTTATGGGATTTTTCTTGAATTTTCAATAAATATTCAATGGCCATTTAACTCAAAAAGTAGGTCATTGACCTACTTTTCTGAAAGTGAAAAATAACAATACAAGCAAAGGTCTATAACACACAATAGATAGTCTTACTATGACGTAGGCAACATTCTTTAAACGATATAAAATAATTTTTTAGCCAATCAGAAAGCGCGTTACAACCAGAATTAAATTATAAAACAATAAAAAAAAACTTTTTTGTTGAATAATTGTAAAACATGGTGTTTTGACAACGTGTATGAAATAATATTTTTAACCGATAACATAGAAATCAATGCTTGGGAACTACTTATGTAAATTACATGTAAACTCACACGCAGTGATTAGTTGTAGCATTTAGAGGCATTTAAAGATCACAGAATTTAATGGGAAAACACGGTAAAATATAGATATAACGTCATAGTCCACACCGTAAATATGCATCGATTAAAACAAAATTATCCACGGTATTTTGAAATCTGAATAAAAGGAGCAAAAGTGTTCAAAAAATTCGTAACAAAGGGTGAAATAAAGGGTGATAATAAAACAGGAATGTGATAAACGCGTGTCTTCGTTCATATCAGTGATGAAAAAACTCTGTATTTTATACTATGTATTAATAAATGCATTTATTACCCTATGTCATGAGTAATCAATATCATCTCAGATATTGCAAGTTATTGCCACGAATGGTCCGCCGTGAACATGACCGAAATTTAAAACAGGGGGAAATCTACTATATAGTAGGTTTTCCGTGGGGGTAATCTGCCTATAAAAAGGGAGAAACCCCACTATTTAGCCGGCTTTCCGTGAGGGAAGATCTACTGTACAGTAATTTTTCCGGGGGGGGGGGGGGGGGGGCTGCTATATAGCATCTGGTGGGGGGGAGGAGGGGGGTGAGATGTGGGGAAAGGCACTTAATAACAACGGTTGCAAACAATGTTGCAAACACTAGCTGGTAGCTGTAGGTCTGTAGCCCCTAGTCTGATTAATATGCGGATGGGTGACCTGAAATCTACAGTTCCATACGTGTTAAGAAATTGCGCTAGTTTTGGACTGATTAATCTTATTCCGAACACATTCTTACAAAAACTTCCTCGGACATTTTACTACAGAAATCGTCATTTTACCTGCCTCTAATATTCTTTTAAACACCATCACCATTCCCGTAAAGTGAGGTGGTGCAGTTTGTTTACAAAAATGACGACTCACGATCTCCACGTGAATTTACCATACTTCATTTACCGAGGTCGGTTAGCGTGTTTAAGAGAACGTCTAAGGCAAGTTAAGTGACGATATCAGTAGTAAATTGCCCAATGAACTTAATGGCACATATACAATTTTTTTTCTCCACAAAATGTGTGTGGAAATATCATTTCAAAACTAGCGCATTTGTTTCAGACCGGGAACTACAGATCTAGACCTGCAGCTTCGGGATTTTCATAACCCGGAGTTATCGTTCGTAACACGAGTTATCTCTCCATTAGAGCAGGTATACTCTTTTCCACCAGTATAAAAATCAAAGTACTGACGAACTGACGGGAGTTGATTTTGTCGATGTTTATTTTAAAATCAATGATATGTTATTCTGCATGACAAGCACATGTAGTTTCTAATTTGAATTACGCACATTTTTATAATATGAATTTTTGGACTTTTTCGACAAGAATGTCGAGAATTCCCCATATGAATCATGTTAGATAATATTTAAAGATAAAATTAATTCAACCAAACTATGTATCAGTGATAGAAATATTTCTCGAAAAATGTATGGATCCAATCAATATTGAACTCTAGTCTCGTTCAACCAAACGCTCAACTGACACCGTAAATCTCCGACAAGGATTTACGGAGACAGCCGAGCGTCGAGTTGAACGAGACTATATTGAAAATCTGGCCTAGGAATACATACGACTACAAAAAATATTTAAATTGTTCGTACCATTTAAAATCTGACTATTTTCCAGGTATTTATAAATAAGTTTCCCTGAAAAACAATGCTTTAGCATACATTACATCGAATTTATCAATTATTTTCAAGAACGCGTTTAATTGTAGCATCGTTTTTGAAAGTGCGGGGGGGGGGGGTTCCAAAAAATCTTGACAAACTATGAAAATCCTAATCCTTCTGTGTTGGAAGGGGGGGGGGGGGGTAGAGCGAACCGTACTGCATACCTTTAATCATAACTTCGATTTCACTATTCATTTCCTTCTTTTCACAGATTCATTTCAATTTTTTTTACATGGATGGTGCTCCCCAAAAAGTGGTTGGGGGGACTTTAAGTTTATTCACTTTTTAATATTTTAACTTATGAAAACTATCTGCTGCAAGAAAAAGAGGGGGGACGGGGGCTCCCCCCTCCCCCCCCCCCCCCTCCCCCTCCTTTATGCTACGCGCCGACAACCTACCAATAATTAATGCTATTGCTTGCGGTGAAGTGCGTACATGTGGTTTCAGCTGATACATGTGCATTATATTTTCCAGTGAAGTGGACATGAAAAAAACTCATTAAGACATATCTTTCCACTTTTATAAAGAGAATTTTTTATTCTATCAGTAGGTCGAAGTACAATTAGATAGGCATTCTACCTACATATCTGCACTGATCATTGGCGGTCGTTACTATATACTTCCACTTGATCGATTTCAGTTAGATTAATTATTGACTAATTTCGTCATGCGAGTTTAGGAGATAATGGATCAAAACATTCACAACCTAGCTTTTGCGTAATTTTTTCGCATATAACTTGCGATCATGTTTTCATTTAAAGTTATGTTACGATTTTGATCGACAACATTCACGTTTATATTTAATATATTAATAGTTCATTCCAAAATATGGAACAAGCACTGAGCTCTTATTTCAATACTGTCATTCCTCTTAACCCTGTTATATCTATTTTATACAATGAATCTGTTTTGTTAAGAAATTCAAATGGTTGTCATTGATTAAACATCGTACATGGCAGATACAGCTGCCTGAATTGATGATCGGCGGTGCCTGGTTAGATACCAATACTTACTGCGTCTATTTTTCATGAATGCATGGCATTTTTAACGAATACATCTCAACAGGCTTGCGCAAACTTTGTATTTTGAAAAAGTGTGTGCTTGAGAGGGGGAGCAGACCGACCTAAAATCATGACAGAAAACAATTAAAAAATAAAAATCAATCAGTTCACAAATTCCCAAAATCCAAGCCCGTTAAGTTGGGGGTCTCGTACATGTATATCTGAATTTAATCAGAATTATATACATATATATATGTGTAATTTCCCTATATATTAGCGTTTTCCTCAGAAAAAAAAAATAAGGACAGTTTATTAGGAATTTATATTTCTTCATTAGATTTCTAGAAAAAAAACACCTCGATTTTCGATTCCAGCCCTTTCTAATATTCATAACATCTTTCATTCCTGCGTATCACCTGAAGTTTTTTTACAGAGATATCGGCACTATTACCACCATCCATCCGTTAGCTCTATTAGCTGTTAGCTCTAAAATCGACAAAAGGAGTAATTGTTCGATAATTAAGAATCAAAATGTCTTTCATTCGCAATGTTTTCCGATCGATCAAAAATATGTACATCACTTTATATTTACATCTACTAAGTAATCCCTCTATTTCTTTCGGAAACCTATAGTTAATTCATAGCTCTATAGAAACAGCCAGACTGAAATCTACACGCCCCGTTTATCGATTGGTCGAAATATACATCTGCTGAAACTGATAAGAAACTGACAGGACAGATATAGACACGTCCTGTTTATCGATTGGTCCATACCTACAGCGACCTAGAAAAAATCACGGACTGCACGAAATAATCATGACGATGTCAGACTCAAAGTCTCACAGGAGACGATTTGGCTGTTTCTTTTAGCTAACGGTCAATGTACTTACGTACATTGACAGTAATTTATTGAATTTTACTTACTTTTCGTAATCAATTTATCAATTAGCTAAAAGAAAGATGTTAATATAAACAATAAAATGTTTTCTTTGATGATTCATTCGGGTTATGAAGGTAGCGATCAATGCAGAAAAAAATTACATAACCCGCTAACACGGGTTATGTATTTTTTCTGCAATGTCGCTACCTTCATATCCCGAATGAATCACCGAAGAAAGTATTTTATTGTTTAAATAAATGGTATTGATTGTAATCAAACGCATTCTTTGCATTCTTATGATATGCTGATTTTAATTGTTTTTTTATTTTAATCAACTGTTGATGTTTTTTGTTTTCAAACATAATCAAATTTTTTTGTCGGAAGAAAAGTCATACATGTATTTGTAAACTCCCGCACTGCTTACTCATCTTTGAATACCCGGAAGTAAAGCATACCTGCTGTAAGGGGCAAATAACTCTTTCAGTAACGATAACTCTAGTTTATGGGAAGACTGACACGTCACCAGCGTCACCGAACTTTGTAATCTTCTTCCGTTATCAACTCTGTTTCATATTTGTCCTGTGTAGTTATCTTTTTCATATGATGCCATCCATTGCATGATTCTGATTTGTTGTTTTTCAGGTACATCTTTTTACTGCTTACTTGGCAAAATTGTAAACAAAGATACATGATACGTTTAAGAAG
Organism: Magallana gigas; assembly: GCF_963853765.1. Classification (NCBI taxonomy): domain Eukaryota; kingdom Metazoa; phylum Mollusca; class Bivalvia; order Ostreida; family Ostreidae; genus Magallana; species Magallana gigas. The sequence continues at coordinate 28,855,661 of NC_088858.1, read as the reverse complement.
GATCTATCCATTTACCGCAAAATGATATCACATTAATTATCATCATTTTTAGCTCAGCGAGACGAAGAAAAAGAGCTCCATATAGAGATATGTTTAATTTCAAAGCTAAAATACATGTATATGGAATTTTTAATGACAAAATAAAAGTTTCAAAAATCATTTCTGAAAATTTAAGATAGATCTGATGGTTTGCTTGTTCAAGTTACTAGTAATATATTACACTTACAACTTAAATCATGTTACATGGTTACAGGTTCTATCTTCACCAGATTTGAATAGTTTGTGTATCTTATAATAATCCACTTGGCAGTCTTGAATGCTGAATTAGATCCAAATGTTTCTGATGCTGGAGGAGCTTAAGTTTTTGGAGCAGTATCCAGATACGGAGTTTTATCTTGATTTTCCAGATAATAAGGCAGGTTTGTGACAACGCACCTTTGAAAAATTTGCGCATTTTGATCTTCATAATATAAATCATTTTCGTTTCTAGCAAATTCCAATGTTTTGAATCAAATAAGCGATCATTTTAATGAGGAAACTTAAGTCACAGGGTAAAAAATGAAAGAAAGGAGGGACAGTTACTAGGCCGTTTATGTCCTATTTGGATAATAAAAATCTCAAGAGTTGTCCTTAATGTGTAAACTGTTGAACTACGTGAGCTGATGAGAAAATTTTTTAATCAATAAAAGTGTTTATCAAGTTAGCTGAGAATCCCAATGGGTTTTCTTTTTAATATTCTCATTTGAGCTTAATTGTATATAAAATTATCAAGTATTAGAGGGTAATTGAAAACGACCTAGAGGCAAGTAAAGAGACAATATAACAAACAAAATATAAAAAAGAATATATTATGATAAATTAATCCCTCAGAAAGCGAGAAAAGTGAGAAATTATATTAAAAAGTCCAAAACTTATACACTTTATTGCAGGTATTTTTGCTTGAACTCTGGGACGGAACATTAGTCCATTGTCTTTCAACCAACCAGGAGAGAGCTACGGTTTTGTTGCAAACGTGTGTTGAATTTATTAAGTTAGAGTCGTATAAACTTAAGGAGGTGTGGTGGTCAACGAATTAACCATCAGGTATCTAGATACAATTATTTTAGCAATAAACTATAGTTTAGTAAAGAAAAATTCCATATGATATATATTTTTTAGCTTCGAAATTTGAATGTTCACCATTATCTTTGTGCCGAGCTCTTCTTATATAGGAAATCAATATAGTTTTAAAATGGTTGCAACCATCCTGTCCTCTTAAACAAATGACATTTGTATTCTGTTGCTGTTCAATCTTTATGAAGTATACCCTTTATACATTTAACACATGAGGGTTGGAGGGATTTTTTTCGAGGGCATCGTTCAAAGAAATGAGACGTTTCTGCTGAAAAAAGTCAAGAACATTTGTGCAGTGGATGGTTAATCATACCGAACAACCGAACAACATACCATAATTTGTCGGCAATCGGTTTTTTGAACGCAGTTCGCAATTAAAAATTTAGAATTCATATTTGGGGCCCGAAATTTTCAGGGGCATTTACTGGTGGTATACCACTGCCACCGTGAAAATTTGGTGAAGTGGTCATCTCTACTTGTTGAGATTCGGGCTTATTTGCAATTGAAAAGTCAACTGCGTTCTATTAAAAATTTAGAATTCATGTTTGGGGCCTGAAATTTTCAGGGTCACCTACTGGTGGTATACCATTACCACCCTGAAAATATGGTGAAGTGGCCATCTCTACTTTTTGAGATTCGGGCTTATTTGCAATTGAAAAGTCAACTGCGTTCTAGAACGCAGTTCGCAATTCAAAATTTAGAATTCATATTTGGGGCCTGAAATTTTCAGGGTCATCTACTGGTGGTATACCATTACCACCGTGAACATTTGGTGAAGTGGTCATCTCTACTTGTTGAGATTCGGGTGTATTTGCAATTGAAAAGTGATCTGCGTTCTAGAACGCAGTTCTTAGTTTTTCAACTCTTACAAAGCAAAAAGCATTTTATAATGATAATATGAAATATCGTGTAAATAAAAACACACAAACACAGTATTTAAACAAGAATTCAACGGTTCAAGAGTAGTGTTCATGAGAGTTAAAAGACGACATTCGATATATTGGTCTACAATTAAACGATTGATACATGTACTTGCATGTAATTCGTATTTCTTATTATAACATGCTCCTACGACATTTTTTATGAAAGTCAATAAAATTTGTTTTAATTAGTCTTGAATCGTGATAATAGTCTAACAATAGAATCACGTGACCAATTGCAAATCTTAAGAGTTAATAATATTCTAAACGTTATTGTTCTTCTACAAAATATATGAAAAGCGACCTTCGAACATTAATTTTTGGACGTCATTGTTGGACTTAGGTACTATCATATCGATGGATGCTAGATACACATAAAAAATGCAATTTGATTTTCATCACATCGACAACAACATATGTACAGTAAAGATAATTTATTTTGTTTGGAGTAGAAACCTCTTAAATTTTCTAAAACCGGTAAATACAGTGCAGATTGATGCACACTGATGTGTGTGTATCTTGAGATTCTTATAAAGTGCTATTCGAATTCATTTCTCTTTATTTGGATTTTAAGGCTTTGAGCGCTTTTGCTTCGATTTTATTTTGCAATCGACAGGTACCAGACAGCTAAGTGTCACAATGACTGAAATTGGAAGCAAATACGGGCACTACATAACACGCTAGTCTGTTGGGATTGGCGCTTACAAGTAGCTCTCTAGTTATAAAAAACAAAGGTGCAATCTTTAGACCGTATCAAGGTATAAAGACAGATGATTGTTCATTGAAAATGAGACTTATAGTAGTCACTAATCAATTATTAACTCTGTTACACAACAAACAAATGTCAAAGGGCATTCTCTTGAGGCGCCCAGAATCCTAACACTATTCTCTTAGAAAATACCACGGTATCTAACAAGTTTCGGTATTATGCTGTATTATTGGTATTCACAAGAGAGGGTGGGGGAGGGAGGCGAAGCATAATTACATATTTCCATTTCCTATGTATACAAACCTGCAACCGCCCTTTGCATCAATCGAATATTAGAACCCAATATTCCAAAGCTAAAACATTCAGCCAATGCCCTGATACAGCCTCGTTCTTTTATCTGACGTTTTTAAAATCATTTGACCTTATATATATGATTGCATTGTTTACGTCATGGCGACCATAGGTTCAACTTTAGAAATGCACTTAAAATTGAGAAATTGACTCGTTTGTTTGAATGATAAAATTGAAAATATTTTGATTATTAAGGCAAAACTATGATGAAGGATAAACAAAACATATATGATAGCTGTATTGAAATATTAGTGATATTTGGGGTTTAAATTTTCGTGATCAACCAAGTGCATATCCCGGTGAACTTTTAAACTTGCTCTTTATTTCTTAAATAAGGAAATGAACTTTTTTACTATTCTATAGGTTCATATGATATAAAAATATGCAGATGTAAATATTTTGATTTGATAATCCTCTATCAAAATCATAAAATAAAACACGTATCTAAAATCACGACAATTCGCTTAAAATCAAAAACGTAATAAGTACCAGGCGGATTAAAACGTTTTGTTTCACGTGCTTCGTATATTGGGACGGGGCAAGATATACACATGTATGATATGTAATTAAAACTGTTTTGCCATTCAAAGAAAGCCTTATAACAACAAATTATTCTTGTGATACATTATATAGATTTTTAAACTCCATTTGCATGCAAATTGATAAGAAATTTATTTGGAGTTAATTAAGTAAATTAATGCCCGAAACTGCGTCGAAATTTGCGTACAACCCAATATCAATGGCAAGATACATGAAACCACAATCATGCTACCTCGATGAACACTTCCGCAATCGTAAAGCAAGCCTAAAGACTGCTAACAATCCTCACGCGACGCCTCTTCAATAAAAAAAAAACAAGCTACATAAAAAAGCTTACCCGACTTATTCGCACTGTTGGAATAAAATTAGAGTCAATTAACAGATCTAGAACAGCTTAGTAAAAACACATGATATAACCACGCACTAAACTAGTGTATGAGTTTCGTGAACTAACCGTACACCGAGTTTTTAATCTCTTGGTTTATGTGACAGATTTGATGAAAAGAAAAAACTATAAGGTCTTCCGTTGGAAACGGAAGACCTTAATTAAAAATACAGTATTTTACATGGAAGCGAATAAAAACAGTCAATCGTCAACCTTATGATCATTCACATGATTCAGGCACGTGCATGTAGCATCGTATTTATAAGTTGGGGGGGGGGGGGGGCAGACTCATCCAAACAATCTTTACACGCAAAAAAGTGGATGGGAGGATGTGTTATTACAACGCACTTTGAAAAATTACGCACTTTGCATTAATTTTGAGTTCATGTCAACGCACTTTGAAAAAAAAAATTAAAAGTCTTTTGATATCGTCGATATCAACGTACTTTGAAAAAAAATTATAAATTTTTTAGGGTTTGGTCGAAAAATTGATACTTTTATATAGTGCAATATATAATTGGATTAACCTTGTTTAGCTCGATTGGATATATATTTTAAAAAGAACCTAGTGAATTCCCAGCTAAACCGTTTCTCGATTAGATTTTTTTTTATTTCCCCATAAGCTTATGTATATTGACAATTTACCCATAAAAACAACTCAGGAGATTTAAATTATCTTAATGTGACATAAACTGTATCGCTAAGCAACTGCCTTTTCTTATTTTTCTGGCACATTTGGCTATGTCAGAAACGAAAATGATTTATATACATTAATAATGGAGATCAATGTATAACGTATTTCAACTGGCTACAATTGCATGTGTTTATAAACAAACATGGTGTATAAAAAATATACGGTAGATATGTTTTCAAAAAAAACAACAACAATATGATCTTTTAAAACATCGGTGCGAGAGAAAAAAAACACACCCCAATGCTTATTTTGCAGTTCATAATAAATTGATGTTTGTCAATGTAACTTTTTCTATATAATGAAGTGATTTACTTGATTAGAATTTGAATAGAGGGTTTATGTTTAAACAATTACAGATACTTTTTCACTTCTTGCTCCTAATTGCTGAATATCATATATTTTGGAAGGTAAGATGAGGGGTAGGGGACTTTCTTCCTGTATTCAGTTAAATGACCTGTATCTTTAGATAATCCCAACCCCACCCCCGTTCTCAAAAAACGGCAAACTAGATAAACTAGTGTTAACAAATCATTATACTATCAACAAATTAGAAATTAAGTCCAAGAATCTGTAATAAAAAGTGTTGATGTACCTTCGTAACGCACTTTGAAAAATTTGTCCAAGTGCGTAATTATTCAAATTGCGTTGCCACAGTGCGTAGGTACCTTAAAATTCAATGTTAATTACGTTAAGATCATTCCCACTTTGTATATGCTCCCAAAAATGTGTGGGGGTGAGTGGGTGGGGACTCCATCTTAATTCAGTTTTCTTCATGTGAATATAAGAAAAGTGTTATGTGTAAATGTTTTGCGTGAAAGTGAAACGAAAAAATGACATCGGTCATAACTGATAGACTGAATTTACAATTGTGGTAATTGTGATGTTAATTGACATTTGTGTGTTGATAAAACATCGTCCAAATGTGTTTGAACAAACCCATCTGATGTAGTACAGTTTGCAAACATCAAACACTACCGGTGTTATATAGTGCCTTTTCCCCCTAGCCATCTTTCCCCCCGGAAAAATGGCTATGTAGCAGCTCTTCCCCCCGGAAAAATGGCTATATAGCAGTTTTTCCCCCACGGAAAGCTGACTATATAGTGGGCTTTCCCCCTTTTTATAGCCAGATTACCCCCACGGAAAACCTACTATATAGTGGATTTTCCCCCATTTTTACGTTCCGGCCACGTTTATTGCGGACCATTCGTGACAATAATTTGCAATTATAACTGATATGATGTTAATTTCTCACAAAAAAGGATAATTATGGCATTTATTAATACATAGAATAAAATACATGGTTTTTCAACCCCAAATATGAACTAAGCATGCGCCTTCATAACATGCATGTGTCATCATCGTTTATTTCACCTGTTCTCACCCCTTTTTGGAACACCTTTTACATGGATTTCGCAATACATCGAATCTTTTTCATCTAATCGATGCTTATCTACAGTTTTGACTTCGACGTTATGAACACGTGAGAACACATTTGAGTAAAAATACGCCGGTTTGGAAATTTAATTTTCCAATGTATTACCATCAATTCATAAGCTTCTCCCAAGGAACTAACTGACCAATCTTGACTTAATTTTGTAGAGGAAGGGAATAAAAAGTGGAAATGTATTACTCCCTTCGTCCAAAAGGCTATCAATTTTAAATTAATACCATTAGAATTTACGATCTTAAAAACAATTATATATTTCTTCTTCTAAATATCAAACGGGAGACAGGATGCAATGATATGATGAGAAACTGATATGTTTTAGTTTTACTTTGATTGATGGGGTTCTAAATCATGGTTAAGGGGTATATTAGTTATGTATTAAAAGCATGTGTAAAGTTAGTGTTAACCATTTCGTTTTAAAGTCACGCATATTCATATTGTTAAGCACATTTCTACGAAACGCGAGATATTATGATGTAAACATTTTAAAAAACAATGAAATGTCTTCACAACCAGAACAATGTCGGTATCTTTGCTGGTTACTTTGGAAAATGTGAAATGGAGCCTGAACTAACTTTATGTTTATATTGTCAGTCACTATTTGCTGATTTTCGCAACGTGATTTATAAATATACAAGTTTGAAAACGATGCCATATAAATCAAGATATACGATTCAATTACCTAGAAAATTTATACTATTTGTTTCATATTTTTACAATGAAGATTTACTTGTGTACCATATTATTTCTTCAAACAATTAAACAAGGGTAATTAAAAAAACAAAACAAACCCCCCCCCCCCCCCCGAAAAAAACCCCAACACATATATTGTGATGAGCTGACTTTTTTTAAAATATAAGCTTGTTCTTCTAATCAACTAACAAGTAAAAAAGTCGTATATGCGCTTAGATTGGTTATAATAATTTATTTTTGATTTTCGGTTTCTCCTTTTATGAATAAAAGTTCATTGATTTATTTATCTAATTATTTATTATATCATTAGTCATCTCATGAATTGATGAAATGTTTTGAAGAATAAATAAATGAATTTTACCCGCGTACCTTTTTAAAAGGAAATTGTTCGTAAATTTAAAAAAAAGCAGCAGAATTAAACATAATTTTAAATCATTTTGATAAAGAAATATATAAGTGAATGTGTATTTTTAAATGATGATTTTACTTTTAAATGACCGTACAAATATGTTCATGTGGTCATCTTTAGTTTTTGAGATATGGGCCCCTAAAAATATATATTCTTTATAATTGGATTTCAAACATCGGGCTCGAAAACAACTAAGGCTCCTACCTTGCATGGGGGCTTAAATTTTCGGTGTCATCTTCTTGTGGTATACCACTGTCACTGTGAAAATATGGTTAATTGGTCATCTCTAGAATTTGAGATTCGGGTCCCTACTTATAGAACACTATTCAATCATTATAATGGGGTTTTAAACATCGGGCCCTGAAACATCAAGGGCCCCTACCCTGAGGGCTGAAATTTTCAGAGTCATCTTCAAGTGGTAAACTATATACACTATAAAAATATGGTGATATGGTCATCTCTAGTTTATGAGACATTGGACCCTAAAGAATATGCACTATTATTATTATAATAGGATTTTAAAAATCGGGCTCTGAAACATCAGAAACAAAATTTCTCTGAAACAGAGGTTTAGCCTGGATGCAATTTTCACAAATAGACAAACAGTCGGTTAAATTTATCAAGAAATTCTTAAAACATTCTCGTTTAATACAATTTCAGAACATAAAATTATGCATATAAGTGTATAACTTGTAAAACTTTTTTCAATAAATTACCTAAATTAAGTTCTATGTGTAATTCCATTACACACATGTTCAACTTTCAGCATTGTCTATAAAAATATTTATAATAAATCGGCAAAACGAAACTTAACCTGTACAGATGGATGCAGATATACATGTATGCAACCTGGGAGTGTAGAAACATTGATTTTAATCCTTACTGGATTTCCATAAATATTTTTTATAAAATCTGAACCAAAAACGTGAGGGAGAAACCCTACTATTGGGGAAAAGCTACTATATAGTAGCTTTTCCCCCCGGGGGGAAAGGCTACTATATAGTAGGTTTTCCGGGGGGAAAAGCTACTATGGGGGAAAAACTGCTATACAACACCGGCCGTCTTACAGTCGGCTAGAGATTTTACCAGCAATTTCAATTGACTATTTGTATGCGTTACCCTCTTTAATGATTAGGTGTGCACTGATGATGACACTCGCTGATGTTTGGCAGAATGGTAGAAAAACGGCTTCAAATGTCTGACAGTGTGATGGCCCAGAGTAAAGACCGAAGGGGTGATTCCTATTGTAGTATCTCTCTTGAATCCCAAGAAAGTTGCCATGAAAATTCCATAGGTTATAAAGCACGTGCGAAGGTTGATATATGATTTTTTTTTTAATTTCATTGATAATTTTTTATGTGCCATCACATTTTGTTCAAATTTTGGAATCAAAAACTTCAAAATTTGAAGTGCTGATTTTAGCAATATTTTGATAAAATTATGATATTACTATCTAAAAAAGCCAATGTTGTAAATAATTTTTAAATTTGTTTCCATTCTTAAAATTAATGAATTTAATTTGCAAATAAATTCCATCAAATAAAATAACTATTGCAGAAAATTAGAATTGTTAATAAAAATTCATAATGCCACAATTCTCTCTTAAATCAATTTTAATCTTGTATTTAAAAGAGTGCCATTCACTGTTGTACATGTTTATACCATAAATATGTGTACATTGGAAATTAATTCTCAAATTTCTAATAGGTCGCATAAGGCACATATAACCTTCCTTCTCAAATCAGATCAAACTCGGCGTTGTCATTTTTTTAATATTATTATTGAATATAGATCTAATAATTCCCAATACCTGCCACAAATAACGACTTTCGCGCAGAGAGAGAAAAATACCCACGAGACTATTCAGAATGGTAACTACTCGTCAATTATTTGAAAATTGGATGCAAATAATTTTGCTTCGAAAAATAACGCTTTGCCCGTTGAGCATTATCTAAGCTATTGAATTTTTACGGACTTTATTTTCCCGCGTTGACTGGCGGTCGCCTGCGTCTCTTCAGTCCAGATCTACAGAAGGCGGTATATCTATTATTCATAATCTTTGTGTAGGCGAGAGCGGCAACATTTCTGTTCACTCTCAGAGATGTCGCTGTCGATCCTAGGCGTTATATAGCATGCGCAGTGACAATCTTCACCAGGCATTCGGAACTTTTCAAACGCGATTCAATTTGTACATTTTCGAAACTGAACTTAAATTTCAGTAAAAGAGAGGGAAACACAGCCAACAGAGCATATCGAAAAAGCAAAAAAAAAAAAAAAAACTTATCAGGAGGAATATTTTATTATTTTCAAAAAGGTATGGTGAATACATTTTGGAATGATATTGATTAAATGTTTTGTTATATAAAGTGATTTTGGAATGACCTATGAAAGGACAAAAGGAATTTCAGATAGTAAGTATTTTGATGTTGTGCTAATCAGTGTTTGTTACTTTTGGTTCCCATTCATATTCTGGTCGCATGAAATTTACTGGTATATATTTGGTTCATTATGAACCACATGAACAGAATGTGATAATCTTTCAAATACAATAAATATCATTTGTTCTATTTCGACCATATTAAATATACGTTACAGTTATTTACAGTTAATAATTCAATTCGAGATGATTGTCTTTAATACATCTAGTCTTTCGGCGCCGATTGATCTTTTGTTCAACAGTTCATGGATCAATTTAATAATTCTCACGCTGTTAGCATTTACTTTTTGTAGAAAAGGAGTTCAAAGTATGTTGCTTTTATATATTCCATCGAGAATATCACAATGAAAACAGTGAAATGATATGAGCCTTTCCCCATGAGAGCAAATCGCAAAGACAACCATTAAAACCATTTTCTTTGTACATTTCCATCAAAACTCTATATTCTTTCTAAAAGAGTGGATTGAAAGGCGGCAATGGCCCCAGAGCTCCTCAGGTGGAGCATACAGCCACTAGAAGGGATTAGCGAGAGAAGCTCGCTAACCACCTTTCAGCTTTTCGCGTTTCTGTTGTTACTTTGATAAAGGCTTTACATCTAGAACCATCTCGATTTTCTACAAAGATGATTTACGTTAAATAGTAGAATCAGGGAAGCCCTGTTATCGGGGATATTGTACATTATAATTAATAAGATGTCTTGGTTAGCTTCTGGATATAGATTCAGACTAAGTTAATAATGACTACGATCGTCGTGATATGGAGAAAAGAGAGGAAAATGCCATTTTAGAGCTCATGTTGAAGAATGTGGCGTTTGTATTAAAACTTTATATATGTATACAGATTCACAGTTTGACCATTGAAAACCTCAGAGAAAACATGATTTTATACGACATGCAGAAAATATAATTTTTTTCAATGCAGTTTGGCCTTAAGATATAAATTGTTCGTTGTAATCCACTTAGAGATATCTTTGCAGTTTATAAAAACAAGAAATGAAAATAATCAACGAATTCTTTGGTTTCTTTTAATCTTGATACCCTTTACGCTTGGTGGTGCAGAAGTTTAGTACGCAGCTCTCAGAACTCTGACTTATGTCGAGGCATTTGGAGATTCCAGCGTTTATTCTATTGGGAGGACGCATTATCAAATAAGCAAGGACAGATGGATGACGTATGTGATATGTTATTACATTTTGGTTTACTTGATGCTGTCTGTCATTCGTCATTAATTTATAATTACGTGAAATCCCATCATCCATCGTACAAAAAATCTTATGATACAGACGACCAATGCCATTCCCAGGACTATTAATGGACTTGTTCTGGTATGTGAATAATATTGCCACAACCGGCAACTGATGTGCTCACGTAAAGCATTCACACTGGACAAGATAACAGATCTAAATAAATACAATCAGGAAACCAATACATCCTGTCCGCCGATGTCCGTGAACACACCCGTTTGTTTTAAATCAGGGAGTTGATGATAAAAAAAAATAGCAATTTATTGAAACCTCCCAATGTTGCGACGTAATCTTACTTTTAAATGAAGAATTTGACTTGCAGATGGGGATTCAATTTTCTTTTTTCCGTGCAATCTTTATAATTGTCAATGCAACATACCCTCAGTTACGGAAATAATATTGCCCTCAGAGTGAATGAATCACAAAAGTTATTGTTTGAACTCAGAAGTTTTAAACAATATGCATGTAGGACTATGTTCCTATAAAAAAAACTCTGTCCCGAGTTTTTGCTTCCACCACTTTTTGCTTGATATTTCAATAATAGTAAATACCTTTGTGCTCAAACTACGTTCATCCACTAATATGAAAAATGTCCAGATTATCTGCTTCAGGTTTCAATACACATCCCAAAATTGAAAGTCTACGGAGATTTTGCATTGCATCAGCCATTAATAAGCCCGGATGCTAACGTTAAAAAATTGCGCGAGGTATCCCGAGTATTTCCAAATTGAGAAAAGATGTAAACAGTTCCCATTATAAATCTCCGTAAGAAAATTGTTTTCGTTCCTATGAAATTTTATGAGTGAAAAGGGATAATTGTTCAATGAAAATATCTTGGATATGTTCCCTTTCATCGATTTCAATTGTTTTTCTTTCACAGGTATGTGTATTTTTATTAAAAATCATCAAAAATTGATGGAAGCAATAACTTGGGACAGACTATTTTTTTATAAATTATTTTTCAAATGAAATGTTTTTACAAGATTTAAAGGGCAGCTTCAATTTAGTCACATTGCATTTATCAATAATTCATATGTTTGAAAGTGTTCAATCTTTAAATGGATTAGCCATTTATATATTGCCTGTAAAAAGCAGTGAAAACCCCCAATAGAACTCACGACAACAATGTCTGGCTATAAAACAAGCAAAAGAGAAATGTTCACTTTTGTTTTAAAAAGACTGTAGAGAAAATATTAGATAAAAATTGATTTCCATTTTATGATTGGAAGTGTAGTGACAAGGCATGAACATGGACGGGTTTATTCGGTGTCATGTTTCAGATACAAGGTTAGGTTATGTCCAGGAGTCTATAGTAGCATCACTCTGGTAGTCAGTGCGTGAAGGATGATCCAACATTTATTCAATCATGCAGTATCTATTATTCAGTCGAATATTTCATGCATTCTCTTTCCTTCCATCTTACTGTAGATATAATAGGCTTGTCTCCATGATTGCATATTCTCTGTACCATGGTAATTAAGATTCATGCTCACTGTCATTCAGGCAATCGTAATTTCAATTCGTTTTAATCTACTTTGCTCAGTAGTTTCTGGAGCTTTCACCGAATTAATGTTTATTTTTCCCTCGGAAAACATTATTCATCAACACAGTTATGGCAACTTTGGGATGCCATGTGATAATTGTACTTTTACACCGAATACGACCAGAGAAACTTCACTTATTGTACATGCTATTTTATATAAGCTACTACTCAGTCGGAATTCAAATTATGATGTATTTTTTCTTGATTTGATACTCAGACGTCAGTCAACGTAGTATGAAAAGAAGTCCCTAGGTTAGCTAAGATTTAAAAAATGTGGAATCATTAAATTTCGTGGGGCCAATTTCCGTACATTGTCAACTTCTCATAAACTAGTATTGGTTCATGGGGACGAAATTTCGTGGATTTACTAGGACGAAGAACGGTGTTTTTTAATTTATTGGGGACTCCGAGTCGTTATTATGGTAGATAAGTTCTGTGGTACATTGTATCCTAATATTAACCCCATGAGCAATTAGTGCGATTCACGGAGTAACAAATACAATAGTGTCACCATTGAAAATAAGTAATACATGTACAATGGAAGGGGGATAGCATCAATACAATTCGTGGTAGACTGTCAAAAGTCAAAGATGGAACAAACAATTGTCTTGGAATCTGCGATTAGTCACAGAAATTCCATATAGTATAACAGCCCCCGATTTGGCAACAATGTCCACTAATTGATACGTAATGAACTGAAGTGCTGTCAGATCTATTATACAATCACTAGGATTTGTTGATTCAATAATGTGCTGGTCGTTTCGAAGCAGACTGTAGAACGATTCTCTTGGGCCATACCAATGTTGATGCCATTTCGGACAAGAAATCTCTAAGCGAGCGATGGCCCGAGTAATTGAATCGGTATCACTATATCGTTCCGTTTCTATTACCATCGATCTGTTTTGCGCATGTGTTAGATATCCATAATGCTTTAATATATCACATGATATAAGCCCTATGTAGGTGTAATTACACACTCATAAATGACGTCCTAATATTTTATTGTTTTACAATACTAGTTAGCAATCAATACGATCGGTTAAATGAGTGGTTTAAGAAACATCACAGTTTGGGAGGAGCACTGCAGGAAAAACAGCAACAAGGCTCTTGTAGAACTTCTAGGGACTGACAGCATGATTTAATTGATATGAATTGCGTTTGTATTTACAAAATTCAAGATGTATCTGGAAATAAACGCATATTTTCCCCCAGCAGTTTAGAATCGATACACATTACCTAAAACCGACGTTTTTTGTGCAAATAAATTAGAAACATTGTAACGAAGTCTCCCCCTGTCAATACAGTGCGAGATTAGATAAATATTTCATTCCAGTTTCGCTTTTCTCCCTTCATGGATGTTGACATTTTGCGTTAATATTGAGGGACCGTATTCTGAAACGTCTTCTCCTCTGCTTTTTATTTGTTCAACCAAGAAAGCAAATACCAATCCGAAGAAATTTGTTGTATTTTGTATTCAGTTATATAGAGGTTTGGAACCCAATACGCATACTGTTAAGGAGGAACCTTTACTTTACAAAATAAACCAATACCGTATTACCAAGTCAACGAGAAAATGAGATTATATTCATTTAAATGACAAAACAATAAAAACAAAAATAAATGAAATATTGAAATTTTTAAAAGAAATCTTTTTTTAAAGTTGTAGTTCTGGTATTTTGACTAACAAGTGATTTTTTTTTTTGGCCATTATTTTTAAATTGCACCTTTCGAGCGATTTTATGCTGAGTGCGCTTTGATATGAAGTTACGATCTGCGTGTGTCGCAAACTTGTGGAGCATATAACAGCAGTATCAGGTGTTCAATTGTGGTAAATAGTGCAGTAAATATCTGTTAAGTACGGAACATCGGTGAATGTAACCCGATGCGATAAGAGCTGAATTGCTTCGTTTGCCTTTTCATTTCACAGCGATTACTGTAATAGGGTACTAAGTTGTCACCAATATTCAGTGTATCATGTCTTACACATAGTCTCTGAAGCAGCATATGTATTTCACCTGGAATACTTTATGAAAATTATTCCCACGCCTACAAAAAAAACCGTTTGATAGAGCTAGGCCACTCGTTTGAATTTACGTTATCGTGTTATATACGTCATTAAATCAAGCTTATTTTAGGCGTAGATCAGGGACATTTATCAAACAATACTGGTTTACGAAGATGATACAGAATTTCAATCATTTTCATTAATTTTGTGTTCAATATAGCTCTTGGCTAAATCAATGGATTTATAACAATACAAATCAGTTGAAACAGGGAATCAGGCGATTCGCCGCTTATCATTCCTCTATGTTCGACCATATACACCCAGGGCAACAATGCAATAATCATGAATATGTAATGATGGTTGTATGGATCTCTATCATTTTATAATTGCTGCTAGGCTCCTTTACCAGGGGCCTATCACACCTGAACAATGCCTTCGATTGATCCCATATATTCACAATCCGAAATTCATCCTGTCCTGCATAATAAACTGATGCACAGCAAAATAAAGTGTAGCAGTTTACAATTTAGCAGAGTGTTCATTAGCATGATATTAATATAAAGAAATGAAATTAAATAATGATCTTCCTCTAGAATATTTTTATATGAAGAAAGTTTGCATTAATTACAGGGATGCTTGAATTCAATTGTACCTGTGTCATGTTAATTTCTTTTATCTGTGAATTATTATTCTAGGTTTCTTTGCATACTTTGAAAGGTAAATTTTTATTAAATTCAAGAATTCTTTTATAGACTTAAACTTGTCGCAAACAATTTTGTATTATTGTGACAATATTTACATGGTAGGAAATGTGTCTCCGTCATAACGCTTGCTTGTGACTATAAAATATCGCACTCTAGGAATGAATAGGAATGAATTCTACTGCTTCAAAGTTTATAGAAGTAGGACATTTAATGATTTATAATTCAATGTCAAGTTATCAAGAACAGAAATTAAGACGAATTGTCATCTTAAAGGCAGTAAATTGTACGAAATCATCATTTGGATTAATACTGTTTTCTTGGCGCAAGCCATTATGACGTTAGCAAAAAAGGTGTATACAACTTTAACTTTTTTTAAAAAGCGGTAAGCATAGCTCAGTGCTTTATTGTCGTTAGACTTCTACTTCCGGTGCATCAAATAACTGCCCCCTATGAGCAGAGGAATCAGTTTAGGGGTTTACGCATATTATTGCACGGGCTGTTGTGATTCTAATGTACGGTCTATTGTGAATCTAATGTGGGGGCTTAATTTAAGAAGTATTTTATTCAAGTATATAGATACATTGAAATGGATTGAACAGCAGGCATAATGCCTATTTATGTTCTCTCCTGTAGTGGGGGGGGGAGGGGGGGGGGGCTTGCATACATCGTTGCAGGAGCAGTGATGACGAAACATAGTTAATTTCATTTGGAAACAAGCTAGGTTAGCGCTTTTCAGAACTATCAGTACTTTGATTCATTTATTGTACTTTCATGTTAAATACTGAAATTTAAGTGGTTTAGACGCAGTTTACAGTCCGTTCTATTACCCTCAGTGCTGACAACACACATTGCAACGGATACTAGTAACACAATGAATGCAATGATCGCTGTATACTAGTACCTTTATAACTCGCTTGAATCATCAAAGAAAGCATTCAATTGTTTATATTTACATCTTTCTTTTAACTAATCAATAAATTGATTATAAAAATTAAGTAAAATTGACAAAATGACTGTTAATGTACATACATTGTAAGTGCGTAGGCTAAAAGAAACAGCCAAATCGTCTCATGTGAAACTTTGAGTCTGACACCATCATGATAATACCGAGAAATCGGAAGAGTACTGTCTTTTGTTTTATAAATTTTTAAACATCATAGGTACTTGAAGATTACCAATTTGTTTTTATTTTTCCATAATCAATCTTCGCTAATTCCTTTAAAAAATCCGGAAATCATCTGGATTTTTTTTGGATTTTCCAATCTTGCGCATGTGCATTACATTCAGGCTAAATCACGGGAGGCTCTTTAGTTTATGTTTCCACAATATCACATTTGCATGGATTATCTCAGAAACGATAATATAAATACGTGTAAATTTTCTTTGAAAATTTGATATATATTCTGTTCATCAAAAGAAATACGGGAGATAACTCTGACTCAGTGCATTTAATATGAAAAATCCCGATAGTTCCGAATGTCAATTTGTATGTAAATTTGAAGCGAGTAAACATGGTAAAAAACGTTGGTTGAAAAGTGTTGAATTCTTCATTAATATGAATTAAATTTATAGATAAAAAGTATTTACAGTCTCAAAACGGTTTGTTATGAATAATTTGACTGTTATTTTCAATGTAGCTTTACTAATTTTCTCCAAAATTGTTTCGGAGCGATTCTGCAATTTTTTGCTACATTACGGATATATGGGAGCCATATCATATGCAATGTCAACCCGTGCACGCACGAGTCAACGTCTAGTATTCAAGAAAGTTTTCAAGCAAACTTACTTTTCTTTATTGAAAACAGACGACTGAATAAAAAAAATCTCGGATTGTCGCGTGGTGTAAACCCGAACTCTCGGTTTAGCCGATAACTGGTACAGTACCAGTATAACTGGTCACGTGATCAAATCCTGTGAAGCCCGAATGGCTTCTAAGAAGATTTGATCACGTACTAACCAAGTTCATATCCCGGTGAACTGTTTAACATTGCCGTTTATTACTTATATTCATGTTTGAAAAAGACAAATTGTTCCGAATTGATAAAATTACCGAGATTTTATGTTCTCCCGACAAGCGATTAGCGCGTGCTATGATCATTGTGACGTCATGAAAATGTTATTAAAAACGTTTTTGCTATTCTATTATTACTTATTATGTTAGTTACTGACTTTCCCGAGGACTATCAAGCGACATATTCATTGATAAATAGCGGTGATCTACGCAAAGCCATGTACAAGATACCTTACATCTCGTCCAATTAAACTCATTTAACCAAAATTATCAATATCACCTTTCAAATACGCTTTAAAAATCTTCGCTTCACCCATATTACTTACAATGTTTTGTTGCTATTCAATTTTAAACCGCTGCAGAGATTTGAGCAAATTTAGACGCTGCCATTTTGTTCTGCTCCAGACACAACAATGTGACATCAATATTCAAAGGGCAACTACTCTAATTTAAAAATAATTCCAAAGGGCCACTACTCTAAATATTTTAAGGACTTACTGAACTCGACTTCTGTGTTAAATAATATGAATAATCGAGATGAGTAGGTGAGGCGGCGGCCAATGACGGCCATATTGCCTAATATTAATCCTCAACGAACCTACATAGAGATATATGAGGCAATCACGTGCCATGTTTAATCCAATGAAAATGTGACATTTCATTCCGAGGGAAAACAAAGGTTCACATAGGGACAGATATTTGCAAATGTAAATATTATAGGTTCATATAAGGAAGCATATTTGCAAATATAAATATTTTAAAATGAAGACATTCGGTACAATAAAATAAATAGTGCTTCAAAAATAATAAATAAGATAAAATAAATAGTGCCTCAAAAACCAATCGTCAACATCCACTTCGCGTCGGTTGACAATGGTTTTCTCGGGGGTGTCAATTTAAACTGTTACCCTCCCAAAAGACACTGTTCATATAATGCCCAATGAAAAATGCGTTACGAACAAAGTTTGATGAGTGGGCTATCCATTAAATCGTCAACGTTGGAATTGCCGGTGTTGCTTTTGTCTCCAATAACTGGAGCACGCGCTGTCGGTGTAAAAAAGAATTTTGACCCGGGTTGAAATTGACCCAGGGGTATTTTTTCAACGTTGAGTATTAAGACCAAATGTGTTGAAAATTGACACATGTCGAGGAATTTTGATCATGAATCCTGTTCAAATTTCAACACCACCTAAGCACAAATTAACGAATTTATATTAATAACTTGGATTTTTTAAACCCCAATTTACAATTTTATTCATATTTATTCTTTAGATTTACATGTTTACATATTTTAATGATCGGACGAAAAAATGAAACATTTCAAAGATTATTTTTCGAATTTACATATTGACCCTTCAGATATACATGTATATTGACTATTTCATTCATACCGAAATGTTCGCCTATGATTGCTGTTTTGTGTGAAATCTATATTTCAAATATTATGTTTTTAAATAAGAATATTGGTATACGTGGTTACATGATTAACTCTTCAATTCAGTGAAACAGGTTTTTATTCAGATATTTTCTGGATAGGTGTAAAAATATAAAGATATAAATAATATATAAAAATTTGCAATATGTCATATTGTTTAATTTTGGTTTTACACTAACATGTACCATGTAAATTGAAATTTCGACATTTTTCATTATAAGTTTTCATGATAGGTGTAAATACAAAATTTTTGTTCTTGAACACACTCAGTTTGTTAAAACTGTGGATATCTCAATTTATACCAACCCAGTAATAAACCCAGCCCAGTCAATAACAATTTTACAACATGACGATACGCTAACAGTATTCTCTTCATATAAGTTTTCTTAAGAGAAAAAATAGCAATCATCTTTTTGTTTTTAAATTCATATCCCCTTACATTTGTAATATTAGTAATTCTGAAATTTTAGATATTTGAGACATGTAATACATGTGGATTTTCGTACATACTATTTTTCAGTGTTTTGTTTTGCTGTTAAAAAGGGTTATTAGGATAAAACAGGATGGAACGCAATGCATTTTTTCCTAGGCATAAACCATTCTGCTTAATGGAATGTATAGCAAGTCAGCAACCAAATTTTTGTACAAGATGACAAGAACGTAATTTTGCTTCTATAGTTTCTAAATAGTTTTGATCACAAAAACATAACAGAAGTTTTAATTGATTATTTTAATGAAATGGTAAATTGCATTTTTTAAAAATAAAACAAAGCGTACATGAAAATGAAGTAGAGGATCGTGCAATTGGGTCAGAAGACGTGTTGGACCTTCATGTCACACGCACCTATATTATAAATGTGAAAGGGCATATATTTTTTATAATGATAAAAATATATTACGTCAGTTGCATGTGTTTCTAATCTACATGTAGTTAAAAAATGAAAACTTGAAGAGAACAGAGATCAATTGTAATAAATTTTAAAGGGTGCATATATATGCAGAAAGTAAGCTGGTGCTTAAAAAAGTTTATTTGGCAAGCTTACGAGAAAATATTGTTAAGTAGAATAAATTGAATAATAACTGTTTACAACTTGTCAGATAAAAATATGACAACTGTTCATTTAATATTTTTCAGGGTATGACTTCTACCTAATATAACAGTATTAATCATTATTAATACTAATTAATACCATGGGTATATATTTTTTTTATTATGAGAAAAATACAACGTCAGGTGCCCGTGGAATTAAGCTATGTCAATTTGTCTAATAAGGAACGTTAACGGTCAGTATTTGTTGGACACATTTATCAAAGATTATGACAAGTTAACGTCAATTAAGGGACACTCATTATATCCCGATAAAGGGAAAAGTGGAGGTTGATGTCAGTTTTTGAAATTTTAAATAGAGACATTAATTTGTTATCTGTTCTAAAACACTTGAAAACAAATCACCCATTTTCTTTAAGCTACACAAAATGACAGTAAAGACTAATAAATAATCTGTCCTTTGTGACTTTTAATATCTGTCCTAAGAGGAAATGAAAAATCAATTCTATGACCAAAAAATTGCCAGCCCGACTCGACCTCCGATTCAGAAGCAAAAGATCATCTTTTTGGCTTCATTTACGTAGTATAATTAATGGCACATGTACAGTTTTCTTTTTGGCTTCATTTACGTAGTATAATTAATGGCACATGTACAGAGTTTTCAGTCTTAATATCAATTGGTTGTAATCGGACAAACCAATCTAAACCAAATCAGCAACGTCCGCATATGTATCGGACAGAATGAAAGTTTTAAAACTGAAACTTTCAAGTATATACATGAACATTTAAACCGTGTAAAGCAAGTTACAGTTCAGTTTAAAGACAGTTCAAATAGTTGGAGTCAATTTTCAACAGGGCCAATGTTTAACGTGTCGAGGTCATCAGTGTTTAGAAAAATCTTTTCAAGCTGTTGAAAACTGACCCCGATCGAGTATAGATTTTACGACTTTTGGTCTTAATTTTCAACGTTGAAAAATGAACCCCCGGGTCATGGTAGCCACAGTGGTGGTTAATGGAAGGCCTTCATTAATATTGTGATTTGTACGTGTGAAATAATATGAGAGTGATAGTGATTCATTTGTATGATCCAAATTATTTTTATGAAAAACTTGACAAGAGCGCTTCTGCATACAGGCCAGTGATAAGTACTCGTTTTACATAAAAAACTAAAGTTTAATGGACCATACATAATCGAAAAGTTTGTACTTTTAGAAATCAGCGATCTTCACCTTAGCTTACACGCACTCGACATCATCCACAAATATTTTGAATTATAATACCTGTTCTTCTCATTAAAAAAAACCCGATTCTAGCGTGGTCATATTTAGTTGTTATCAATACTATGATGGCGGTTCTTATCAAGACTCGGAAAGGTCAGTCAGTAGCTGCTGCTCTGACATTTAACTATAAAATATAACTGTTAAACATTTGTTGAATATAACATATTTTATGATGACATATAGAACATCAAGATTGCAATTGTATTTAAAAACTCAATTCTCTGTTAATAAAAGCAATGGCAAGAGGCAAATACATATCTTGCACTAGATCTAAAAATCTAAACAGTACTTAATAAATTATTCCGAGTAACATGAAGCAATCGACAAGGTTCGTACCTATCTTGTTCCATTTAATTGGCCCGCATGACACAAGAGAATAAATTTCATTTAAATTTAAAATTAGTTTCATACTTTGTAAAATTTAATTAATTCATGTTAAAGAACCCCTTACTCCACGTAACTTTCTTTGAACTAGACATTTGCACCAAAATTTGTGCAGGGTTTGTGGAAATATTGAAACTTTTAAAAGTAAATATTATTTTACCGTTTAGCTCAATTTCCCATATTAAACAGAGAACTTAAATGGATTTTTTAGCTCACCTGAAAAGTTTTTTCATAAGTTCACGTAGTTCTACAATTTACACGTCAAAAACAACTCATGATATTGTATTAAATTTGTAGGACATGAAATGCATCGCTCAACTGCCAACTTTCCTTCCATTTCTTAAGTAAAACTTACACGTTGTGAATATGTATACAGCAAATTTACTCCTTAAAGAATGAATGGTCTTAATTTGCTACAAAGTATTGTCGGAAGCAAAGCTATATTTTATGGAGATCTAACACAATGTGATATTTTTGAAAATTAATGCAAGTTTATTAAGAAAGGAAAAAAAAAATCATACTTTTAAGCTTAACTTTTGTTAATACTGCTTAATAGATGAACTCTCTAACCATTCATAATATAGTGAATCATTTGTTTCTAATTTTAGAGTTGGTTTATTTTTAGACAACAAAAGATATTGCATCATATTATGGAAGAAATTTTTTTTTTCAATAACATTGTACCTTTTTTACAGCAAGGCTTATCTTTTTTTCAGTTCGTTTAGTGTTACATTTTCTCAAGTTTGCTGACTGTGTCTTTGGTTGCATTCTTCCCGTCCCCATGGACGGTAGATCATATTCATAAGTGTTTACAAGTGATCATTAACAACAAAGTCCAGAAATGTGTTGTTTAAACATATTTTTTTTTTCAAAGTGCGTCAAGTGTATCGATGATAAAATGGCGAAGTACACTTATAATATACGTTTACAATTTGTTATTGAACAAGTACATTGACTGCACGAACTTTCATTTTTTTAAGCTTTGATTTGGTACCAAATGTAACGCATTTTAATTGGGAAAGAACTGCGTAATTTTTAAAAGTGAGTTGCCACTGTGCTGTCTTTGGTAGATCGTAAGGTTATGTATGGTTACGTAGGCAGTGAACATTGTAGGAAAGATATGCACCATTGGCGTTATCGAGTAATGTAAATATTCTGTATATTACAGGCAAAAAATCACCTATGGACATCGTAATACAGCATTTTACTGTTTTGGTGACATTTGCTCATATCTTTATTTTAATCTCCTTTCAACTTCCCATGTAAAGACAGGAATTAATTTTTTGTTTTACATATATTACTTTTTGTTATACTTTCATGTTAAATACTGAAATCTGATTGGTTTAGACGCAGTTCATAATTTTTTCTATTACCCTCAGCGTTAGCAACGCACTTAGCAACAGGTAACATTATATAAAAAGTGCCTGTTTGGGAGGGTAACAGTTGAAATTGACACCCCGAGAAAACCATTGTCAACCGACGCGAAGCGGAGGTTGACAATGGTTTTCGAGGGGTGTCAATTTCAACTGTTATCCTCCCAAACAGGCACTATTTATTCTGTTATACTGAATGTCTTAATTGTAAAGAAAATTTTACTGCTTTTATATAGGAATAACGTGAATTCTACAGCGAACCGTATGCGCATAATTTTCGCGCATGTAACATTTTTTAATGTTACCCGTTGCTAAGTGCGTTGCTAACGCTGAGGGTAATAGAAAATATTATTAACTGCGTCTTAACCAATCAGATTTCAGTATTTAACATGAAAGTATAACAATAAAAATTGTTACATGCGCAAAAATTATGCGCGTACGGTTCGCCGTAGAATTCACGTAATTCCTATGTAAAAGCAGTTAAGTTTTCTTTAAAATTAAGACATTCAGTATAACAGAATAAATAGTGCCTGTTTCAGAGGATAACAGTTGAAATTGACACCCCTCGAAAACCATTGTCAACCTCCGCTTCGCGTCGGTTGACAATGGTTTTCTCGGGGTGTCAATTTCAACTGTTACCCTCCCAAACAGGCACTATTTATATAGTATGCTATATAACATTGCCTTGCAAGAACTAATATTACCTGTCGATATTGATGTGCATAATAGTATATTATAATCAGAATACTTTGAAGTTTAAAATTTTCCAATATTTGACCAAAAAATATGTTTATAAGATTTTGAAAAGGTGAAAGGTCGAGCGGAATTCGAACTAACGATTTACAAATCCGTAGCTAACGCTCAAATCCATTACGCTACATTAATATTGTTAGAAAAGAATTTTGGAAATAAACAAGTACAGTAAAGTATACTTTATTTTATTGTTTATTTCGATAGGAATTACGTCACATGAGCAAAGGGTTAATAAAAAAATACAGGTAAATTATTTACGTCACATGAGCAAAGGGTTAATAAAAAAATACAGGTAAATTATTTCGATAGGAATTACGTCATATAAGCAAAGGGTTAATAAAAAAATACAGGTAAATTATTTCGATAGGAATTACGTCACATGAGCAAAGGGTTAATAAAAAAATACAGGTAAAGGTATGCAGTGTATGTACCAAGCTAACTTCCGGTGTGTACTGAGTCGTCGCTAGCGCAGGTGAAGTTGAAAACATGAGTTCTCTGCATCTCTCGGTGGGGTCTTTAAATACAATGTAAAATGATACAAGTTGTTTCAATTTAATTTTCTGGATATCTCAAGTTTGAAATTTTAGAATATCGAAATCAATATTTTAGCTAATTTCGTTTACGTTTCAAAACATTAACTGCAATTATCTACATGTAAAGGGATTGTTGATTTTATTATTTATTAGAATATGATATCATATCGATAAGTTTTAATTCCATGTTTCGAGTTTAGAAATGATATTGGAATCCTTTAAGAAATATATCAATGAGATCAATATAAAACAACAATCAAACAAATGATGCAGACAAGTTATATATTATATTTGACAAAAAATATATAAGACTGTACAATCATTTTAAGTTATCATTTTTCTCCCTTTGCAGAATTTATGTTTTAAAAAGTAAAACTGATAAGCCATTTGTATAGATCTACTAATATATCTATCATTGTATATTACTAAATATTGTATATTAAAGGGAGAACAGGAGTAAATTTGAACTTGGTACGCCTTGTTTTATGCCTCGTTTTGTGGGTTATATAGAATTATTTGTGTGTGTGGAAGGGGGGGGGGGTCTGAGATACGCTTTTATTACCGCTTGGAATTCTGGGAATGTGATTGATTTTTCATTATTGATGATGTAAAGTTTTTACAAAAAAAGTCACGGATTGTATCAATTTGTCACATTATACACTACAATCAGTCATAATCAAACAGATAACATTCAAAGAGTAATGTGGAGGGTATTGTAAATCATTCCATTTTTTCACATGCCCATAATACAGTTTATTGTAAATAATAAAGGACTTTCATTTTCAGTATAACCTCAGTCTGTCAGTGTGAGTAACGTGGATTCTATCTTTTGTCACGCCTTGTAACTTACACTTACCAAACGTTTTTTTTTTCATTTTAATAATGAACTAACGGATTCTTTTGTTAAGTGTTATGTCAAGTAAGATTTTGTTTACGTGGTCTTAACTTAGGTTTTAAAAAATCCAAGGATACAGATTGGTGAGAGGCTGAGAGCACGCATACAATGAAGGATGTTCTGTCTCTCTTGTAACGATGTCATATAATTAGTTTTTACGGAGATTTACTTTTTTCATTTGTGTTCTATTGATTTCATATAACACATAAGCTTCTTATTATACACTCATAAGAACATAAATTGAGGGAATCTCCCTCCGTCTGACTGTCCCTCGCCATCTCACTCTCTCTTTTAAATTTGATCTATCTTCAGTTTTAATGATTATTATCTATTTAAACAAAAAAAAACCAGCTGTTGATTATTTTGCAGTCCAATTTGCTGGCGCTTGACGTCAAACCATTCATATCCTAAGTTTCATTTTATAATCAAGTTGCTACTAATGAATGGCCAAAAATGACGGCGGATATTCTGTGAAAGTGTCTGTCCCTGTTAGTGTATGGTCACGTACGAGTGATTAATGTGGTGACTGCTGGAATCCTAATAAGAGCCTGCTTATTGATGAGGGATCTCGACATCAACGTCATTTGCGCAGACTCACAATGACGGTTTTATTGCCAGAGGCTAGCTTCCCACCATTCGTTTAGTTCGGGGGGGTTAACACTTTGAAATAGAACTCGTGCTGTAAATCGTATTATCATAAATCTAGAGTATCAAGTAATCTCATAAGACTATATGTGTTTGTGGTATCCAGACAATTATAAGTACAGAATATGTTATCTAAAGCCTTTTAAAAGCAACATTGTGTTAGAAAACACGAAAACTGTATAATGAAGAAGTCCATGAAATTGCACACACAATGAGACAATTGTTAATTTATCAAGTTGATCAAAAATTCAATTGATTAAACGAAATCTAACACTGAAAAGCAATTTTATACCTCTCCACTCACAATTAACATAGTATCTTCTATACAAATATCAAATGAATTATTCCATTTCGGAGAAATCTTTGTGCGATTATAGTTTAAATCTCTTATTTCGTCGAATCCATGCATCGCCCTTATTGATCGCACTCTACTAGTACAGACTGAGTGCGGAAACTAGGTATTCATTTATAGTGCTACACTTTCTGAATATGTGATTTTAAGCAAAAATATTTTTTTTTATTAAATAAGCAAAATTCTAGTATTACATGAATACACATTTGCTTCTGAGTTTATATAAGTAGACTTTGTAATAGAACACAGTAAATTTTGAGATTATTGTTATAATGACAAAAATAAAAGCATCTAAATTAAAAATTTATAAATGAAATGATTCACCGACGCGTTTTTATCATAGGTTAGTCAGTACATTTGTGATTCTCTCTCTCTCTCTCTCTCTCTCTCTCTCTCTCTCTCTCTCTCTCTCTCTCTCTCTCTCTCTCTCTCTCTCTGTGCATTGTTTTGTATTGTTTATAAAGTTTATCAATAACTACTTTAAAAGCATTGTTATTTTGACAGAAAATCGATATTCTAATCCGCAAAAGTTCTGTACAATGCTAGTAAGTAATATCCCTATTGGGGGCTCTCTTTAATTCATCATTCTGTTCTTCAGTTCAATTTTTATGATATTGAAAAAACTGCTTCAAGAATTTATGGCGAGACTAGAAAAAGATTGCAAAAAGTGAAATGTACTGTACTTGTTATCCTTTATTTACAACACTTATAGATCTAATAACTATTTTAACTTGTTTTTCATATATAGGAACCATTTTAACAAGACCTTGGACTTTCGGTAGGATGTAACTATCTTTTTCTTGCGTCAAAACAAGTTAAAATGACGAACAGTGAAATATACACAGATTGCGTAGTCTAAGCCCAAATGCCAGACAAATCTTGTTGATTTCAAAGAGCTATGGCTGAGTGGCTAGAAATGAAATACACAGGCCTACGTCGTAATGCATTTTGACACAATTACCCAAAAGTCCAAGCTACTGTTAAAATGGTTCTACGTTGATCCTTTTTTTTTATTCAATGATCCATTTTTCTGTTTAGAATATTTGTAAGATGAAGTCGTGATGTGTCTTTTTTCTCTCTTATCAGTATAGATGTTGATATGTATGGACACACATCAGCTGATTTGTGTGTGACCCGCACCTTCAGTACATGTAGTAATGTGTTGTTCAGGGCTTTGCTACGTGTGTGAAGGGGTGGGACAACATGCACGATCCCCTTTACACGTTTTCTTTAGAGCTGTAGAGTAGCGCTCTGTTTTTGTCACTTATCACCAATACAGCTTTGAGTATTTAATGTTTGCACTTTCTATTCATGTGGTATTCGATATGTTTTATTGATGAGCATTCAATGCCACATACCGATTCCAGGAATACGCAGGTCTTTTTTTCATGTAAAATATTTATAAAAATGGTAAAATATTAGCATTTGAAACGCAATGGAAATCGACATTTGTTCCTTGGTTTAAGACAAGCAGGACGTGCAAAGGACGGGACTGTAGAATTGTGATTATGTTTCAGATGAAAACAGGCTGGCGACAAGAGCTCCCTTGTATCCTGGTGTGTTTAGTGTGTGCTTCTGTGACCTATGGCATGAGTGTGGATTTCTCCAGACTTAGGAAACCTTACCTTTTATCCAAAAGAGTAGATTCCTGTAAGTGTCTGTATGGTTTTAACGCATGGTTAATTTAACAAAACTTAAACATGAAGATATCATTTAAAACGAAATTTACTTTTTTTCTCTCTTCTCTTCTCCTGAAAATTACTACGTATAATCAGAGCTATTTTCATCTTACAAAAAGAAAAAAAAAGAAAGAAAAAAGAAATGTTCTGACAGTAAAACATTTTTTTTTCAATTTTGCATCTTGTAAATTTTACTTCAGCAAAATTATTAAAAAATTCATAGATTAATAATATCTTTATTTGTGCGATAGAAAGCAGTGAAGATCAATTTGCTTCTGTTTGATTTTTTTTAATTATCACTTTTGAATTACATGGTATTGAGGAAGTAGTCATGCAAATGGTCAAATTTTCTTTCACAATTTTAGTCTACATTTGAAAATTTAATCCAAAAATAACTACAAAAACATGTTCACAAACAATCAAAGAAAGTTAAGTAATCATCACAAATCCCTGAATTAATATAAAACAATATGTTGTACACAAATGTGATTGTAGGGGGATACTATTGTAAAATCAGATCCGTAAATAACGGTAATGACTCTGTAAAAATGTAGTTTTGAAACTTTAAAACTGTCTTCAGAGTACTGGAAACATTGATAAAGAGTTATAAAAATCTATAAATGATAATTTCTCTCCAGATTTTTCTTTATTTTAATTATAATCCCAACATTTTATTCAGAAGTAAATAAATGAAAAATGTGGAATGCTAATAAATCTGCGCAAAGTTAAGCCATTTTTTCTTGCTTTTCCAGCAAACCCGTGTCCTCCCGAAACCCCGTTCCTGTGTCGGTCCCCCCAGAAATCTTGCATAGCTCTAGGAAATATATGTGATCGTCATCCGGATTGTCCGGACGGGTTCGATGAGGATCCTCAGATGTGTAACGCCAGTAAGAGCTTGTTTTGTCTGTTTTTATTTGATATGTACACTTTAACTAATGAAAATAGATGGTTCTTTCCTGGACAACCTAAAATAAACAGAGGCTTTGCATTTGTCTTCATTACGTATAATGAGAAATGCGTCTCACTTCATCTATTCTTGTCACTGATTCTCTTAGGCCGTAAGTTAATTTGTATTTATGTATTGCCAAATCCATTGAATTCTTTTAACATGCAGGAAAAAAAATTAAAAGTGGTTTTTTTTTCTTATAAAAGGAAATAGGCCATCTGTAGAAGAACTTGAAGATTTTTTGCTGCGGAATCAAAATTGGATCCTACCTAAGCTGTTTAATGGAGCATCGGCCGAGATCGTTGCGCATGCCTTAGTCGGTATGTACAGCAAAACCACTGAAACCGATATAAAAGGTTAACTTGATCTATTTTACATTTATACATTTTATTTACTAATTTCACTTCAACATGATTTCTCGTATACATTGCAGTATCTCCAAACATTGAGGAATTGGGTCAAATCGTTGGTTTAGGAAATAAAGAAGCAAACCTCCGGAGCGCTTTGCTCGCTGTAACGGAAGGAGACGAGCGGCCATTACTAAAACTAGGAATGCCTGAGGAGGAGTGGTACGACGTACAAGACTACCTTAACAGGGTCATAGAGGGTGGCCTCCAAGTGTCATAGACCGCAGGAGCCTGCTAAATTATTGAACTGACATCAGACTTTCCTCATTCTATTGCAACATGTTAGGAATCAAAAATTCAATGATATTTTGTCTACTTATTTGGCTTTGGATTAATACGTGATTCTAAAGTGATTGAAATGAAATATTATTAATATTTGTATCTATTCCATAATTTCATAAACCGTGAATGAAATTTCGAGTAAAAAAGAAATATACATGTATAATATATATTTTATCTCATGATTTTTAAGTAATGTATAATGAAACTATCTTTATGCTAGTATGCTTACATGGTTCTTTCCCGGTTTTGTTTGACCTTTCGAAGTCATCTTTATTTTAAGCATATCATCATTAATTTTCTATGTAAAATTAGAACCGGAAACTTGTTTCGGAGCTAAAATAGCAAATAAGGCCAGGCATTCTTCGACAATAATCTAATAACTTTACAATGTAACTTCATTTGGCCCCGGCAGATGAGGAGTATGTCTTCCTCTGCTTGTGATAATAAGAACGATGTCCTATCGACCACAGCAGGTTGAGGTGATGAAACAATCGCTTTTGTCAAATATTATCTATACATTGACATATCATTTTAGTTAATGATATATTCTTAATGATCAGCAAAATTCTTCTAAAACACCAAAAATATTTTGAAATTGCGATTTTTTCTTTTTTGATTACGGAGTATACTTTGCGC
Source organism: Magallana gigas (assembly GCF_963853765.1). NCBI lineage: Eukaryota > Metazoa > Mollusca > Bivalvia > Ostreida > Ostreidae > Magallana > Magallana gigas. Next base: position 28,825,809 of record NC_088858.1, on the reverse strand, counting down.
TTACAAATTAGTCGAATCTTAAAATCAATATTGTTGTGGGGCAGTTCATTGATATAAAAGTAACTTATTTATACATGTACTGATGATCACGTGGATCTTTAAATTTTAACAGAATTATATGCAGTGATTTTGCCATGTTACTGTAGATATCACAATAGAATGTGTCTGAACTCTACTGTATTGTCAGTCTGGACAAATTATGTACCCAGAATAGAGTTCCACATATGTTGCCCTGAGTGCAATTCGCCCCAAAGTATGTTTGGTCTGTTGTGTTTATTAACAGAAAGCAATGATTTTTTGATTAATCACTTTTTATTCCGAATATCTGATTAATTTTTGTAGCGTAGTCTCAGGTAATACGAGATTTCTTCATGTTCATGAAATAAACTATTATTTTGTTTTCTTTTGTTATTTGGTTTATTGCATAAAATTCTTTCAGAAGGCGTAGAAACATCCATTTCCAAGGGGGCCATGGTAGGCTTCATCTTGACAATGGTGATTTTAGATCCCGACGTTGATGCTTAATAGCAGTCAAGGTTTAATCACTGAATTAGTCCGACTCGGCAACTTATTGCTGCAGTCTGTGGCCTTGGAGATATACAAATCCCTGATTAAACCATAAAATCAATTTATTTCCAATGCAATTCTTTATTTATGGTTTTCTAGGTATCTCGCTTGCAGATTAATCCATCATTTTGATTTTGAAAAAATGTTTAACAATGAGCAACCTTGATGTAACAAAAACATTCTAAAAGTCATTTGGGGCATGGATACCTAAAATCAGAAAAATGACACTTTTTCTGTGAATACAATGGATTTCTTCTGATGTGATCACTCAACAATGTGAATTAATTATTATTCATGAAATGCATCAATTTTAAAAGAATCTATGATGACATTTTCTTGAGGATTTCAAGTTTTAGCATTAAACGTATCGATTTTGGGAAGTGCACGAGGATAAGAATAGCCCTGAAGGAAACTTTACGTTATGTAAATGTTTTCGCAATAAAAAAGCTACATGTTAAAAAATAGTTTTACAATTCATAGTAACGAATCTTTTTAGTATTCTTTCTCAGAGGTGTTTATCACTGGAATAGAATTATTGTTTAAGAAGTTTGTTTTTAGTTAATGAATTGTGTCGTTTACTTAATTTTTATTTTTTCAAATAAACTTTGTAAAGGACAATTTTATCACCTAATTAAAGCAGCTGATTTAAAAATTCTAAAGAACATGTATATGAATATCTTCAAATCTTTGTCTCTGTGCTTAACTGTTATAATGTGTTAATGGTTTCATATTAGTTATGTAACAACGCAAAATTTTCTCTCCTTCTGAGATATAAAAAACTTATATATAAGTCAGATGTGATGACAGTCTTAAAATATGTCTTATGATAGATCTTACGATAGTTTTGTGAAACCCAGCCCTGCTTTCGTGCATGATTTTGGATTAAGAATAATAAAAACAAGAACATTAAGAAAACTTCAGTTTAAATGCAGTCTGCTCAGAATTTTATCACGGTTGAACAACACAAAAGTCACTACGATTTATCGATATTTTGGAAGAAACAATGGTCTATCAAACACTAACAAAAACTACTAATTTAGATGCATATACATGTATATATTCAGTAGAAGTAATCAAATAAAGAAATGAATGTCGATTTTCGTAGCTTTACATTTACTCAATTAAGAAGAAAGTTTTATTATTTTGCCATGTGTGGTGTTGTAATTGAGTCGACACTAGCATTGTGTAGGTAGAGAGGCATGCTTCATGCTGCCACTCATCACAGAGTCGCCACAGGTATCGAACAGTCTAATTAGTTTCTATACAGGCCAGTACATTGAGAGAAAAAGCCCATTGCTTCTAGAAACAGTGGGAAGTACTTCGTGGAGAGAGGTGTTCAAAAGAATTATTAAATATATCAAAGCGTTTGGCATTTGCTTTCTCTGAAAGTTGAAAAGATAGCTGTGTGGTCCTTTAAATAATGGCAGTACATATTACTGCACTGAAATGAACTTTAAGAATTGACATCTCTCGATATCTGTAACAAATCTTTGACGAACTATGGGACCTAGTAACAGTGCAGCATTTAATCTTCGAAATATAAAAATATTCTGGAAGAGTATGAATTCGGATTAAATTGTCTTTTACTAATGTCGGTTCAGAAAGATCACGTGCTTTTTTTACATGGCCCTGTATCTGGGCAATGTATTCACAAACATTTTCTGTTGAAATACAATATGTCTGTCTGCTAAAACCTGGCATTTTGGCTTGCCAAAATCGTTGATGTAACTCGGCAATACAGCGAATAATTACTGTTAGAATTAAATTAGTTGATGGTGCCGGAAATTGACTTGTGTCTCTGGTGAACTGTGATGAAAAATCAATTTTCTTTATACAACAAACGGGTCTTGCTGCACATTGATGACATGATAAAACGGTGAAACATTGCTTCATTTATCTGCATCAGAATTACACGAAACATCCGGGGACTTATACTTTAATACTCAGTAGAAAAACCACAGCATTATCATATTAAATAACTTAAATGCATTACAGATTTCAACAACATTTAATTTTACATGTTTTTGATCAATTAATGCGTTTATATATAGAATTGGAGTTTTTGACTTCTCACAGTGTTACAAATCAGACACTTCTTTATCCTCTTACTAAATGTCAACGAATGAAACTGAACGGAGAAGCATTAGATAGATAAAATGTGTCTGAAAGAAGTCAGTATGCGGCTCTTTATTTGATATCAGTTTTGAAAAAAAAATCCTTGCTGTAATTATGTAATCAATGTTTTCGAATTCATGGGGTTAATATCTAAAAAATTCTTTTGTCAATGTTAAGTTGAAGATCAGGTAGTAATGACGTGTTCATTTAGATGGTTCTGGTTTTTGAAAAAAAGTAATTTGCGTTCTTATTATTCACCGTGTAGAATCGCACATAACGAGGCCGTGATCGGTGTAGCGCGGGGCCGTGATTTTTGAAGCGGTGAAAGTAGGTAATCGTGTATTCAAAGACTTGTTGTGTATAATTAAAATCAATTTTGATAACCGAAAGTATTGCACGGAAGACAGTGATTATTGAGAAACTACCTCTAGTAAAACGGGAGTTGAGATATCATTGGAAAAGCTCAAATACTTCGACAGTATGCAGGTGGGGTAGGCGCCAAGTAATATTTTCAGGGTATTTTATTAAAAAAAATTGTATCCCACTGTTCTTTCGTCCAAAATCATTCAAAGTGGATAGAAAATCTATATTTATTAGAGAAAACCGTCTCACATGTATAAATTGAAGAGTATTTGATCGAAAACCCGATATGGTGTAGGAGGCTGTGACACTTTTTTATTTTTGAAATTGTTTAACAAAATCCACATGTGAGCCAAGTTTAGACAGATCTGCTTTCTCCATCTTGATTTAAAGCAATATGAGCTGTATTTTTTAGAATTTTATTCTGCTGAAAAAACCTGCTTGTATGCTAAGTTTGCATGTAACTTAACTTTTATGATAAATAAGATTTGAAAAAATCATTAATTTTTGTCAGAAGAAAGATTTCTCTTCTAAGGAATATATAGAAATTCAATTTTTGTACAGGACGACAATAATTCATTTTGCTTCAATTAAGGCTTCTTATAACGGCATTTCCTACAAAACTAAGGCTAACTGAGATTAAAAACCATGATATTTTTTTATCATATTAGTAGAAAATAACATTTTCGACAAAAAAACTTTCGGCATGAAAATTGCAGCTCATATTGTTTTAACCTTATTTAAGTGATATCAAAAAATGAATACTGTGAATTGAATGTAAAGCTTTGACTTTTAAATTACAAGCAAACAAATTGTAACTGCGTATGTAGAAATATCTGTGCTATATGCAATAATGAAATTTTTCTGTCAAAGTTCTTCCCTTTGCACGTCGATAAAAACAAAGATTGTTGAATTCATGGTTAAGATGAGTGGATAAGGCGTGCCTTTACACGAACGGATAAGATACTGAAAAATTAAAATATCAACAGATCTGATATTTTTTTTAACAAACCATTGAAAAACAAAGTCTAACATAATTATCATCAATTTTCATATCTGGAATTAATTAATAATAATACAGCAATAAAGTATGTAAAATAATATGAAAAAAACGTTGAAATTTAACTTTTACAATTACGGAAAGTTTTTAAGAGAAAATAAGAGTTTGAAAAAATTAGTCCGAATTTCCTCTGTTTCAATTTTAATCTACCGTTGTCGTAGCATATCTTCCTCAAACAAACAAAACATGGATATCAATATCGATTTTTAATAACATAGCTGCAGGTCTGTAGCTTCCGGTCTGAAAACATTCGGATGGACGACCTGGGAGCTACAGTGCCACCCATTGAAAAAGTTGTATATTTATTGCACACAAAATCGTGCGCTAGTTCTGGACTGATTATCCTTAATTATTACGCAAACTCTGTCTAATCTAGATTACTATCCATACATTTACTTACGCACGGTGATAGTTTTATACAGATTAATCTGAATCGGAAATCGTATAAAAGTACGTTTGATTTTTGAAACTGCACATTTAGATATTAATAGTAGATATGTCATGCGATTTGTTTTAAAGCTGCTTGGTCCGATTTTATATAAAATTTTATGCACGCTTTTAAACGATGGCTATGCTTAGTATATGTATAATAATAGACATTGCAGTAGTTTTACCCGTCAATTATGCCAAATTTCAATGAAGAAAAATACGTACAAAATTTGCTAACAAAAACAAACGACATTAAAAGGTACCGCGTTATTTCGTCTCGTGTTAAATTTCACCCCTGATGACGAGACGGGTATGGTTGTATTACGAATTTGACATCGCTTTAAATAAAGGTCGAAATGATCAGACAAATTACAAATCAACATGTGTACGTTTTGTTCGCTAATATTTCTTTACGATCGATGCATAGCAAGCGGGTTGAATAACCCCTGGCCAATCATTCGGGGGACGAAACCAAGCGGTTTCCTTTTCTAAACATTCCCGTGATGCATTTTGGTTTGTTTTTTCGTTTGCCCAAAGAGAAATTATTTTTATTTACTTTGAAAATCTCTATCTTTGAACAGAGACTGATTCTGCTGGTGTAAATAGGAGAAAGCCCATAACTTTCTAAGATAAATGATTTGTATGAAAAAAAATTTATACTGTAATTACAAAAAAATCGGACCAAGCACCTTTAACTTATATTAATGCTTTGAATGTATTTAATGGTTTTAAAAAATCTCGAAATATATGGCGTTCGTGTCTGTTACCGCATCAGTTGCCTGCAAAATGAATAGAAAAGAAGTAAATATTTTCTCCCTATTAATAAATTCGTTCGTCTTCATACAAAAAACCTCGACGCCAGATCTAACTTCATGTACTTCAGGCAAGAATCAGAAGGGGGGGGGGGGGGGGAATGACCTTCCACCTATTTGGCAATATTCGCCTAAAGTATTCAAGTGTTCTGTTCCCTTCTCTTTTTTGAGACAGTACGACTCTATAAATATTGTTAATTCTGAATAAACTATCTGGTTTGGCAATGCGTTTATTAAAAGTGGTGTGCATATGTATAGTCTTGTCCATCCACTTTGAAAAAATCTTGCTGCAACATTTGCCTGCAGTTTCAACCAATTTGACCGCGTATGAAGAAATGTGATCACTGAACTTTGAAAAACTGTGTTCAAGCGCATTATTCAACAAAGTAAAGTTCATCTAGTAACAGCATTTATTAGTCACGTGTACATGAATATATATATGATATATAATGTGTACATTGTCTGATCTTCCGTTGGTCACTGGATATTTTCAAGATCGATCCAAACTTTATAGGAAGCAGTGACTGCAGACTGACGTCAATTTGATATATGACATATATGTATCGAGGTGGCAACCATTGCAGAAACAATTCATATAACTCGCTAATGCGCTATTTTTCTGCATTGTTTGCTACCATCATACTCGCACAAACCATAAAAAAAAGCATTTTATTAAGATGGCAATAAATGGGTTTCTTCCTGACTACATTCCGAACCGGACATGAAACTGCATTCCGAATCAAATACAAAATAATTCTTATTGTTCTTCTGCTTAACAACACTGATTTTTTTTTTCTACCCAAAGAAGATTCTGATTTATTCTAAACAAACTGTCTTCTGTTTCTCCAGAACATTACATAAGGATAACATCATTTTCTCTCATTATTAACTTTTCTTGTTCTTACTTTTGTGCACTTGGTGTCTGTTTTTATTTTGTTTTGGTTTGGGGTTTTTTGTGTGGAGGTTTTATTGGATGATTCTGATTGGTTGCTTTTTGGGATATTATACCCTTTCAAAATTTACAAATTAAACACCAATCAGCAGATCACATTTATCATATTCATATTTGATAATATTAATTCCATTTTAGTTCTTTTTTTTAAATAAAGTTTTAAAATAACCTTATTTACAGTTATACACGAAGTAAGCATCGAGCCTTCCCAAAAATGAGAAAAAAATGTAAAGAAACGATAACTCACTAATTAACTAATTAACTAATTAACTAACCAATTTACTAACTAACTTATTAACTAACTTACTGTTATGATTAACTACTGGTATAGGTATATGTATTCGTGAGGCTAGGAATTTCCTTGCCTTTACTCTATTGATTCGCTTTTTTTTTGCTATCGTATTTCCTCAATACATTCCTCTAAATATTATCACTTGGTGGATTTTTGCGGGCGGGTGAAAATTGGTTCACAACTTTCCCCGCCGCTGTAATATCAAATTATAAATTAATTCCACGTCATCAAAACACGATAAGTTTTGAGTGGCCTTTGTTATCATATAGTTTCGATAAAAAAAATATAAAATGATAGTAAATGCGGTTGTTTAATTATAGTTCCAATGATTGACATGATAGATCCAATCAATTTTAACAAGAATTAAAATGCCTGATACAAATGAGACAAACATGAATCGCTATCTCGTGCAAACTTCAGAAAATTGCCCTTCTATGCTACATCAATAAGATTTCTATCGCAGTGCCGCCGACTGTTCCGACCCTCTCACGACACTTTCTCTACTTTCTGATTGTCAGAAACTTAATGTTGCTCTATTATAGATAAATGACAATGTAGATAATTAGACCCCTCAATTTGATGAGCAGTGCACGCGATAGAGCTTTTGTTAACACAAATGCTGATCACAAAGATTTATCTCTTTCTCTTCATCATCATCTGGGTCTACACTATAAAACCGTTTTCTCACTGATTTTTCAATTTTTTGTAATAAATGTTCAAGATTACATTATCTCATATTTCTAAACTTGTTAATAAACTGTTACTTATTCATGAATGTTTCTTTAACTGATGACAATATTGGTGATATTTTGGGGTAATGTTTATTCTTAAAATAACACTTATTGCATAGTCTTTTGCTTGATAAAATGTTTCGAACGGTACTATTCTATAGGGAAACAAGAAAAATCTCGGATATTTCTTCAGCTTACAAACACAAACCTCCAAACTTACATGTACATTTGTAATATAGCGAGTTGTCCCTTTACATTTGACGTCTGCATAGTTCGTAGAATGTCTAAAGCAGCAAGCAATTTAAGAGAAGTCAGTTCTTAATATTCACCTACAATGTTATCTTATCCATACTAATTAATTTATGTATTTTATTCAGCACACTATCATAAGTTAATGTACAGTGTAAAGTAAACGAAAAAAAATGAAAATAAAAACACATACACCAGAGTACAGTTTCCTTGTCACGTATTTACTGTAACTATTTGGGCAAGTATTTATTACTTAATAGATAATTACTGCAAAAGCAGTGCATTAGAATATGTTTATTTTGAATACAATATGTATAGCAATGATCCTTCCCAATCAACGAAGTATATTCACATTTCACTTCTCTCTCAACGACCGTAACCACCTGTCTACAGTTTCCGCTTGTCATCAACGGCAAGATTTTGGCTCCCCTAGATGTCCGAAAGGTACGCACCAAGACCACAGCCAGGAGAGTGACTTCCGTGCAAGGGTCTAGTGTTCAACTCCAATCCAGGGTGAATAAGAGGGATTTAATGTTATATATATTGACTTATATGTGTAATGTTTTGAATTTTGTATTTACGCTCACCCAGTAAACTCTAAATTTACAAAATGATATGTCTATTCTATGTTTTTGCAGTATATTTCACTTACTTATAACTGATTTTCAAAAATACCTACATTGTAAATGTTCAATGGATAGAATTTTTTTTAATTTAAAATATTTTCCCATTGAAAAGTTCCCTCTTTCTTGTTGGGTTAAAATAAGCAGCTGGCATTTAGAAACAAAATATTGAAAAATATTGCAACCGACATAAAAGAGACCGGGTAATAATATTGAAAAATTGTACAAGGTTCCAAGAATTTCCGAATTTCAATTTTCCCAAGTAAAAGGCGACGATCAGCTGTTTGACTTTTTGACATAAAAACAGCTGTTAATGTCATAAAAAATTGATTAAAAGAAAGAATAATATGGGCTAGAATATGTTAGTTGTATCTGGTTTAGAATTAATATTTCATAGAAAGGTCTTTTAAATCCAATATCATAAATCATCTGTAGAAGCCATTGACGGACGACACATAAATATGTACAGTTGAACAGAAGACTAATCTATACCCAGGCACGTAGCATCAGGGGGGGGGGGGGCCAGGGGGGGGCCTGGCCCCCCCCCACTTTTTCTCGCAGCAACAAATTTTTTAAAATTAACATATAAAAAAATGGATTATAATGGAGTTGGCCCCCCCACTTTTTTAGAAGTTAGTAAAAAATTGATATGAAAATAAGGAAATGAGTAGTCAAATTGAAGTTACCCCCCCCCCCCCCCCCCCCACGGATTAGGAATTTCATGATTTGGAGGGGAAAAAAAATTGGGAAGAATTTTTTTTGGAAGTAAAGTTGAGTCTAACTCCCCCCCCCCCCCCCTCCCCCCCCCCCCCCCCCCCCCCCCCCCCACGGATTAGGATTTTGAAGATTTTTGGAAACTTTAAATTTCCCTTTTTTTTTTTTTTTGCTTGTCAAGATTTTTTGGATGGGTCTGGCCCCCCCACTTTCCAAAACGATGCTACTTGCCTGATACCTAATCATCACTGTGGTGAATATCTTGACGAGATGTTTTATAACATTCATCGCGTCGCCTAATTTGAAGTGCAAATTTCTAAATGGACTCGTTACTTTACGTTCAGGGACTGACGGTCACATTATCGCTAATCAAAACCTCTCAAAGCTCTTCTGCCGAACTGTGTATTCATCGCAGGTTTTTGCTTATATCTGTTACTCGGCTTAACATGTGGCATCCAACACTGTCAATGACTTAAGGCAAGCGAGGATCAAAGATGTATATGTGTCTTTGGTTTATAACTTCTTTCTACGTGCACTCCGTATATATATTTAACTTTAGATACATCCGCGATATTGCTACACGCTAAAATCGTACCCTCAAAGCTCAACCTATGCAAGTGTTAGCGGCATAACCTGTGTTTGTTCGTGCCCCCCCCCCCCCCTATGCCCCTTTTTTGTCTTTTTTATTGTTTTGTCTTTTCTTTTGTTTTGCTTTTTTGGAATTTTTTTTCTTTTATGTTTATATGTAAATATTTATGCTTTGACTTATAATTATGTGTTGCATGTATGTATAGTTGTTTGTTCTGAAATAATCCTCATATGAGGGAAATAGAGTAGGAAAGTATGTCACATAAATTAGTTTTATTTACAATTGGCCATCAGTAAATGATTAACGTCGCAATAATGTATTCACACTATAAAGCAGCATTCACTAGACTTATTTTCTTTTGGCCGGAAGTGCGCAGCGACCACGAGTTCTTTAACTAGTTCTTCTATCCCGTCGCCCGTTTTGGACGAGCACTCCACATAGCCTGTGGCGCCAATCCGTGACGCCATGTCCGACACTCTTGTGCTAGGAATCACAATATCTGCCACAACTACACTTTCTTCTGCTATCTGAAAACAAACCAACAGTTCACAATAATTTACTTTACACTTAAAGATTTCGAAAATTATGAATGATAGCAAATAAAATACACTTAATGAGAAAAACTTGGAGTGAAAACATGAAAATCCAATACATGACTATACACTATTTTGCAACGCGTCACCTTACACCATTAGGAGTATAATATAAAAATTACTAATTTTTTTTAATTAATCTTTGAAATATATTGGCAATGTAGTCGAAAGGTTTTGATGAGAACTCTTTGTTGTTGTGGATATTTAATCGACTTACACTTGTCCGTTGGTCCTTTACATCCAAATGTGTACCAACCAGAAGAAACGGTGTACGAGGAAGATAGGAGCGGATCTCATTGACCCAGAACTTCTCCACATTCACAAACATCGCAGGATCCGCCACAGAAAAGCAAACTAAGACAACATCAGACTTGTCGTAAGACAGAGAGCGTAGCTGTACCATCTCATGCTGTCATAAAGTCGGAAACAAACATCAATTAGCAGGGCGACTAAGTGTATTATCACCGTGGAACCATATAACGGATTTATGTTTTGTTCTTATTGACTTACGTTTCCAGCTGTGTCAAATAAACTCAGATGATATGGTGTACCGTCAACTAGAGAAGTGACTAAAACATAAAATAAAAACAGGCGTCAGATTGAAATGTTCGGATAATACAGCAATTCCAACCGCTCGTTTATAAAATACGTCCATGCGCGGATCTAGATGGGGTTCGAAAGACTGGAGTTTGACTCCACACCCCTCGGAAATGTAAAGTGAAGAAATTTATACAGTAAACTTATAAACACGCATGGATATATAAGCACTTATTAATACCGAGCGCAGCGAGAGGCGGGCGAAGCCCGCCTTGCGAAGCGAGGATTAATGGTAACACGTATATATAAGAAAATCAGTGAAAAATGAAAGTTGAATCAGGGGTACTAAGGCCAAAAAAAAATTCTTCCAGCCCTGGGCGCCGCCATATTGGCAGCCATTTTGTTTTTAAAAAGTTAGTTCGATCATTGATTGACCGGTACTTATCGATGTTTATTGTCCCTAAACTCGATTAAAATTTTCCAGTGTTTCAATAAAAGGTAATTTGAATTAAAAAAATAAAAGAGGACACCAGATAAGTTTCAGCAGTGCTTCAAACAAGAAATACGACTAGTTCTATGTATGTCTTATCAAATTATCAGATGGAAAATAAAAACATTAACATCAAGGAACTGATCTTTTAGATACTGAATAAAGTATTCAATTTTATTACCGCGGCATTTATATGAATTAAATTGATTAACAATGAAAGAACAAATAAAAAAAAAAGTTCGGAATAACGTAACTCTCTTCGGCTATTTCCGAAGACAAAACGTGTACGTTTTACGTCTGTAACATGACGTCATAATGTAGACTGAGCACGCGACGTTTGGTTTAACTTTGGCTGATGATTTGAGTAGGCAACCAGACGGATCCTACTGTGTGCGTTTCAAATAAATTTTGTTCTACAAAAATCAAACTGCACTGTGTTAAATCTGCGCTCGGTCCAACGGTCACACCGTTTACATATTACCGAGCGCAGCAAGAGGCGGGCGAAGCCCGCCTCGCGAAGCGAGGATTAATGGTTACACGTATATATAAGAAAATCAGTGAAAAATGAAAGTTGAATCAGGGGTACTAAGGCCAAAAAAATTTCTTCCAGCCTTGGGCGCCGCCATATTGGCAGCCATTTTGTTTTTAAAAAGTTAGTTCGATCGTTGATTGACTGGTACTTATCGATGTTTATTGCCCCTAAATTCGATTAAATAAGTTCCAGTGTTTCAATAGAAGGTAATTTGAATTAAAAGAAATTAAAAAGGAAACCAGATAAGTTTCAATAGTGCTTCAATCAAGAAACACGACTTGTTCTATGTATGTCTTATCAAATTATCAGATGGAAAATAAAAACATTAACGTCAAGGAACTGATCTCTTAGATACTTAATAAGGTATTCAATTTTATTACAGCCGCATTCATATGAATTAAATTGATGAACAACGAAAGAAGAAATAAAACAAAAATCGAAATCACGTAACTCTCTTCGGCTATTTCCGAAGTCAAAAACGTTTTACGTCTGAAATATGACGTCATAATGTTGACTGAGCACGCGACGTTTAGTTTAACTTTGATGAATGATTTCAGTAGGCAACCAAGCAAAATGCACTGTGTTGAATATGCGCTCGATCCAACGGTCACACCGTTTACATATTAAGACTTTCGTAACAGATTAAAAATAATCGGAGAGGGGGGAGGAGGTTGGAGAAAAATTCAGACTTGTAAGTTGCATAACGGAGTTGAGAAGGAAGAACGAAGCAGAAAGCAGTAGTGTCAGAATACTGAACTGGTGGCGAGCGAGGTTGGAATCAATTTAACACCTTCTATCGTACCACACACAGTTCTATCAGAGTTCCGTCGTAAAATTGTCGTTTGTCAACACTAGTTTCCAAAAGTAATAATTTTTCTTAACAG